>NC_056741.1:514070885-514381177 GCF_019279795.1 Protopterus annectens
AGGAGTTGGGGGCACAGTGTCATCATATGCACAGGGTGTGGGTTAGGTATGCCCAAGCCAGCCACTGCTACCGCCAATTGACATGTGTGTGTATGTGTGTTTGTGAGGGCAGCAGTACAGGGTGGACCAGTGTTGGTGCAGTGTGTGTGTGTGTATGTGTTTGCCCTAGGTGTTAAATTTCTGCATGTGTGTAAGCACGCACACAGTCCCACATAATGGCTGCCATGTACAGGGTTTTGTGGCCAGCCACAGACTGCATCTGTCCGGTCATCCAGATCAGTGTCTGTGGGCACGGACACGGTACCTGTGCCTGGCAGGGGTGCTATGCACCGTATCCGGTACTAACCCAGACTGGGTACTGTCATCGGAAGCGGGTGTGTGTTGACTGGACACAGTTCCCTGTTGGGACTGTCCAGAGCCACGTGCACGTGGTCTCCTGAGGCGTCCTGATGACAGCACTAACCCAGCATTGCTGGGGCTGCTGCTGGCACTTGAGGTGCGTGAGTGGGCCTGTTGTTGTCGTCGGCGACTGCCAGCTGCTGCTGTTGCTGGCATATGGCCACGGCGACGCCGCAAACGTACACCATCGCCCTGGCCCATGGACATCTGGTTGTGGAGCAGCTGTTGTATGTCCCTGCAATGTTTGTCAATGACATCTGTGAAATTACGAATAGCATTCGCAATGTCACGCATGCCATCTGTCATGGCTGTGCAACATGCTGTCAGCTCCCTCAGACCCTGTCTGGTGTACCTTTCCATACGCGCCTGTGCCTGCATAACAGTCCGAAACATAGTGGAGGTTGACATACCTCCTTGGGCACGTCGGCCAGAGGCAGTACGGCCATGGATGCCCCCACGAGAACCCATGGGCGACTGTCTGTGTAACCAGACACCTACAGCAACTGGGAAAACCCCAACAGTACCTCATCAATAGGATCAAAGGGCTCAAACAGATGCCATATGCTGCCCGGTTAAAGAAAGTCCAGCTGGACTCAGTGGCATACTGCCTGTTCAGAGGCAATCTGTGCCTGACGTATACAGCCATGTCCAACCCAGAAGTAATGGACATGCTGCACCTCAAGAAATCAGAATCCCATACGGCCACACGCTCAAGAGACCTGAACCTTAGCACTGAAATAAATGGGACATGCTGGAGGGACAGATTCATAACCCAGAGGCTCCCTTCACTCTGTAATGAACTCACAGTACAGGTTAGGCAGAGTCCCTCATTGACTCTCTTCCATAGGAATCTGGATGAGTGGATGGGAGATCATAGTTGTACCCTGGGTATCACTTCTATGTCACTGTTAGACAGAGGCTCAGTATACTAACCTCGGAAAAGGGCATAGCAAAATAAATTTTAATTGGGTGGCAAAAGACAAACACATTCTGGCTAGGCTTATCAATGCCCTAGGGCAAATAGCCTAGTATGAACCTATGAACCTATGTGTACTGCTATACTGCTTCTGCCATATGTTGCATGTGTGTGTGTTTAGGGGGATGCGCAGGTAATGGCCAGATATTTCTGCACAGGCAACACTTCTGGAACACTCTGGGTGTTCATCCCAACATACTGTATGTGTGTTGCCACCCAACACTGTGATGTGGACACACATTACTCAGCCTGGATATACATATCCCAACAACACCACTAGCACAGTACACTACCTTGCTATGTATGTATGTAATTACACAGTTATTCACTAGTTTGGACTGTGATGCTATCCATGCAGCCCACTGGGCCAGTGGAAGCCACACCACACACTGCTGGCCCCTTTGCAAAAGCTTACCACAGACATCCCACATAGTGCATGTAATATGCACACACATATCTAACCCAGACCGTATGCACACCACTTATTTATCCTGTCCAGTGGACTACAGATACAGGCACATTGTATAACAATAGCAGGAGGCTACTGCAGCACAGAGCAGATTCACATGAAGGCAAGGCATCTGTGGTCAGCAGTGGTAAGATGCTTCACATTCACCAAATGCACAGATATTGGCAACATTGTTGCAGGCAGTTTAGGTGCAGGTATCCCCCCCCCCCATTCTCCTACACAAGTGGAATTAGTTATCACAGATGAATGTAACCTCCCTATCATCTCACATGTCCAGGTGAGGGCCACCCTCAACATTGCAGAACACACAGCATCACTGTTACAAAATGGTATCCCTGGATGTGTGATAATGCTCACCCCTAGAGGACATAGCACCACGTTACAGACTGATATTAAACCCTGGCCATACTACAGGATATGTACCTGAACAGTGCCATACATACACAGTGGTCCCACACCAATGAGGAGGAACCTCTACTGACCTTGGGAACTACTGCATCATATGCATAACTGGCCTTGTGTTCTAAGCTATGGCAGTTTTAAGTATGGAAGACATGTACAGCAATATTAAATATGTATATATATCAGGACTATGTACACACAACCTATCTCATGGACATACCTATAGATAGTGAACTATGATACATTTGGAGGTTTCACAGTAAACACAGTATTAACCTGCTACTTTGCATTACCTGTGTTTGTGTCAGCTGTTGCTGTGTCACTGGGGCTAATTGCTGTTTGCTGCTGTTGCTGCTGGTTTTGTTGCTGTGATGTTGTAGTTTTATTTTTTTTATCACTGCCTTTATTGATTTCTTTCTTTCTTCCGTTCTTTCTTTATTTCTCTCTCTCTCTCTCTCTCTCTCCGTCAGTTTGGTGCAATGAATGTATTGCATGTGTAGAGTGTTAGTACTGGCTGCTTTTGTAGGTATCTGCATAGGTCCATGTGATGGCCTCTGCACCAATTGTAAGATAGCATTTGCTAATTGCATGCAGCCAGTTGTGTACTGATTGCATGTCTCACTGTGATTTCAGGACAGTGCTATAAAAGGGTATGTGAGATAGGCGTTGCCCTTTCAGATTATAAGGACGTGGACCATGCTGGTATGCTGTCGACAGTGTTCTGTGAGTGTGAAGGTTAGTAGGTCTCTCATGATTCATGCTGTGTTGTAAATTCAGGTTGCTGCATTTCTCTCACCTGTTCCCTGTAGTGAGTGTGTATGCATACTGACACCTACAACTATATTTCCATATGTATTAATATATATATATATATATATATATATATATATATATATATATATGTGTGTGTGTGTGTGTGTACATATACATACTTTCATATATGTACATTAGCTTACATTATTAAGTACAAGCTAACAATTAGCAGGGCTGTTTCTGTTAACACTAAACTAGTATGGGAAACCAGTAATTAGGACAGTAAAAGTCTACCTGACATGCTTTGGATAGTACACATCCTATATTGCCTTTATCTTCATTCCTACTATTACATGTTATACTTATTTTGGCACTATATTCCTGTATGAGAGTCATGGCTTAGTGGTAGGTCATACAGACTAGTGTTACAATGGTCTTGTGGTAGGGCCTAATAGTATGCTTTTATTTTGCTTTCAAATTGAGTACAGGGCCTATCAATCAGAGTGCTGAAGACACCTTTAAGCAGTTAAAGGGTTAGTAAGTCTCACAGGAGTCAGGCTGTGTTGCAGATTCTGGTTGCTGCATTTATCTTCACTGTTTCCTGTAGTGAGTGTGTATGAATACTGACATATATGTGTACATATAATACTTTCATATATGTACATTACCTTACATTATTATGTACAAGCTAACAATTAGCAGGGCTGTTTCTGTGAACACTAAACTAGTATGGGAATCCAGTAATTCGGGCATTAAAAATCTACCTGACATGCTTTGGGTAGTACACATCCTATATTGCCTTTATATTGATTCCTACTATTACATGTTATATTTATTTTAGCACTATGCTCTTGTAGGAGAGCCATGGCTTAGTGGTAGGTCATACAGACTATTGTTGCCAAGGTCCTGGGTTCGAGACTGGCTGTGGGAATTTATTTTTCTTTCGAAATGAGTACAGGACCTGTCAATCAAAAGTGCCAAAGGCACTTGTAAGCACTTAAAACCAGGTCTGTGCTCGTTTGCGCGGAGCTCACGCATGCGCACTGGCGGTGAGCTAAGCGCACACCCACACTATTTTCTTTGAAAGAAAAGAAAAAGGGGTGACAGGAAAGTGGTGAAAAAGGGGTCACAAAGAGGGTAAGACAGTAAGGAAACAAGCTTGAGATTTGCAGGAAGGATGTAGGTGGGGCCCATAGCTGCCCATGTCTTTCTCAGCAACAGCTGTGCATTTGTATGTAATTTGGTGTGACATTTGAAATCTTCCACCTCTGAGAGAGGTGTCAGGACAACATTAATACCTGTTGTACAGCCAATTGTAATTAACAGTTTCAATGTCCAGCGGACATGTGTGCAACATGGACAGCTATGTATGGGGCGTAATTTTTTTGTGGGTACAGAGCGCCCTTTTTTTTTTTGTTTTTCGGGTGAGAGTGGTATGTCAGGTGAAGGTAGTCGGTGTAGCTGGGGAGGTAGGTTGGGTAGGTTAACAGACAAGACAGACAAGACACATACAGGGGCGGTGTATGACACATGTGGGGGGGTTACACAATTGACGGGGACGGAGGTTGGGATATCCAGGGCACATGAGCCCACAGATGGCAACAGTGGAACTGATATCCCCACCCTAGGCAGTTGCCACTGTTCCTTCACAGCCCAGGACGGGGCTGTGCTGGGGGCTGTGCAGGCGGGACAACGGGCATGCCCGTAAGCTCTGCCACCTGGGCCTCAAGCTGGCAAAGGGGCCCAAGAACAGAGTCTTGGATCTCCCTTCGCACCACGGACCGGACACCTTGGAGGGTGAGTGGACAGGCTCCTCTGGCCACGCTTGCAGAGGGGGATGGGCCCCATCCCCTGCAGCGCTTCCACCCAAAGGTGGCACAGGGCCACTGGAGGAGGGTCCGGCCTGGGCACTAGTGCCAGGTGCAGTCGCCAGATGAGGTGGGAGAGGTGGGTCCGCTGGTACCCGCCTTCCCAAGCGTTCTAGGTTTGTGAGTATGTTATGTCAGTTTGGGTTAGTAGCATATTATTCCATTCAAATTAGTTGTAACAGCATGCATTGGTATTCCCATTAAACAAACACCCAGATATTAACACCATTGAACAACAGGCATATCAATATCACATGCATTATTTGAACAGAAATACACAATCAAACAACATGCAGAGTTGATTAATGGCAACAGGCCATCAGGTTTGCAGGTATGAACAGGGCACATGCAACAACGGACATGCATATATTTTTGAAACAACATGACAAATGTCCATGGTTAATGAAATGTTCACATACCAATATTTAGTGAGTTTTTTAATTTGCAATTATAGGGTGGGGTGGAGAAAGAAAATGATGACACATTCATAAATTATACATTAATATACATTTGTAATAGAAACACAATTAACTTGTGGGTGATAGTTTCAAATTGATTTTTAATTGACTGTCATGCTAGACCTGTTACAGATACATCACTATCCTAGTTATTTTGACTTTGATCAGATACATCATCCTGCTACACTTTGATGACAGGGCAGGGGACAACTATGGATGTTTAGTATGTCAGACAATCATTCATTCTATCTGACAATTTTTGACTGTCATCACCATATACAGATTTTGGCTTAAACATTCAAGATTCAGACACACTGCAATCAGTTTGGGATGTTAATTTGTAATTCCCACATGCATTTAGTTCTGTAGAACCACACTGAGGCTTATATATTCAGGGGTTATTACTACTTTATTTATTGATACATGACCCTTTCTGTCACTCTCACACATCCTGCTATTTCACAGTTCAGGTTGGTACTTCTAGGCTTTTTTCACATATTAGACCTGTGGTGATTCAAACACTTTCCAGCAACCTCACTTCTGTCATGATTCAGCATTTCAACAGGGGATATATCTCACATGTGATTAACTCAGCTTCTGAAGCTGTACTCTTGAGACTACTGCAGGTTATACTACATTTAATTAATGGTGGGACATCTGTATTACAGAACTATTTATTTCTATCAATTATATTTCCAGTTTCACTTGCATACTGATGAACTTGTTGCAGCCATACCTGCAGACTTTCACTTGTTGCTTGCACATTCTATTACTTTTAATCAATACACTGCAGTGTTCTGCAACGTGCTACACTATAATATTTATTTACAAGTACTAGATGGGGTTACTAACCTGCATGGTGGTGCAGCCGCACCAGCCTGCGTTCATGTGCCCTGAAATTCGCAGAGCAGACACCTGCAGCTGTAATACAAAACAAGTAATATTGGAATACACATCTCCATGGTATCAGCTAGTTGAATTCCTTACATACATAAATAAATGTAACTTACTCAGTAGTGGGGCGTTGGGCATATCCCGGGCCTCCTGGATCCATTGGGTCAACTGGTCTTCTTTACGTCGCTTCAGGTCCACATGGTGGTGACGGACCTGCTCACCAGTACGTGGAATCCCAGTAGCACTAGTGAGATCATGAGCCAACTGGTCCCATGCCTCCGCCCTGTATGCTCCCCATGAGACCTGGCCCTGCATGAGTTGGGCCTCATGATGGTGAACTAGGAGCCAGACCATGTATCTGGACTCCTCAATGCCCCACCGCTGTGCTCGAAAGCAACGTCCCTCCCCTACTCCACTCATTCTGCCTGCAGGTCTATTCTACAATTGTTTCTGCTGTGTATTCCCGCCTATGGGGCTTATATATGCCGATTTTCCCGCACATTTCTATGATTGGCCGTTTTGGAATTGTATCTACTTCACAGAAACTGCTTTATCATGCTCCATTTTGGATTATATCCTATATATATGCTATTTCTGCATTTCTAAGTACTGCTCTCATGGCTTAGTGGTTTAGTACCTTGACTCTAGTGCATGGTATCCTGGGTTCGAATCTAAGCACTGATTTTTAATTTTCATGACGGTCTAGAAATGACTTCAGGACCTGTCAATCAAACATGCCAAAGGCACTTTTAAGCACTTAAAACCAGGTCTGCGCTCGTTTGCGCAGAGCTCACGCATGCGCACCGGTGGTTAGCTTGTGGGCGCGGCACGCACCTCCGCACAAACGGTGTGCACTGGGTTAAACCTTAATTGGCTAGTAACACACATGTTCAGCTAAGCACAGCTAGTTGCACACAGTTTGAGCCTGTTAAACCAGTGCTTAGCTACAGGCAAGCAATTTGCAGCCTTTGAAACACTACTCAGCTACGGGCACTCTGTCTCACAGCAGCTTAGCTATCAGTACATTTCTACATATTTTTATTATTGTATTACTTGAAAATATATGCTCCATTTCATTCCATTTTACAAAAGGAAATACTTTTACATTTGTACAATACTGTCAGGGGCCTTTTTAGTGCTTACCTTGCCTGCCTGCTCTTAAGCCGACAGCTCTACCGCTATGCTATTACTTCTTGGCTTACTTTGCATATTTAGTTCTTATATCCTTTTCCACTGATTGCTAACTGCAGTTGTGCTAGTAGCACACCCGCGCACACGAGCGCACACATTAGCAAACATTTACAGGGCTTAAAAAAAAAATAAAACAGTTTTCATTTTCATTTTATAACATCTGTTCACTTTTTACATTGCTGGTCTGTGGGGGCATGTGTTGTGTAGTGTGTTTATTCACATTTCCATGGCCTTTCTCGTGGCTGTTTACTTTCAGCCATTATAGACTTCCGGGGGCGTGTCTGCTTGCAGGGCTTAGCCAATGGACACGCCCCCTACTGTCTTACATGGACCGTGTAAGAGTTACAGTGTGATTCAGCATGCCTCGTGCACCTCATGCATATGCATGACATGCTGACATCACACTGTTTAACTGCAGCCTCCGTGTAAGAGTTATAACTCTTACACAGAGGCTTCCTGAATCCTGCCCATTGTTTATCCAAATAGCTTAACATAATCAGTTTATATACACTCATCTCATAAAAATCTATTTTGCTTGAGCTGTGATACAATGCTTTCTTGTTCCCATATGACTTATCTAAATATTAATATGCAAAAGTTTCTTGTAAGATGTTAATAGAGATCCCCCACACAGACTTTGGAACTAGATTATATTAATTTAATGGTGTACTGTTTCATTCGCTCCTGTGATTGCCTGAATATACCATTAAATATATGTAAAGGTGTGAGCCTGACAGCTGCACAATGACTATTCCAGAGAATGCCAATATTATAGCAATAACCAATGACTGGGTGTGGTATATTAAAGATTTACCCATGGTTGCTGTGATTTAATCGCAAGGATAAAGCCTGAGTGATTAAACAAAGGCAACAGTCGGTAAATCTTCAATATACCCCTCCCAGGAGTTGGCTATTGCTATTATACAATGACATTATTTGAGAAAAAAATTACTTACTTCTCTTAAATAATGTCTTTATATAATGGCATTGTGGTTTTCTTGTGCTATTGTTAGATATCCTCCTGCTTTCTTGATGTACTGCATATGCATATGGGACTTACATTCTCATACTTATGCAGTATATCAGTGCTATGGAAAGGAAGCAAAGGAGAAGAAAGATCTCTGTTGCTCCTTCTTTTTTTTTTTTTTTTTTGAAAGTTTGAAATTTGGACACTTTCAAGGTACAAGAGAAAGACAGGATGGAGAAAATACAAGGATAATCAGGTATGTTTCTTCAGTTTTGAATAATGTATCTGATTTTCCTAGTAATTTCTCTGTCCTGTCTCTTTTGTACCTCTGGACTGTCTGGATTTCTAATTTTATTTATTTATTTTTTTTATGGTGAAGAAAACTTAAAAAGTTATAACATATATTAATGGAAGAAAGTCCAGGCCACCCGACTTTTTTCCATTGGTATATGTTCGATTTACAATGGGCACACTGGTTGGACTGACTAATTAGTGTGCTTGTTTTCAAATGCTAATGGCCAGTCATTGTATAATGCAAGGTATTATTGCTAAGAAACATTTTCAGTGCTACTGAACATTGTGGGTTTTCTCACTGGTGTGTATCATTGAAGTTGGCATATATATATATATATATATATATATATATATATATATATATATATATATATATATATATATATATAGTTAGTTAGGGGTGTGGGTTATCTGCCACATATTGTAGTGCAAAGGGAGCTTTTCCTGAAAAAAACTGAACATGATTTCATCATTTTCAATAATGCAGTTAAAGCCCAGATCAGCCATCCATAGCAATTCTATAAAATGCAATATATTTCCTTAATCCTACAAATAACATCAGGATATTCATATTTATACAACAACCCCCCCCCCCCCACCCCATTAATGTTCCAAAATGTGCACGCCTGTTGGTCAGCATGCCTGTTGTAAATAAGACTTATACTAATGGAAAAAGGTCCAGTCGCCCGGACTTTTTCCATTAGTATATGTCTTTTCTTTGTGTTGGACAGCAATGGAGAATGGAAGAGCTCTGTTGCTGTTATCTTGCTATGTTAAACGAGTTTAGCATAGCGAGATATCTTAAAAAAAAGCAGCCAAGATCTTCCTTTCTCCATTGCTTTTTTTAAAACTGTCTCGCTATGTTAAACTCATTTAACATAGCGAGACAGCTTTAAAAAAGGCAACAGAGATTTTCCTTTCTCCATTGCTTCCACACACAGCTCTGACGTACTGCATAACCATAGTGCAGGTGTTGGTACATGAGGAGTCTTCATAGTTCTTAGTGGAATAGCTGAGAGTAGCCAATAGTATGGCTCTGTCTCAAACCTATTCTTCCCCATTACAGCACATTATGGCAGTTGGAAAGTCCGCAGCCTGGTGGGTATGTGCCTCAAGGTGCTTTTTGAATTCCACTGTGGCACAAAGGTAGTTGCTCAGCATAATGCATCTGATGTTATGCAAGTGCAATTAGCGTGGGGGTGTACATATCCTTCAGGAATATGGACACACCTACGGCCCATGTGTTCCAATAAAGGATAATAGGCAAAAGGTGAGGTATGTGTTATTACATGGTCATGCAGGCGTGCACTCCGGAGCGTTGAAACATGTCTCAGCCACTGCACAGATATTTTCTCCATGTTAGGGATTGAATATTCGTGTCTGTAGACTGTTTCTGACATATATCATTGTGTAGCGGGACCCGCAGTGTATTGCTTGGCTGTTCCTGTAACAGCAGTGGACCCTCACCTGAACCATGCATGATGAAGGCACTATAGGGGAAGCATGAGCCCTAGACTGTATCCAGATTCCCAGGGGTGATAGGTGCAGGCCATGTCTGGCAAGGCATCATGATCTGTCAACCATATTATCCCAGGATGACAGATACTGGATACCCTGTGACATGCACCAATACACTACACAATTGTGGAATACAATCCATTTGTCCCTGTACTGCAGTATCATTCTGGCCAGTGGTGGAATGCTACCCAGGCCTTGGGACATACCTGCATGGCCTACAAGACCTGACAGTTCCTACATGTGTTTCCATGCTGTCCAGGCTACTGCATCGCAGGTCCTGCACAACAACATGGAATATGCCAAAGCCATGTGTATATAACAATAGGTGGTCTGAGTGTATGAGTATGTGGCTAATCATGTCAGACAGGCAGCTGACAGTATGTATACCCTCGTATAGGTCGGTGTGTAACATAGTGCTAGGGTTTGCACTCACAAATGAGTACTGTTGGGCATGTTTCCAGTCACGTGTTCAGAGGTGTGGCACAATTATGCATACTATGTCATACAGTTTGTGTATATCGTTGTCTGTCTCTTCCTGCTTGGGGGGGTCACTTGTTCGGACAGATACTTAGATGTGTCTGTGAATGTGTGTGATTACCGGTAGTGTGTGTGGGTGTCCTTACTGTGTTCTGGTAAGGGTATGTGTTGGTTGTGTTGATGAGCTGCATGTGTTAGCCTACACCTCATGACTGCCCAATCCAGTCATGGCTGTAGACTGGGCTGCCATCCAGCTTACCCCTGTAGCTGCATCCCAGACAATGTGTGGGGCGTGGTGTTAGGTGGGTCTGGCAGTGTACATGGCATAAAGATTACATTCCACCAGGATGGCCACATACACAAAGCTCACAATAGGAGACACCAGTAACTAACTAGTGGACATGCCTGTATGAGCAGTTAGTACTACAAGTAACAAGTACTGTCTTTAGTTTACGTATTGCCTATGAAGATGTTATAGACAGTGATGCTCACATGTAATTATTTGTGCTATGAACATGACAACACTGGCTATTACGGAAACAGTGTAGCTACCCTTGGCAGCGAACCTCCTCTGAGGAGCACATCACATCCTGTTAGTTGATTACATATGATGCATGTGTCTATAGGTCTGTTTCCTTCTCTGGGTATATACTCACATATTCACCAGGACCATGAGCTCTGTTGGGCACAGACACCCACTCCCCAAACAGAGTCATGTATCAATAGGCACTGATGCCACTATCAACATGATCAGGATATAATCAGATAGTGTGAGCCATCACTTATGATGCGGCTATTACACATGGGCAGCTGTCTCCTACATCTTACACTCCTACTGCAGATGTTCCACTGGAGTTAAAGATGATGTGCAACCTGTTTCATTGCCAGTGCTGTGCACTACCCTACATACAGTATGTGCAGGCAGCTGTTAGGCTGGCCTACACAAACCTGGTAGTTCAACCAGTGTGTCTGTACTCTCGATATCTACTCTATGTAAGTGTGCACATAGCCATTTGGCCCAGCCCTGTAACAAGGGTCACTACACATTTGCATAACATGTATACATGCAGAGCTGTTATTGCTTGCAAACGATAGTAACGAGGTGGATATTACATGTGTTATGTGCATGGATAGTTACCTGGCTCTTCCAATGATCTTTGCTATCATGCTGCTAACCTGTCAGATGATTACTAATGCTATGTATCCTGTCACTGAGTATTGTAATTGCCAATAGATATAACTACTGTTCGCATAACATATCAGAACTGCTATGTAGAATAGAATACAGATCTGCCTAGACACCTGTACATTCCACAGTTATTGGCACAATATCCCACAATGCATGCCATATTTGCACAGTAAGGCCACCTTTCACATGTTCATCTTACTTATACATATGTTAACTGTTACAATATAACAACATATACTATCCCCTGTTATAGCACATACTTGTTGGACCACGTCTGACACAGACAGTGGCTGAAAGCAAAATGGTGGGTTCCAAGCCCATAGCATCCCTTGTGGTGTATGTGGAGTGTGCCATGTGACCTACAGCAGTACACACATAGAATACTACAAGCATTACTACTTCTCAACAATACATTACTACAAGTTAGCTATTTCCACTATATCCATTAATTACACTGTAATTCTTACAGTACAGATACTACATACACAAACATACTACATGTTATACATACCATCTTATTAATCGAAGGCGTTGTTTAGTAATGTACTTCTCGTTTTCGTTTCTTATTTCCGTTTTTTTTTTTTTTTGTCCTACAGGTAGATACAGATGGTTTGAATGTGTGACAAGGCAACCTTTTATAGTTACTGATCAGTAATATGTGCTATCCCGATGGCCAATTGGTGTTCCTAAGTAGCTAATTACATGCACATCAGCTGTGCTGCTACTGCCTTAGCCATTACCATGGCTACAGTGGAGTATAATCGAGTACTCCACTTGGGCATTGTCCCTTTGCCTTACTTGTGATGAGGACAGCGCGGAGGTCTTTTTGGAATCCATTGCAACAGCTGTATTGAGACGAACAGTAATATATTGTGTGTAATTCCTGGAGGAGTTGGTCTAAATGTGAGTACTGCTGTTATATTTCTGAACATTGCTATTTGTGCAGGGTTTGTCTGTACCTAATACTTCTGCATATGTGTCAGTCTGACCAGGTTGTTTGACCAGCTCAAGGATGCATAACTATGCATATAATATTAAAGGGTTTACAGTGTGCTTACCAGACATATTTAGTTTGGTGTTACTGTGTATCATACTGTGTTTATAATCAGTACTCGGTAAAACTTCCTGGTGTACGGACCTTTCAACCCTGTGAAACGGAATTAGTTCATACAAACCCTGTTACATCAGCAGCTGCTCAATTGTATAATGGCATCTATTTCACATAGGGCCATGTTAGTGTGTCTGTGGCCAGGTATGTTAAGGTTTCAGCAGATGTTGTACAGCAGTTGCATAATTGGTTATGGTATGACAGTATGTATTGATGTAATTATTTCGGTTGTGGGGTAGATGTTGGTGGGTGTACATAGCACATGCAGGTGTGTAGGAACCCCTTTTATACAACATCTATATGTGTGTGGGTGTTATTTCCCTATGTGAACACCTATCCCTTAGTGGACTAATATTATGGTAATTGCAGGCTGATTCATTAAGGCACTATTAAATGCTTCCTGTATAGCATGCAGGTACTGTTAGTCCTTGAATCCTTTTGGCAATACATCGGAATGTAATAAAGATTTGCAAAATGAAAGCTGTCTGTGTAATTTTGACATGGATATTTGCAGATAATGCAGTTATGTTGGTGACTGTGTCCATAGAACATATTTGTAATAGCGTATTTGCATATACTCTTCCTATGTTATGTTCATATTGTTTGGGGGGGGGTCCGATTGTCTGATTGCTATGGTCTATTTTATACTCAGATGTGACCACTTTGGATGCTGTCTACAGACATGTATGTATGTGTGTATGTATATATATATATATATATATATATATATATATATATATATATATATATACATGTGTGTGTGTGTATATGTATATAGATATATACATTATTGCATATGTTTATCTGTATCTCCATAGATGTGTAGATGTTTCTAACCTAGCTATAAATCTACATATATATGTGGACCTGTATATATTGACATGTCTCTGTGTATCTCTCTCTTTCTCTCTCTCTCTCTCTCTATATATATGTATGTATATATATATATATATATATATATATATATATATATATATATATATATATATGAGCATACGCCTATAATTGGGTACATGGCGAGTTGTCCTATTTCAACACATTCCTCCCTTTTGTGTTTTAACCTGTCTGCATACACATCTGGGATAGGTACATCCCAGGTAGCTTAGTGTCAGGTTAATTGGAGGATGGAGTTCATGGGTGCGGGTTCTACTCCTGGAAGGTGTTATTATTTTACGTCTCAGAGTAGGCACTGGTAGTGAAAGTGTGAATAACGCACATTTACGTGGTTGTGAGCAGGTTTGCCCATCATCTGAGCGACATTAAGCAAAGGTCGGAAGTGGGAAGCGCTTCTCCATTTACTGTGTAGCAGCGCCGCTTACCGTCACGCAAACATGTGGTAACCCGCTTACAACCGCTTAAGAGTGCTTTAATCCACCTGCATCCAAAAGCCCTTAATCTGGCCTCAAAATAGCTGAACAGCCCTTGCAGGTCTTGAACCCGGGACACTCAGCACCACACTCACTGACCTTACCATTACGGCATCTGAGATATGCACAAACGTTATGGTGTTGTGAATATACATTGTACTACAGACATTCCTCACTACTGACAACATATGTGACAATCTGTTGGTTTACATTTGTCTGATACATGTTAATGTTCATATGTTTGTGAAAGCAGGTTTTGCAATGCAGGTCCAGCTCTTGAACAGTCACTACTGGTGTACCACAGGACTCAATCCTTGGCAATGACTGCAAACTGAGAGCCATGACTGAGAGTCCAGCTGATACGGACATCCCCCAAGGGGCCTCACAGAGAATGTCACAGGGTGCCACTGACATGGCCTCCAGCCAAGTGCCACTAACTGCATAGTCATTCCATAGTGGAATTGGCACCCACATATTAACACATGGGCGGCGGCCTCTTTAATACAGATGAGGTAATGGGGTATCTGGGGACTAAGGTAGATAGTGATCTCCCCTGTGACAATCATAACTCCACAGTAGTTAGGACATCCTTCTATGTAGGCCATCTGACTATTAAAGGATTCCCATCTAGACATATTGGGGTTATAGTGCCCCTTTACTCATCACTCTTCAGTCCCATCATAGGGTATAATAATCCATGTGGGATGTACCTCAGACTACACATCCAACAGCTGGGGGGTCTGCGAATGTACCTCACCAAGGGGAATACTGGCCTCCAACATATGGCCTATGAAGCCAGACTGGATACACTCCTGCTTTACTCAGTGGCATCTCCTTTACCCAGAGATGATTTCCGCTGACCAACACAGCCATGTCGAACTCTGGCTTGATGGATATGCTCCAACTATGGGAATCCATGTCACAGTGATCCGCACACTTTAGTGAGCTGACCTTGCCACAACAATAACCGGAAGATGCTGGTGGAACAGTTTCCTGTCACAGACACTACTCATACTTTGGAACAACATCCCTATCTACATTTTACAGAGCCCCTCACTAACACTCTGTAAGAGAAACCTTGAAGGGTGGATGGTGAATCGTAGATGCACCCCAGGGGTCTCGCCATTGTCTCTGCTCCACAGAGGGATGGTTAATAACTCAATGGGGTGGCAAACGCTGACACATTTTGGCTGGGCTTATGAATGGCCTCTGGCAGTTGGCCCAGTACCTACCTATGAATCTATACATACAGTATCTGCATATGCTGATAACTTAGTTTACTGTTCAGGTGCTGACTTACCTTGCACCACTGGCTGTTGTGTGTGCAATAATTGAGGGCTGCCTATGTTGGATGCACACAGTAAACTGCCTATACATGACAATGTATAGGTAGTCTTGTGTGTGTGTGCCATCCATTTTTATTGTGTGTGCAGGTGGAGAAGGGTGTCAGTCTCTAGGTGCCTACACTGTCAGTGTGTGTGCTATACATTCCCTCTTTGCCAAGGCATGGGCATACTGGGCATGCCTCCATCTGCCTACTGTGGCTGGCTCAGGGTGTTCATGGTCTGAGTACCTCTGTGCCTGTGGGGCCATTGGCAATGGAGGTGGGCTGTGAGGGCCTTCACCATTCTGTCCCTGCTGCAGCTGTTTTCACAGGACCATATTGTGTAGCATGGCACACACTATGAAGATGTGGGCACACGTGCCTGGAGAGTACTGCAAGACTCCACCAGATATGTCCAAACAACAGAACCGTGATTTAAGCATCCCAAACAAACGCTCTATGATGATTCTGGTTTGTGCGTGTGCATCATTATGGCATTCCTGCATGGGTGTGTGTCCATTTCTGATGGGAGTCATCATCCACGGTTACAGTGCATAGCCAGCATCCCCAACCAGGTGGCCATTTGGGATGTCCCCCCTGGCAAATAACCGATACAGCTGTGAGGCATGCCAGATGTGGGAGTCGTGATAGCTTCGAGGGCTGCCAGCACACACATCCATGATAACCCCCTGAACATTGCAGACAACCTGGCAGTTGATAGAGGGATATCCCTTGTGGTTTATGTAGCACCTTCCCTGCTCACTGGATGTTGACTTGATGTGTACGTTCGTGCAGTCTATTGCACTCAGTACCTCCGGGTATTCTGCACACAGTGGAAGTGATGCATATTGCCGGCCAACTTCTCCTGCGTTCGGGGCTAGTATATGTACTCATTGGCATGTGGTAACATGGCATCTAGGAAGTGGTGTAGTACCCTGGATGCTGATGCCTGTGAGATCCCAATGATATCCCCAGTTAGTCTTTGAAAGGTACCTGTAGCTAGTATTTTTAGGCTTACACATACCTTTGTATCCACTGGGATGGGTCCCCCTCTGTTTGTTCTGGCTGTGAGGCATGGCCGGCACAGCTCCACAAGATGCTGTAGGGTGTCCCTGTCCACCCTGTAACACTCTACTATTTCCAGATCATGTTGCCCCTGGTAGGTTACCCTGGGTCTGAACACTCTCCTCCTCCTCTGGTGCCTGCGGTGGTCATGTGCATCATCCTCAACACCACCTTCAGTCTCCAACACATGCTGATGAATCAAAGCTATGGCAGCCCCTAATATGTACATAATACAAGTTCCCAGTCTGTATACACCACGGGTGCAGAGTGTATGGGAATACACACGTGTTTGAGGTCTTTTCAACTTTATAGTATTGTGCTATGGATGCTACCGATGTATGTGGGTGTGTATGAACTATTCCAGCTGCTGCATGTCTTAATTATGGGTTTTGCAATGAGTACTGCAAGTGTGGGGCCTTTACTGTGGAGATCTACTTGCCTGCCTTGATTACTCTGTTGCCCTTTAAATCACTTTTAGACCTGGATCCCCTCCCATTATAAGGCATGCATACACCTGCCGTCTTTCTTGTTTTGTACATTCCCTACCCAGTCATGGTGAATTATGCCTTGTAGCTGATATACAGCATATCGCCTTTGTTCTGCTTTGACACTTTGCTGTTTTCTTTGCAGTACAGCCCCTTCCCTTCCCTGTTCTGCAGGTAGTTGCTTGCAGCATTGTTTGCTGTTGTCAATGGCTCACTGTAGGCTCCTAGATGTTAGTTAGCCATTTGTACTCCAATTTTACTGCTGTGGCATTTCATTATTTCCTTCCTATATCCTTCCTGTTTCAGCTGCAATGCGCAACACGCATACCTGTTTACCGGGTTTACATGCATTTTCATCTTTGATCACATGCATACTCGGTTACCTTGTGTACTCTCCACAAGCTATGAACAATTCGACACACCCCTATCCTGCAGCTTTGCCTAGCTAGGGCCAGACCGGTTTAGCAATGCTCCAATGTGCTTACAGAAATGGTGACACACCCCTCTCTAGATGTCATTTTTATCTCAAGGGTTCACCTCAGTGTTATAACACTACACTGTTTTGTGCATCCTTACACCAGCGGGAAATCTGCAATTCAGTATTACTCCTGTCATTTGCATGGCATTGCCTACTAATTCCTAGCTACTGTGCATAACACTGTCACTGCCCTTAGCAACCCTTGCGCCATGAGTATGGTGTAGCATGCCTGCCATTGACTATTATGGGGAAATCGTTATATGTGTTTCACTGCAGTTTTATTCAATATTTTTGTATATTCCCTGCCATCCCCTTTGGGCACCATTGCCCTGCGCTTTAACTTTGTGTTAGTGTGGCCATAATGTTAAATGTTCTTTTTCATATTTTGTGCATGTTGTTTTATGCCAATTGCTATATATTTAGCCATTGGCATATATTAACAGTATAATACATGAGTTTGGTCCACTGTCAAGGCTCCGATTTTATGTTTGAAAAATGTAAACCATTTTTTTCAGTTTACATTTCTGCATGCTTACACTACACCTGCACCACTTTCTGAATCGCTATATACCTTCATTTGCATGCTACGCTGCTGCTCATGGGGTGATTAGCATACATGCGCCGGGAGCTGGTGCAGGCGTGGCGTACGCAGGTAGTGCATGTGGAAACAGCTCGTACCTGACTCGCTCGGCAGCCATATTTGGTGTAACATCGCCAACGCTATGCCTGCATCTGGGGCAAGCTTCATGAATCCTGAGGATAGTCTTTATTGTGGTAGGATGCCTATGTAATTATTACTGCCCATTGCTTCCAATATATTAAAATTCATTTTCTCTAAAAATAATACATCATTTTATAGCCAGAACTTAGATTCTGGCACCGTCCATGAATTTGTGTTATGTCTCCTGAATTATATTAAATGACTGCACAGACTGTTTCTGTATATTCAGAAATGATGAAACAAGCCTCATGATACATTTCTACATGAATTTTCAAATAGCTGTTCACATACTGTATCAAGTATAATTCATGCAGTATAGGTAAATGTAGATCCTGTCACAGCAACCTTATTTTTTTTATAAACAGGAACAAATATGTCTTGCAAGAACAGAACATAATTGCATTCTATATATGACTGCATTGGACAGATGTGGACACTAAGCACTTAGGGCATCTGACCTGGTAAGATAGATAATAAGCATACTCTAAAAACACGCAGTCAATGTATGCAAAGAATGTTCCTTTCTAACTGTTTTTATTGTTGTTATTCTAAAAGATACTTTCAGAGACAATGTGAATTGAATGCTAAGCCTTGTATCTTTTCTTAACTGTGACTGAGTCCATAAATATGTCAAATTCCTTCCTAGCAAAACCATATGAAGCCATATTGTCTAAGAAGGTTTTTTTTTTTCGCTCTCCCTCTGTTCTGGGAATCCGTCATCATTAACAGTTGTTTTGCCACTCCTATGTAATGTGTCAACATAATGTCCATTTTTCAAACTCATTAGGGCATGGTTTTACTCAAATTGTTTCTCAATTGTTATTCTGTTACTCTTTGGAACAAATACATATGAAAGTACTGAATTGTAAAATACCATCATATGGTGTGGCCTTTTAGTGTAACTATTAAATTGCTTATACTAGGCAACCTTATCTCGACCCATTAAGGGTTATACTGCAGCCATATAATTTATGATGGCTCTCTGAATATTCTCATCTCTAGGTTCAGGTAAAACCGGCCACAGGCAATGTGTGTTTGCAAACTGTAGCTGTTAAGAGCTTGTTAATACTCTGTAGCAATGGATATCTTCAGAGACGTAATCAAGTGTATTCTAGTCATATATATACTCCGGAAGAAACAAAGCTTGGTAATGCTATTAATTTAAAACAAAAACAGTTATTTGAAGATTTTCCAAATGCTGTCGTTTGTCCTTTATTTGAAAGTCTGCTTGATTGTGTTTCGGCATATGACCGTAAATTATTGCAACAGAAGAAGAACAAAGTATTACGTGATTTAAATGACTTTAGATCTGGCCATGTCTTCACTTGGCCGAGGCATGGCACAAATGGACTTGCTTTAAATGTACATGATGGACAAGTGACTGAAACTAGCGCTCGTACTATACAGCGCAATGAGGGAAACATTGCTAATGAACTTTTAGAAACTAATAATGTCATTGTTAATATGGATGTTCCTATTGATTCAAATGTATCTAATAGCTCAAATGTATCTAACAGTGTGAATAATAATGTTGCTAATATCACTCATATAAATACTGTTTTAGAGCATGATCTTAGAGCTGAACAAGTATCTAAAACTATGGTTGATGATAATACAAATAATGTGATAGTAGATGAATTTTGTAATGACTCAAATGATGTTATAAGATTAATTCATCCAAGTTTGCAAGCTGATAGTAATCTATATCCTGAAGTTAACATTATCAAAAATAAACCTGTAACTAACAAAGAACCTATAGTAAAATCTAAATTCAGGAATAATAATATTAATGAACCTGTTTCTGATGCTAATTTGTCTTTTCCCCTACCTGTACGCATGGACAAGGGCCCGAGAAGGTCACGTTCCATGAGCAGGGGGAGACAAAAAAGGAAATTATCAGGAGATTCTCTCCATCACACTACATTAAAGAAAATGTGGACAAAGAAAAATTAGTACACAATTTATCTACCGTAGAACTAACTGAATCTGATATTTCCCTATTGAGTTAGGGTCTAAATTTTATTCCCAAGAGAACTGGTTGTCTGACTGACACTATAACTGACCTTAAGATATTTTGTAGAAATGTGATGCTTAAATATATTTTTAAGGATACAGATATTACTAATGCTACAAGCAAAAAAGGTTTCATTTTTAAGAATCTCAGTGACTATGTACCGTTGAATCATCCTTTAGTGGAAGCATTTATGAAATTCACTGAAGAAGATCTTTATAATTATTATGAAACCAAGACATTTAATAGATTTAAAAGGTCTGACAACCTTACATATAATGAGAGAAGAAGTATGAGTAATTTACAAGCAAATAAGAATATTATTATTAGACCAGCGGATAAGGGTTCTGGGATTGTTGTGATGGATAGTAAACATTATATGAATACTATGTTTACTATGTTAAAAGACAAATATTATGAGATTATAAAGGATCATGATGTCCATGAAACATGCAAATATGTGCACTCTACTCTCCTAGATATTTTTAAAAGTAATCTAATTGAGAAAAATATTTTTGAATATCTAGTTATTGATAAACCAGTTATACCATTAATATATGGGCTCCCCAAGCTGCATAAAAATTCACATAACCCACCAATGAGACCAATTGTGTCTGGAAGGGGTTGGGTTACTGAGCACCTTTCAGTATTTATAGAGAAACATCTTAGGTCGATTTTAAATAACAATAAATTTGTTCTACGTGACACTAAACAATTTCTGGTTGATCTCTATGAGTGTGTTATGCATTATGAATGTATTGATGTCTGTTATTTTGTTACTTTAGATATACAATCCTTGTTTACAGTGATTCCTAACAAATTAGGTTTAACTTATGTTTTGAAATATCTTAAACAACATAGTAATTACTCTGAAGTATTGATTGATCTGATAGTCCATTTTTTGGAACTTGTATTATATAATAATATATTTATGTTTGGTGGCAACATTTTTAGACAGCATGAAGGCGTAGCTGTGGGCACCCCATATGCCAATAGCTACGCCAACATGTTTTTGGCATTTTGGGAAGAAAATACTTTATTTATTGAACCCTTGTTTAAGGAACATGTTGTTTTTTATCGTAGATTCATAGATGATGTTTTTCTTTTATGGAATGGGACAATTAATGACTTGGAGACGTTGCTTGACATCATGAATAAGCTAACAGATTGCCTAAGGTTTACTATGCAATATTCTTTTGAGAAGGTGGAATTTTTAGATGTTTTTGTACAAAGACTATACAATGGTCTTATAAACACTGGAGTATTTTGAAAATCTTGTCATAGTAACATGCTGCTCCATAGATCTAGTATGCATCCACCACACATTTTTAAAAACATTATAAAAGGGCAGACATTAAGATATTCTAGATTAAATCCATTGGAAGAAGGCCTAGAAAATGATCTATTCAGTCTAAAAAATAGACTACTAGATAGAGGTTATAGAACTGATGAGGTTAACCAGCATGTTAGTGAAGTATATGATTTACATAACACTAAAGGCCTACCATATTTTGGCCCATCCCAAGATGTTACTAAAACCAATGAATCAATGTTGTCATCAAATGTGAAATTTTCAACTTATTACACAGCAGACCTTTTTGAGGTCAAGAAAAGTATTGGTAAACACTGGGATATATTAAAGGCAGATGAACACATTCACCAGATTGTTGGTGAAACACCTTCTTTTTTTGTATAAGAATAAAAGTAATCTAAAAAGGCTCTTGTGCTATCCTAAGATGAACAAACCTCCTACTAATCTAGGCCATACAAAACAATGTGGGCATTGTAATTTCTGTACTTTTATTGATAGTAATACAGAATTCCACCACCCTGACAATGGTAAAACATTTCATCTTAAAGCTGATGCTAATTGTATGACTGCTAATGTTGTCTATTTAGCAGTATGCAAATTATGCTCATCATTCTATGTGGGGAAAACAAATCGCCCACTACGTGACAGAATAAGGGAGCATATTTATAACATTAGAAAAAAATAATATGCAAAATGCCTTAGCTAAACACACTTTTTTAAATAATACTCACCATGAATTTATGTTCAGGGTATTAGAAGTAATTGTACCTGATATGAGAGGAGGAAATATTGTATCACATACTGAAGAAAAGGAGAATAATTGGATTATTTTGTTAAAAGCAGATAGAGGCTCAGGATTGAATGACAAAGTATCAATAAAACCTACACTTAGGCAACGTAGACATATAAAATAATTAACCAAAATAATTCATCTGTATAGTTTTTAAATAGATATAAATAGATATATTCACTCTTATGTATATGCATTTTTTAGTTTGTCTTTATTGATTTTATATTAGAGTTACACAAAATGTATATATATATATATATATATATATATATATATATATATATATATATATATATATATATATATAGTATGGCTTCAATATTTAATATATACCAAAACATTAATCTATAAAGTTTGTTATATGTAGTTAGTATATTTTTCACTTATTTCTTAGTTTTACATTTCTATTTACTCAGATTATAAATTGTGTATATATGTTGTGTTTTAAAATTTAACTTGTACTTGTTAGAGTAGACAGAAAATAATTTGATGTATTTTTAAAGTTTAATCTATGTATTTTATTTATGTATTACCGTTTTAATTTTGGAAAGGAATTAATTGGTATGTTACAATGATTGGTCGATTGGAATGAATTGTTTGTTTCTACTTTAGTATTTAAGCACTTTGTATAACAGAATGGCGTTTGATCTGATGAAGCTATTACATAGCGAAAGCGCTTATCAATTGAAATAATAAATTGTTCGGTTATAAATATTTAAAACTGGTCCTTACTTTGCTCCTGGTTTATGTACATTTTTTTAAGAACAGAACATAATTGCATTCTATATATGACTGCATTGGACAGATGTGGACACTAAGCACTTAGGGCATCTGACCTGGTAAGATAGATAATAAGCATACTCTAAAAACATGCAGTCAATGTATGCAAAGAATGTTCCTTTCTAACTGTTTTTATTGTTGTTATTCTAAAAGATACTTTTAGAGACAATGTGAATTGAATGCTAAGCCTTGTATCTTTTCTTAACTGTGACTGAGTCCATAAATATGTCAAATTCCTTCCTAGCAAAACCATATGAAGCCATATTGTCTAAGAAGGTTTTTTTTTTTTCGCTCTCCCTCTGTTCTGGGAATCCGTCATCATTAACAGTTGTTTTGCCACTCCTATGTAATGTGTCAACATAATGTCCATTTTTTCACACTCAATAGGGCATGGTTTTACTCAAATTGTTTCTCAATTGTTATTCTGTTACTCTTTGGAACAAATACATATGAAAGTACTGAATTGTAAAATACCATCATAAGGTGTGGCCTTTTAGTGTAACTATTAAATTGCTTATACTAGGCAACCTTATCTCGACCCATTAAGGGTTATACTGCAGCCATATAATTTATGATGGCTCTCTGAATATTCTCATTTCTAGGTTAAGGTAAAACCGGCCACAGGCAATGTGTATTTGCAAACTGTAGCTGTTAAGAGCTTGTTAGTACTCTGTAGCAATGGATATCTTCAGAGACGTAATCAAGTGTATTCTAGTCATATCCATCTGCTCAATTAAATATTAATCATATGGGATTTCTCTTTGCTATATATATGCAATACGAATGATTAAAGAATACCAATATAATCAGAAACTAGAATGGAATTGTGTATGCTAGTTATAGTTAACAATGTTTTTTATTAGCCTTTGTGCATTTTTAATCCTAGTCTTTATTAATGTAGGTACCAAGCATTTACATACTGATTCATTCATCCTATTCACTGGCTGATCTGTTAGCTAGTATTAATAACTGGCAGTTAGTTCAGAAAATAGCATACAGGCAGCATTGTTATGATACAAACACTATATATTATATATTTTACTAAGCATCATGCAACTTAAACCCAGGATCGTAACACAGCTATTGTGTTTTCTAAAGAAGGAATGTTTATCTTTTGTGGTAGACTTACATTTATAATAGCTTCTGATCTAATAAGGAAAAGTTATTTTAAGGTAAAGATTTCTTTTAAATGTTTGCTACTCTGTCTCTCTTTCTCTTTATCTTTCTAAGACAAAAAAAATCACATTATTATTTTGTATTTTATGCCTTATGTAAATTAATTCCATGTATTTACTGCATAATATTCAAAATTCAGTTTTGCTATGAATATAGTTGAAGGTTTTTGTCTTTTATATCTCCTCTGAAAATTGCTAATTCCCCCACTAGTTCTGTCATTTAATCTAAATACTGTAGATAAAAGGATGAAAGAATGTACAGTCACATGAGTCAACTACTAATTTATATGACTTTTAAAAAATGTTGGCACATAATTTTTTTTTTTTGCTTTTAATTGTATACGTCTGTTAAACAACATTTCCATTCTAATTCAATGTGCTTTTAAATTGCAATGCATATCAATAAAAAGTGGCTATCCAGCATATGTGGAGTAAATCCGTTGTATTACCCGTGCATATTTAAATACTTTTATGGCAGTTGGTGAAGAGGGTTAAGGCTGTGAGCTGTAGTTTGTGTAATACAAGGTTTGATTCCCTCAGCCCTCATTTGTATATTGTGGGACCCTGAGCAAGTCACATAGCCAGATTAATGCATACAGGAACTGGTAATATGGGCTAGGCTTCTAAATAGTCCCCTGGACTGCAAGCATAGTATCTGTTTATTAACTATACCTGGATTGCATGAAACGAAAAAGTGCTCTCAATTCCTTAGTTTACAAGAAAGAAATATCTTAGTTGAAATTAACTCTCCCCAGACATATTACATTCCCTGTTTGTGTCTTTCAGTTATAATGCAGGAAGCAAATGCGCATTCTTTGGGCTGCTTCACAGACAACCCTAACTATACCTCATCAGCATATGTTCCTCTCCCAAAGAAAGGAAGCATTCTTCTTGCTGGGCTGATGTGTGGAATCATTGTCCTGGACATCAGTGGAAATGTGCTGGTGATTTTATCTGTTATGCGGAGTAAGAAACTGAGAACCACAAGTAAGTATCAGGTGCTTAGCAATGCGCTTATACCTTCAACAGAATACTTAAAGCTACAGTTACAACATATTCTAAAATACAGAAAATAAATTCACCCATTCATTTTAAAAGCTTTGTACTTGTCATTACTTCTATAATTGTTGAGATGTCTTTTCTATGAGTCTACCTTTTGAAAGGCTGGCAACTTTGACTGTAGTGGAAAATTAAGATATCGCCTCCAAAAGTTGTGCATTTATTTATTTAGTATAGCATAGCTGAGGTTATTTCATCAGTGCTGCAAAGTATTTAGAATTTATGACACGTATGAGCAAGAATTTTGAAAGCATAACATATTAACAGCACATACCAAACAGAGGTCATACAATCATGTTTTAAAACCATTATAGAACAAAAAGGATAAGCAATCCTTTTCAGAATGCTTTGGAAAGCTGGTTACATGGTAGTTGCATGATGAATTAAACCACAAAAACATGACCTTGAATTTCCTGGAAACCGACTACTTATGTAAAAAAGTCATGCATAGAGAAAAAAGTGAAAAAAAGATATAAATGTGGCTGAAGTGATTAATGTTAATGAATCCCCTGTATGTATTAGAGTTACAAAAAACATGCAGATGGTACAGAAGCCTCAAACAGTTCTGGTTGGCATGCATATGAGTATAAAAAGCAAAGAATGTGTTATTGGAATGATGTTAAGATTGAGATATAATGTTGTTTTCACATACTTCTGACCTTGCCATATCACTTTCAGGATATGTACAACAGAAAACAATTTCCAGTCAAAATGTCATTATTATTCTGGAAGTGTTTCAAATATAACTTAAAAATGTAAAATTGGATTAATGCAGACATGGATATTCAGAGTGTTCTTTCACTCTGAACATCCATGTCTGCATTCGTATGATGACAGCATTTGGCATTCAATGTAAACATTTCACACATTGATTTAGTTTTGACACATATTTCTTGTCACATTTTATAATTTTCCTTTTTGTGTTTTTGCAAAAACAGAGAAAAAATAACAAATAAAATAATAAATCAGGGAGTAAATATATTGCATGGATAACTTTTCTGCGAGGAAAAAGGTACTATAAGTAAATAATAATTGATTCTTCCATGGCCAACATTCCATTACAGGAATGTTACCTGTGGTTTCTTCAGCATCTGTGTTGATGTCCTTTTCAGTGCTGCTATGTAATATTGCTAGGGGGATCCACTACTTTAAATAAGTAGATACCTCTGTCTTGTACCTTTTATTACCAGAATGCATCTCACATTTACCGGCACACTCAATAACATCACAACGTGAAGGCTGTTTATAGTGTTCCATCCACATCACATAGCAGCAGTGAAATATTTACAGCAGCTACTGAGTATGTTACATTAATGTTTCTGTCCTGCACACAACAACTGACAGCTGTCCTGCATGGCCCTGATGGCAAATCACATTGCTAAAGTTCGACTTGTGGTCCTGGGGCTGGAGAGGCCAGACCAAGGAAAGGGAGTACTGATGGAGCATGGCCCACCCATTTACCCCTAGGAAAGTGCACATGCTCAGGCAGCACATTTGGTATGATTTCCCTTGTGGAGACTAGGAAATTAACTGCTTTGCTTTGAGGCTGGTGGGTGGGGATGTTTGATACTATATTCTTGTAGCAGAAGTGAGGGAATGTCAGCATTGTTAGTCGAGTTGCATGTTCCACCTTCTCTGGTTGAACTGAGTGTGGGTGGGGATAAAGGGTTAAAAAAAATGCAAACAACCTCAATGATGGCCTTTCAGTTGATTCTCCCCCCACAGTGATGAAGAACTGAATGGGTTATTAGGCTGAGAAGGACTGAAAACTGGCAGGCAAAATGGGAAAAAATGCACCAGAAAGGGAAAAAATAAACACCTTCTTAGGAACAAGTCTTTTTGATTCAGTATTTTCACAATGTTGGTTCAAAGTTTCATAGGTAGGTAATTAGTAACATAGAACAACAGTTTAATGAACACTTCACTTCTGAGAGACAAGTAAAGTGTTCATTAAACTGCGTGTTTTTCTGCACTGGATTGAGTTCACTTGGCTTTTGTTGTTCTATGATCTTGAACTGTTTGGTGTGTCGTTTTTATTATAGTAATTAGTGACAGACTGGTAAGTATCCTAGCCGCTGGAATCCCACTGATGAAGATAACTAGCTAACTCTTCTGTTCATAATGAAAACTGTAGATTCCCAGCTATTCACTTAAATTATTTCTGAAGATAGTGAGTGGAATGCCTTGCTCAGCAGAAACTGAGAATTTGCTCCAGAGATGAGGAATTCTTTGGGAAATATCTGTCATGCCAATAAGTCCCAATTATGTTTCAATATAGATTTAAGTCCCTTGATCTTGCATTCATGTTGCTACCAGTTTTTAAAATGCATAGTATATCAAATAAGATGGGGTCATTTTCAACTCTATAGGCCAGGCATAACTTTTGCCTTAGAGCCTGCAGGAGACAGAAAAGAGAAACAGGGCATTTAGGTACTCCAAATCATTTAGGATGTTCATACGTGAGGTCTTTAATGATGAACTGCTGAATTTCTTCTAGTTATGTTAGGTATTTAGGCAGGTACATGGCAAAGGGCATACTGCATTCCAGCATGGACATGTTGATAAGCAAATAGAAGGGGAATAATGACCTCTTTTGACTGAAATGATGTGCCTTTAGTAATGAGGTGCTCCAGCAGAAGGCTTTTCTAATGAAAGACAATACTTGGTGATCAAAGGAGAGTTTATTATTCACAAAGTGCCCATAATAGCAGTGTCTTTTTTAAGGGGCTGTCATTTATGTTATAGTTGTGTGAGTATTCCTGCTTCCCTGACTGTATGATGCTACATTTTTGGCATTTGTCATTAAACATGATGATCCTGACATCACAAGTTTGTCTGAGTTAAATCCTCTTGGAAGATCTGAGTGTCTTCAGTTGACATAATAACAGCTTTAAGATTCCAGTCATCCACATCTTTGTCAGTCAAAAGCCCACAATGTCAGATTTGCTCTGAGGGAAGTAGTTGTCAGATAGAAGTAGCACCAAAACAGATCACCTCTGGTGACAAGTCTCTTTTATGGCATTTTCCCATTAGATCTTACATGGTGGTACCTGTCAGTGAGTTCATTGGAAATCCACACTGCTGCATAAAGATGTATAGTGAGTTTGACCCATGTTTTAATGATGCTACAGTGGAGTATAGTGTCAAAAGCCTTAGCTAAGTTGATGCTGTGTGTGCATGGAGTCACTTTCATCAAGTGCTTTTGTGACTCTTTCAAATAAATCATCTAGTTATAATAGACATGATTTAATGTTTACAAAGCAAAATGGTTAGATTCAAAGGATTGTAGATTATCTATGCTCCTGCTTATGGAGTCCATGATCATATTCATCACCTTGCAAATGTTGCTGGTGAGACAGATAAGTCTATAATTGTTAGGTCACTGGTGGGACCTCCCTTGTGTAAAGAAGCTACCACAGATCTTATCCCAGATCCTGGTATATATCCTGTGGAGGGGAACTTTTTGAAAAGTTAAAAGAGGAGTTCTGATAGGGGGTGTTTCATATTGACCAATAAACAGCATGATATATTATCAATACCTATAAGACTGATGATTTTGCTCTTGGAGAGTGCTTTTTGTATCTCTTCAGACATTATTAGTGCTTGGGGGGATATGGAATAGATACTTTGCACTAGGAAGTTTGAAGGGAATGGAGGACGGATGTTGGAGCTGAATTTATCTACAACATCATTAGCTATATCCCCAGGGTTTTACTGGGTCATACCGTTAAAGATAATTTCTCACCAATAGTGGGAATTACTTCACATTTATATCACGCTATCGAAAGATGAAAATAGCAAACGCTATTTCATCTGCCCCAAAACATCTAAACATGAAAATATCGAACATTCAGAACAGTGAATTTTTTCCCATGGAAAAAATTTGCTACTCCGAAACACATACACACAACACAAGCACATCAAACAAACAGCAACCACACACATGCACTTAAATTCCTACATATAATGCTACATTAAACTAAACATACACTCAGACCTCCCAACCGTCCCGAATTACTCGTTTTTTACCGAGTTTGGGGTCCAAATAATGGGGTGCCACGATTCCCGAGTGGCACCCCTTCATTTCTGATTTTTTTCCAGGTTTTTAAAATTTTCTGCGCTTTCAAAGCTGATGTCATCACGTGCGCGATGACATCAGCACCGTCAGCCACATCAACCAGTCAGAATTGAGCTCAGGGCTTTCCCGGCTGGCTGCTTGAAATCTGGCTTGCCAGTAACTACAACATCTAATATGCAGTGCTTTTATTTTTTCCTGCTGTGCTGCCGAACTACAACATTGGACTGTATTTTCCTACAATTATGCAAACAAACAGCAAATGCACAACATTGGAATGTATTTTCCTGCACTCATACCAGCGACCACGAATGCAAGCAAGTTATACTGCAAAGCTGGCATCCAGACAACGCTAAGGTATTGTGCTAAACTAAATATTTTTCCTTGGAGGGTGGTGTGTGTGTGTGTGTGTGTGTGTGTGTGTGTGTGTGTGTGTGTGTGTGTGTGTGTGTATGTCTGACTGTGTGTGTGTTGGGCCGAACGAACAAGAACTGTGTATTCCTGTGTGTGTGACAAACAAGAACTGCTGCAGCATTCAGAAAGCTGGTTTGTATTTTATTTGCAAGTCTACTGTCTCGCTCATTAAACTGTGTATTCCTGTATGTGATATTTTGCTGGGCCAAACAAACAAGAACAGCTGCTGCTGCAGCATAAGTCCGATGATGGTTTACTTTTTGAAGAATGAGTTAAACTCTTTTTTCACACATCCTTATGATATATATAGATATATATATATATATATATATATATATATATATATATATATATATATATATATATATATGTACTACGAAAAGATTTGTGAAGAAAAAAAAATTCTGAACATATTCGGATGCTGTGGAAAGGGTGTGAACCTGATTGTTCGGCCAGTCTCTTTTTCACACTAAGTAATATAACTGTGGAGTTGGACTTGGCTCATTTCACTCAACAAATTTCTACTTGTGATTAATAGCATGTGTACTGTGCTGTCCTTATGTTTGAGTGACATCTGTGGTTTGCAGAGGAATTATTTTTCAGCTAGATTCATTCATATTTACTGGTTGTAATATGCATGAGTCATGACCTTTGATTTGTTTACAAAAATAAAGGAGTACATTTAGAATTGACATTGCTTAGGGCATTTTAAGCTTACTGTGATGGCTTCCTTAGCTTCTAGTTTGAAGTTAGATATGTAATTAGCTCTGTACCCTCATTGCAGAATCTGGTCAACAATTACTTGAAGAGCTGCAGCAGTCAAGTAACTTGACATATGTTAAATGTCTCATTATTATGCTTACTTTTCACATAGTTACATACATATTTTGTTAAACTTGCTTTATAGTGCAACTTCTTAATGTGGTTGATTAAAACAAAAGGTTTCAGAGGGTTCAAGGTTAGAAGAATTTAACATTCAAACTGCATTGCACTTTTTTTTTTTTTTTTTTTTTTTTTTTTAATATATATCCAGAGCTCCATCAGCTGCACTTGGGCACTGTCATGTACTGGGAGCCAGGTTAGGTTCCAAAGCAAGTTCACAAATCATATTCAGAGGCTGGCTGTAGAACCTTAACATGTAATTAATTTGTCCTAAAGAGTATACGATCAGTTTCTGTACCTAAGGAACTTTGCCTTGCAGTTCTCAGTCATTAGATGGTCAAATGAATGCTTATTTAAGAGATAAAACGATAGATGCCTCGGCTCGGACTCCAACAGCTTTATTGACACAAATAAAACCACACAATAAAAACGTTAAGCGCTTTCATCTGTCCAGCAGACTTCCTCAGAACGTATCAACCATATAATAGTGCTGCATGTTATATATATATCTTAATTCACTTAATTTGGCGCCAAAATACCATAACATATTTAAAGACATACAAACAAATATATACATAAACCTATGCAATAGATTTAATATAAATATAAATATATGGCTCTAATTTGTTAACTAGTGACAACTACTACATCTTGTAATAATGCATTAAGAATGATGAATTAAGTGAGCTAAAAGCAAGAATGGAACTCTGCAAGTATATAGAAATGATATATATAATATAATAATAATTCCTGATATACAATACAAATAACATACTAATTTCTAATTTAAAAACCATATGTCATATAAGTTCTGCACCTACGTAAAAAATGCTACCATGAAGAATATACATCATATTAGCTGATAGTTATGGTGGTGGAATGATTGAAAATCATTAAAAATTATTAAAAAATCATAAATGATGGAAATAAAGGATGATCTATGAAACCTATCATTTGGTCAGTATCAAAAATGGTTTGACACTGATATGATCATTAATTCCTGGATAGCTGGTGGCGTCAGTGAAGATCTGCCATCTGCTTTCCATCATGGCCAAAATAGATTTAATGTTCCCTCCATAAGGTGTGGGTTTTACTATATCTATAATAAAAAACCTAAACTGGTGTTTATCATTGGTATTAAATATATGCCGATATAAAGCATTACCATTATTCTTAACCTTTATACTATACTGATGTTCATAAATGCGACGCTTGAATTTTCTCTCAGTTTTACCAACGTAACGCAAGTCGCAAGATAAATCACAAACTTCGTATTACAATTACCACTTCTGCTGTATACAAATGTTTTGTTGATATTGTCTAACCTGCAACCCTTATTCTCATTGATAAATTTACATTGGTTACATGATCCACATTTTTTGGTGGCAGTGTTATTATTTCTAAATTCCTTGATGTTTTTTGATTCTAGAAGCTTTTTAATATGTAAACCAGTCTTATATACTATATTTGGCTGCGTGCCTAGTATTTGCGTTGAAAGATTGTTACTAATAAACTGATTCCATCGCTCCTTAATTAATGCCTCTATAGTAATAACTATGGGCGAATATGTTAACACACAAACCCTACTACTGTGCTCACTAGTCAAATTGGGTGTCTGTGTTATATTACCACCTTCGAAGTTGCCCAATAAAGGCTTATACTTTGAACCCCATTCACTGATGACTAATTTACTGATGTTATTCAGTAGGTTGAGTGGATAGCCTCTGCTAATAAACATGGATTTGATGATATCCATTTCTTTTAGCATAATATCTTTAATGGAGGACATACGGACAGCTCGAATGCATTGCCCTTTGTAAATATTTCTAAAAACATGTGGTGGATGATTACTACTATATGCCAAGTAATCATTGGAAAAGGTCTCCTTCCTATGAATATGTGAAGAAAAACCAACTTCACCTTGGCTAATGAAGGTATCTAAATACGCCACTCCCTTCTCATTGATGGTATAAGTGAATTTTAGAAAGTCAGTAGTGTTGTTTATATAACTAATAAATTTAGAGATTTCTTCAACAGGTCCATCCCACAATATAAACAAATCATCTAAATATCTTGTGTAATAAGCAATGTGCTTATAATATTCAGATTGAAAGATGTATTTTGATTCCCATTCAAGCATCACCATGTTTGCAAAAATCGGAGCACAAGATGCCCCATAGCGACACCCCAAGTCTGTTTGAAAAATTCATTCTCAAACTGAATGTAGTTGTGGTCAAGGACCAACCACATCATGTCAGTGATATGGCTGATTCTGTCCCAACTCATGCTGGTGTACTTTCTCAAGCTGTTACAGAAATAATCTAGGCCCACTTCTCTGGGAATGCAAGAGAATAGATCAACCACATCAATGGTGATGAAAATCAATTATTTTCTCCAGATTTGAGAAGTGAGTTGTCCTAAAAAAGTCCACAAATCTTTAATTAAGTGTGGAATTTTGCTATACACTGGTTTGACCCATCTATCTATAGCAACATCCAGAGGAAATGTTTTCGCTCTACTACCTGAGATGATGGGCCTAAAAGGGGGATGTATAAGGTCCTTGTGCACTTTGGGAATTCCAACAATGGTCGCAAGAACAGGATATTCCACCTTAACAAAATCATATGTTTCTAATGTAATCCTATTGTCCAACAAATATTCTTCTATGGCCAAATCGATGCTCCTATGTTGATTTCATTAAGTGATATTGCATCATAATTCCCTGAAAGATGTAGTATCTGATAAATCTCATTGATGTAATCCATTTTGTTGAAAACCACAATGCCTCCACCTTTGTCCGGTTTCATTAGTCTCACTTCTTCATTGTTGACTAATTCTGTGAGGCAATTGTGTTTCTTCGTAGTTAAATTGGACTTATCATTGCTCACTACTTTTTTTAACCTATATAGGTCGCTGAATACCATTTTCTCAAAATTTGTAACATAAGAATTACTGGGGGGGATGAATGTACTTTTCTTTTTGAGCTCATTATGTGTCCTACTGTCATTCCTGTCAGGGAGTTCTTCAAAATGTATGGCCAAATTTAGTCTCCTGCAATATAATTTCACTTGTAAGATCGTATCTACCAAATTGAAACCAACAGTAGGAATAAATTTCATGCCCTTAGAGAATAAACTGAAAAATTCTTCAGTGATCTCATGGTTAGTGTAATTGAATACATTAAATCCATGTTTGGTACGAATAATGTTGTGGTCAAGGTCGAGGTGTAGATTGTTCATATCATTTGACGTGGTCTCATAATTTTCGAAATTGTTGCTACTGTTGGGCTGAGGTAAGACTTCCATATCTAACTTATCAGTTATATTGTTGGTAGGCATATTAGTAGGTCTATTGATATCATGCATAATATAACTTTGTCCTATTATCTCCATCTGCTGTTTCTTGTCACATAAGTGTTCTTTGGGGGATAAAATCTGCCCCCCTGAAAATTCATATCACCATTTGCCTTTCTATGTGCGTTAGAAACATATCCTTCATTTTCATTATATTCCCTAAATGTCTGCTGTTTAGGCCAAATGTACGCCCTATTGTTTGCATATTGATCAACATCACGTGTTAATTTCCTTTCCTTTCTTTCATATATAACCAAAGCGTTGCGATCAGCCTCCACAAATTGCTTATTATATAAATCATTCCATTGACTAAACATTCCATCATTCACAATATCTGTATTAAGTTTATCCACTTCTAGTATTATACCAAACAATTTTTCATCATTTTTCTGAATCAACTTCTTAATGTAATCAAAACCAAAACTATCAAACATTTTGTTAAATTCCACAATAATATTATTATTTAACACATGTCCCATCAGTATCTTGAAAAATCTAATACCTTTGGGTACTACCTGTAATGTTAAACATTTGCTAAAATATGCATTTTCAATTTTTATATTTTTAATAGCAACAAGTTTTTTGTCTAATAAATAAATTTTGTCCTTGATGTTACTTCCAACATTCAATTCATTCACATGGTTTGTCTTTTTAATGTTACTTACAACCTCATGCTTGTTATATTTGTCAAAATCAAAATCATCTATTAAAAACCTGTCTAAATGTCCATTGGTGCAAACACTATTGGTTCTGTTTGCTTTGTTGTATTTAGTTTTGTTAAAAATATTACTACGTCCTTCTTTCAACACATAAGGACTAGAGAATAATTCAGTACCTTTTAATTTTTCCGTTTGTGCTTTTCTAATTGCTGAATAGGTTTTCACAGGCTGTGTGCATTTTGGTCGGGCCCCTAAACGCTCCGTTTCATCACGCAATTGGAACAAGCTGAAGTCAAAGGTAAAATCGTCAGATAATGACTTACTAATATTACAGTCCCGGTTGTTGCTACTGCGACGTTTATTAATCGACTGTAATGTTCCCTCTACCAAACGCCCTTGCCCATTTGGGATTTCAAACTGGGTGCTCGCATCGGTGACTAAAGCAGTCGATCTGCGAGTTCTAACTGCAGGCTCCTCTCCGGAAGAACACAAGGAGTGCCTGCTGCTAGCGTGAACGTCACTATTGGTTTTGGCAACTGACAAAGAACTTCCGACTAATTCCATGAGTCTAGTCATTTCCTCCTTTAGTGCGGTAATCTCCGTACATATAACAGCTAGTTCTCCCTGGTCCAATGAAGCCTGAGAGCCTTCGTGGTTCTCCATCCCAAACATAGACACAAATTCCACGGGAAACAAACAATGTAAGGAGAGAAGATGTCTGGGCAGAAAATAAAATGATAGATGCCTTGGCTCGGACTCCAACAGCTTTATTGACACAAATAAAACCACACAATAAAAACGTTAAGCACTTTCATCTGTCCAGCAGACTTCCTCAGAATGTATCAACTATATAATAGTGCTCCATGTTATATATATATCTTAATTCACTTAATTTGGCATCAAAATACCATAACATATTTAAAGACATACAAACAAATATATACATAAACCTATGCAATAGATTTAATATAAATATAAATATATGGCTCTAATTTGTTAACTAGTGACAACTACTACATCTTGTAATAATGCATTATGAATGATGAATTAAGTGAGCTAAAAGCAAGAATGGAACTCTGCAGTATAGAGAAATGATACATATAATATTATAATAATTCCTGATATACAATACAAATAACATACTAATTTCTAATTTAAAAACCATATGTCATATAATAGTGTTCTGCACCTACGTAAAAAATGCTGCCATGAAGAATATACCTCATATTAGCTGATAGTTATGGTGGTGGAATGATTGAAAATCATTAAAAATTATTAAAAAATCATAAATGATGGAAATAAAGGATGATCTATGAAACCTATCATTTGGTCAGTATCAAAAATGGTTTGACACTGATATGATCATTAATTCCTGGATAGCTGGTGTCGTCAGTAAAGATCTGCCATCTGCTTTCCATCATGGCCAAAATAGATTTAATGTTCCCTCCATATGGTGTGGGTTTTACTATATCTATAATAAAAAACATGAACTGGTGTTTATCATTGGTATTTATTATATAAATAAATAATATAAATAATATTATAAATAATTTTTAATGATTTTCAATCATTCCACCACCATAACTATCAGCTAATATGATGTATATTCTTCATGGTAGCATTTTTTATGTAGGTGCAGAACACTATTATATGACATATGGTTTTTAAATTAGAAATTAGTATGTTATTTGTATTGTATACCAGGAATTATTATTATATATATCATTTCTCTATACTTTGCAGAGTTCCATTCTTGCTTTTAGCTCACTTAATTCATCATTCTTAATGCATTATTACAAGATGTAGTAGTTGTCACTAGTAAACAAATTAGAGCCATATATTTAAATTTATATTAAATCTATTGCATAGGTTTATGTATATATTTGTTTGTATGTCTTTAAATATGTTATGGTATTTTGGCGCCAAATTAAGTGAATTAAGATATATATATAACATGGAGTGCTATTATATGGTTGATACGTTCTGAGGAAGTCTGCTGGACTGATGAAAGCGCTTAACGTTTTTATTGTGTGGTTTTATTTGTGTCAATAAAGCTGTTGGAGTCCAAGCCAAGGCATCTATAGTTTTATTTCCTGCCCAAACATCTTCTCTCCTTACATTGTTTGTTTCCCGTGGAATTTGTGTCTACGTTTGGGATGGAGAACCACGAAGGCTCTCAGGCTTCATTGGACCAGGGAGAACTAGCTGTTATATGTACGGAGATTACCGCACTAAAGGAGGAAATGACTAGACTCATGGAATTAGTCGGACGTTCTTTGGCAGTTGCCAAAACCAATAGTGACGTTCACGCTAGCGGCAGGCACTCCTTGTGTTCTTCCGGAGAGGAGCCTGCAGTTAGAACTCGCAGATCGACTGCTTTAGTCACCGATGTGAGCACCCAGTTTGAAATCCCAAATGGGCAAGGGCATTTGGTAGAGGGAACATTACAGTCGATTAATAAACGTCGCAGTAGCAACAACCAGGACTGTAATATTAGTAAGTCATTATCTGAGGATTTTACCTTTGACTTCAGCTTGTTCCAATTGCGTGATGAAACGGAGCATTTAGGGGCCCGACCAAAATGCACACAGCCTGTGAAAACCTATTCAGTAATTAGAAAAGCACAAACGGAAAAATTAAAAGGTACTGAATTATTCTCTAGTCCTTATGTGTTGAAAGAAGGACATAGTAATATTTTTAACAAAACTAAATACAACAAAGCAAACAGAACGAATAGTGTTTGCACCAATGGACATTTAGACAGGTTTTTAATAGATGATTTTGATTTTGACAAATATAACAAGCATGAGGTTGTAAGTAACATTAAAAAGACAAACTATGTGAATGAATTGAATGTTGGAAGTAACATCAAGGACAAAATTTATGTATTAGGCAAAAAACTTGTTGCTATTAAGAATATAAAAATTGAAAATGCATATTTTAGCAAATGTTTAACATTACAGGTAGTACCCAAAGGTATTAGATTTTTCAAGATACCGATGGGACATGTGTTAAATGATGATATTATTGTGGAATTTAACAAAATGTTTGATAGTTTTGGTTTTGATTACATTAAGAAGTTGATTCAGAAAAATGATGAAAAATTGTCTGGTATAATACTAGAAGTGGATAAACTTAATACAAATATTGTGAATGATGGAATGTTTAGTCAATGGAATGATTTATATGATAAGCAATTTGTGGAGGCTGATCGCAAAGCTTTGGTTATATATGAAAGAAAGGAAAGGAAATTAACACGTGATGTTGATCAATATGCAAACAATAGGGCATACATTTGGCCTAAACAGCAGACATTTAGGGAATATAATGAAAATGGAGGATATGTTTCTAACGCACATAGAAAGGCAAATGGTGATATGAATTTTCAGGGGGGCAGATTTTATCCCCCAAAGAACACTTATGTGACAAGAAACAGCAGATGGAGATAATAGGACAAAGTTATATTATGCATGATATCAATAGACCTACTAATATGCCTACCAACAATATAACTGATAAGTTAGATATGGAAGTCTTACCTCAGCCCAACAGTAGCAACAATTTCGAAAATTATGAGACCACGTCAAATGATATGAACAATCTACACCTCGACCTTGACCACAACATTATTCATACCAAACATGGATTTAATGTATTCAATTACACTAACCATGAGATCACTGAAGAATTTTTCAGTTTATTCTCTAAGGGCATGAAATTTATTCCTACTGTTGGTTTCAATTTGGTAGATACGATCTTACAAGTGAAATTATATTGCAGGAGACTAAATTTGGCCATACATTTTGAAGAACTCCCCGACAGGAATGACAGTAGGACACATAATGAGCTCAAAAAGAAAAGTACATTCATACCCCCCAGTAATTCTTATGTTACAAATTTTGAGAAAATGGTATGCAGCGACCTATATAGGTTAAAAAAAGTAGTGAGCAATGATAAGTCCAATTTAACTATGAAGGAACACAATTGCCTCACAGAATTAGTCAACAATAAAGAAGTGAGACTAATGAAACCGGACAAAGGTGGAGGCATTGTGGTTTTCAACAAAATGGATTACATCAATGAGATTTATCAGATACTTCATCTTTCAGGGAATTATGATGCAATATCACTTAATGAAATCAACATAGGAGCATCGATTTGGCCATAGAAGAATATTTGTTGGACAATAGGATTACATTAGAAACATATGATTTTCTTAAGGTGGAATATCCTGTTCTTGCAACCATTGTTGGAATTCCCAAAGTGCACAAGGACCTTATACATCCCCTTTTAGGCCCATCATCTCAGGAAGTAGAGCAAAAACGTTTCCTCTGGGCGTTGCTATAGATAGATGGGTCAAACCAGTGTATAGCAAAATTCCACACTTAATTAAAGATTTGTGGACTTTTTTAGGACAACTCACTTCTCAAATCTGGAGAAAAGAATTGATTTTCATCACCATTGATGTGGTTGATCTATTCTCTTGCATTCCCAGAGAAGTGGACCTAGATTATTTCTGTAACAGCTTGAGAAAGTACACCAGCATGAGTTGGGACAGAATCAGCCTTATCACTGACATGATGGGGTTGGTCCTTGACCACAACTACATTCAGTTTGAGAATTAATTTTTCAAACAGACTCTGGGTGTCGCTATGGGGGCATCTTGTGCTCCGATTTTTGCAAACATGGTGATGCTTGAATGGGAATCAAAACACATCTTTCAATCTGAATATTATAAGCACATTGCTTATTACTCGAGATATTTAGATGATTTGTTTATATTGTGGAATGGACCTGTTGAAGAAATTTCTAAATTTATCAGCTATATAAACAACACTACTGATTTTCTAAAATTTACTCACACCATCAATGAGAAGGGGGTGGCGTATTTAGATACCTTCATTAGCCAAGGCGAAGTTGTTTTTTCTTCACGTATTCATAGGAAGGAGACCTTTTCCAATGATTATCTGGCATATAGCAGCAATCATCCGCCACATGTTTTTAGAAATATTTACAATAGGCAATGCATTCGAGCTGTCCGCATGTCCTCCACTAAAGGTATTATGTTAAAAGAAATGGATATCATCAAATCCATGTTTATTAGTAGAGGCTATCCAGTCAACTTACTGAATAACATCAGTAAATCAGTCATCAGTGAATGGGGTTCAAAGTACATGCCATTAGTGGGCAACTTTGAAGGAGGTAAAACAATACAGACACTCAATTTGGCTAGTGAGCATAGTAGTAGGGTTTGTGTGTTAACATATTCGCCCATAGTCATTACTATAGAGGCATTAATTAAGGAGCGATGGAATCAGTTTATCAGTAACAATCTTTCAACGCAAATACTAGGCACGCAGCCAAATATAGTATATAAGACTGGTTTAAATATTAAAAAACTTCTAGAATCAAAAAACATGAAGGAATTTAGAAATAATAACACTGCCACCAAAAAATGTGGATCATGTAACCAATGTAAATTTATCAATGAGAATAAGAGGTGCAGGTTAGACAATATCAACAAAACATTTGTATACAGCAGAAGTGGTAATTGTAATACGAAGTTTGTGATTTATCTTGCGACTTGCGTAGAATGCAACACATTCTACATTGGTAAAACTGAGAGAAAATTCAAGCGTCGCATTTATGAACATCAGTATAGTATAAAGGTTAAGAATAATGGCAAAGCTTTATATCGGCATATATTAAATACCAATGATAAACACCAGTTTAGGTTTTTTATTATAGATATAGTAAAACCCACACCATATGGAGGGAACATTAAATCTATTTTGGCCATGATGGAAAGCAGATGGCAGATCTTCACTGACGCCACCAGCTATCCAGGAATTAATGATCATATCAGTGTCAAACCATTTTTGATACTGACCAAATGATAGGTTTCATAGATCATCCTTTATTTCCATAATTTTTGATTTTTTAATATTTTTTAATGATTTTCAATCATTCCACCACCATAACTATCAGCTAATATGATGTATATTCTTCATGGTAACATTTTTTACGTAGGTGCAGAACACTATTATATGACATATGGCTTTTAAATTAGAAATTAGTTTGTTATTTGTATTGTATATCAGGAATTATTATTATATTATATATATCATTTCTCTATACTTGCAGAGTTCCATTCTTGCTTTTAGCTCACTTAATTCATCATTCTTAATGCATTATTACAAGATGTAGTAGTTGTCACTAGTTAACAAATTAGAGACATATATTTATATTTATATTAAATCTATTGCATAGGTTTATGTATATATTTGTTTGTATGTCTTTAAATATGTTATGGTATTTTGGCGCCAAATTAAGTGAATTAAGATATATATATAACATGGTGCACTATTATATGGTTGATATGTTCTGAGGAAGTCTGCTGGACAGATGAAAGCGCTTAACATTTTTATTGTGTGGTTTTATTTGTGTCAATAAAGCTGTTGGAGTCCGAGCCGAGGCATCTATCGTTTTATTTCCTGCCCAAACATCTTCTCTCCTTACATTGTTTGTTTCCCGTGGAATTTATTTTAGAGATGATTCCTAAAGGAGAAATTTCTTGTCAAACTACATGATATTGAGGCCATAGTGGTAGTGCCTAAGTTAGTATAGTCTCTTAAAAACCTGGCATTATCCAGGAACATTATTTCTCCAATTCTGATGCTTTAAACCTCCCTCAAATCAAAAGTAAGTTTTTGACCCTTTCTATATATCAAAGAAATAATTTTGGCGCCTTAAAAAAAAAAAAAAAACCTCCCCTTTACACATGCACACAAACACTTACAATAACTTCAGTTTATTTTACTACTGATTTGCAGTCATGTGCACATGTTTATTTATTTTATCATTCAACATTTAGCCTGATGATTTTTATACAGCAATGCCAGTTAGATAATTTCACAACATTCTCCAACTGCTTGGTGCTTGGGCCTCCCTGAAGCAGTCAGCTTAGTCTCAGGGAGTTGGCCTTACCATTTCAGAAATAGTGCCTTGAAAATAAAGACAGATGATGGTTGACAGTGAATAAAAGTTATTTGGGATCAGAATTCAGCTTGTGTTATGTACAGAGTTGCATTTTGTTCACATCAGAACAAATTCGGTTTCAGTTCATACAGTTTCAAATCCTTTTGTGTTTTGGTGAGATGTAGATTGAACACTGATATGTATAATTGCAGTAATCCCTTGTCCAGGGCTCCAGGCCCATTATTTTCCTTTCCAGCTTGACTTGTTATGTAGGCCACCCTTTACTGTTTAAGACTGCACATCTCATGTTCATACTGGAAAGAATTACTCTTTTTTTTTCACTTATGCACAGAATGTCAATGGCAGACAAGTTTTAATGCTAAGTCTAATTTCATTGTGAGACTGCATTTCTTTGTTTAGCAGATGTATATTAGTGTTTGTGCTATAAAATGTAAAATAAAAGTTTTAAATATGGTAAATGGGGGGGGGAAATAGCCAAGTAATGGGACATTAGAATGGCTGCAGGGGGTTCTGGGGCCATATTTTGGTTGTCTGTTCTTCAGTTTGCATTTGAAAGTCGGTATCCCACAATTCCATTGGAGTGGGCGGGGTTACATAATTATGTATGCAAATATTATGTTAATCAGCGTACAGATTTTTTACCTATTTATCATGGCCTTTGTCCAGATTTTTGATGTTTCCAGGTTGAGAGGTATGCATACACTACTATCTACCCACTTACATTAACCCAAACCCTAAGGTCCGTCACTATTGCACACTCACCTAACCCACGCCTTAACCTTAACTCACTTAAACCACCCCTAACCCTAATGTCTGTCACTATCGCACACATGCCTAACCCGCGCCCTAACCCTAACTCACTTAACCCACCCCTAACCCTAATGTACTAACAATCGCACACTTAGCTGAACCCAACCCGTAACTTTCCACCACAGCGCTAAGAATAGCGAAGCCACAGAAACGGCCAACCGAATTCTTTCCCCGAGGAAAGAATTTGCTGTTCTGCAGCTTCACTATTCTTAGCATTCGCTGAATAGTCTTCAATATCAGAACATTCGAAGTTTTAATACTTCAATGTTCTGATATAGACCCATTACTTCTGAGTTTCTTCATATATTTAAAGAATGCCATGTGATTATTCTTTAATGACATAGCAATTTCAAGTTAAAGTGGAGGCTTGATCTTCCTCCTGTGTTCTTTGATATCGCTTCTGAGTTAGTTATGACATAATGCACTTGCATTCTATTCCTTAAGACTATGAGCTTTTTTCCTTTTATTGTAGAGTTTGTTGAAAACTGAGTTTCACCAGAGGGGTTTGTTTATGATTTGGCATTGCATTTATTGTGAATATGAACATGAGCCACTATGTTTATACAGGTTTATTAAAATCATGAAGACACATGTAGAAAATACATTACAACATAATTAAAACCAGTTGAAACTCACAAAGTACAGAATCATTGTCATCCAATTGGTAGTGTATGAATATTAACAACGGTAACAGCTGAGATGAAAGTACAAACTCTGGTACATGTGGAAATATTTGCCATGTGGTTAATGAAAGGTGGCGGATCTGTTGATCCATCTCAAGTCATCACTGATTATGAACATATTATTCTTGTATTAATTCCTAAAGGTGGCTGGGTTGCTGTTGATTTTTTCTGGGACTGTATGGTAACAGCATAGCACAGTGATCTGACTTAGGCAGTGGAAGTATGACAGTTGTCATAAGCAGACATGGGTTGTCTTTTTGAAGATAAATTACATATTTTGGTGTCTATAGTGAGAGAAGGTGATGTATGATTGAAAGAGTTTACAGTGATAAAGCAAAGGAGGCAGTGACCATATTTATTTATAAAGGTGCAGCGTGTGCCAATTTATGGAGCAGTAGTTAAAGCTGCATTGAAGGATTGTGTTTGAATAAATGGAAAGGGCATCTTGTTAATTAAGATACATTTCATGATTTGTGGGTGTCATGGACAGAGTTCTGTAACTGACCTTAATAGGTCTTGTTTACTGATATTGGAATAGAAAGAAGTTGTCTTTGTCATAGGTAATAGTTAGTGAGAAAAAAACATACACAACACCACCACAAAAGTTACTGCTATCTGCACCTGCAGGCCTAAATGAATAGCAGGTAGAGAAGACATATATGTAGGGAGTGCTGTCATAATTCTGGAATCAGATTTCAGTGACAACACAATTATCCATGTTTTTTATAATTAATAAGGCCTCAAGTGAGGGCATTTTCTTATTTTAGCTCATAGCATTGATATTGTAAGAACTGTCTTCTAGAAGCATTGTTATACAAGATTATTGGTTTTGCCTTCCATTTGACCAATTTATTCTGTTCTAGACTTTTTACCGTTATGAATGTCTGTCACTATTTTTTTTATTGCATTATACAATTTTCTATCTACAAACAAAATAGTTTACTAACAATGGAGCTTTTCTCCCTGGGTCTCTGTTGAAAAAGGGTTTTAGCCCAGTAGGACTCTCCCAGTAAACAGATGTAAAATAAAATAAAATAAATAATAAAATAAAAAAATTCTTTCAGATTTGAATTTAGGTTAACAAACTTGAGAGCCTGAGTAGACTGATGCTGAATAAAAAGGGACTATGGGGCTAGAGAAAGTCTTAGCCAGTGTGACAAAGCACCGATGAGAGAGGTACACGTCATCCTTAGTGAAAATCGTAAGACCATATTTCATATACAGTGTGAAGGAACTTGACAGTTTTGGTAAAATGGTGGATTCTGGCCAGACCACTCTGGTGACTCTTGTATGTGTCAGAGAGGAAAAGAAGATTTATGTGGTATGGAATGGAAGAATGTGTATTACAGAGGTTGAAGTGTGGTGCACACATCTCACAACTATCCTTATGTGACCTTTCTTGTTGTGGATGTGATTATTGGAGAGCATCAGCATAAAAAGGTTTTATGCTCATCTTGCATTATGCAGATGTGGTGTTAGCATAGGTAATGATAGCTGGTTTGCATGAGGCATTTACATCCAGCAGTAATAAGTGTTTATACCTTTGACATGTGCATTTATTCTGCGATAAAAGCAAATGATTGCTAGGGGCATCTGTCAGTTTGTACACTGTCTCTGGCTGCCTAGTACTATAAAGCTGTTAAAAGATGGGGCAAGGATAGAATGATGATTCATCACTGATCCAGAGATGCCAGAGGAGGCATATGTTTTGAAAGGATTTTCCATTTGATGACATTTGGTTTATCTAGAAGGGAGAGGGGTACTGAATGATACATAATTGGACAATTGCAAACAGTGCACATACAGTGCAATCCCGCACACTATATCACAATATATTAGATTCATGATCTATAAGGAGACAATGAAAGCAGTTACAAGATGGTGCAGAACAGTGCAACTTTGTGCAATATAGCAAAATGCAATACAATATGACCCTATAATTCAGTTCTACACAATGTAGCTCAATATGCTGTAATCCAGTACAGTACAATGCAGAACATTAGCAAAAGGATCAACCCAACAGCAGACATAAATACAGAACATGCCAGCATAGTACAGTACAATATGATACCATGCGATACAGTATTACACAAGGTAGCTCAATACAATACAATGCAATACAGATGATGTCAGTACAGTACAGTACAGCATAATCTAGCACGTTAGTACAAGAGTCAACTGAGCAGCAAGCATAGATAGAGAAAAGTGAAGTGCCATATAATATTATATGATACCATACAATACAGTGCTTCTCAATGTAGCTCAATACAATACACCTCTGCACAGGTCAGCATAGAATGTAACACATTAGTACAAGGATCAGCTAAACAGCAGAAATTAATACAGAACAGTATAGTGCAGTATAGTACAATATGCTACCATGCAAGCAGTACTACTTAGTGTAGCTCAACAACAGGCCTGGATGCCACAGCAAAAGTAACCTGCGGTGCTCAAGGCATCTGAGCAGGAGGCAGAAATATTACAATGCACTGATCTAGGCAGTTGCAATTATTAGTACATAATGGGGACAGCAAGCACTGATGGTGCCGTATAATAATCCAACAACACAACAGACAAAATGCCATGGAATTCACCAAAGGTAGATAAAAAACTGGCAGAACTTACAAGTGGTATTAGGTACAATATTCACAGGTACAACAATCCAATACTTGAGGTGTCTGTTGCAGACTCAGATAGATGATATAGCAAAGAACATAGTGCAGAAAAGAAGTAATGCAGCAAGGTGTATGATACTACCAAAGCAAGGCTACAGTACCAGTACAGCAAGACCATAAACAGCAAAGATACAATATGGAAGGAGAGTAATTAGTAAGCCACAGTTGTGTAATACACAGTTGACAGCAACAACTACTATTGTTAAATCAAGCACTAGCAGAAAACAGAAGATTCCCCAAACTGGTGCCATTTGCATCTATGAGTAGGCAGGTACAGGTAAGCACTGGGGCATACTTATCCAGGGAATATGGATTTGGAGGCATAGAATAGTTGCCAATGTGTGCACTTGCTACTGTTGCATGCTCCCCAGAGCTCTGTTTATTTATTTATTAATATAAACAGGCCACTAGCATGTGGATACAAGATAAATATATTTGCACAAGTCAGCTTTACCTCTTTGCCTCATTCAAACCTAACAGTATAAGCCAGCTTCACAGATCATAATTCTGGTTATGCATAGACATGGATCCATTAATCCCTCCATCAACTTGCATAATGTCAAGGGTTCATATCAGCATCTTGAACGCTGACAATATCGAATTTGATATTGTCACATTAAGAGTGCCAAAAGTGCAGAACGCCGAACAGATAAACGGAAATCTCCGTAAGGGGAGATTTAAGTTTACCTCAATGTAGTGCAGTCTCGGAGTTGGTATATTTAAGTAGCGGGGGGTGTGGGGGGTGCAGGGGGCTTGCCCCCCTGCCTACACCAGTTAGTTCTTTTTTTGGATTGTTTTTTCTTTTTATCGGCATTCGAAAATTGGATAATTCGATCATGTCAGTTTGACATTTAGTGATTCGAACTATTCAATTTTCGAAATGCTGATATAGACGCAATGTCAAGCAGGAGAAGTTCATTATCTTTGAACTTCTTTTAAAGAGACGTAGTTTAAGCTAATACTGCATTAATCACAGTTATTCTGCTTACAGACAAAGCTGTTAATGGCAGCATAACTTTTTTCCATTTCTTAGAATTTTAATTTCCATAACACAATTTAACAGCTTTTTCTTTTGTCCAACTTTTTTGTTCAGCTAAAACATGCATTCCCTATACTGGGTTGGCATACTTCTATTTCAAATAGTAGATTAAGAACATTTTAATTTTGTTTGCAGAAAATAACAAATCATATTTTATTTTCATGGCACAGAATTAATACTCTACTCTACCATTACAATGCGAATATAGTTAGTTTTGAACAGTGATATCAATCAATAATTCTAATAGGAAGCCAGTGTTAGCAGCTAAAAAGAAGCATGGCTTGATGATTGTTGTTGTCACTTCAACAATGTTCTTTTAAATTAGTTCATTATCATATTGTAGTTTTGTTTTCATTTCTTATTTTGCTTTATGCAAAGTACTGCCACTTGTACAGGTTTCTTTTAATGTGGTCAGGGATTTTAAATAAGTGAATTTCAAGTTCAGAACCATTATTGTTTCAACTATTTGGTTGTTGCAGTCAAAACATCTATCAAACACAGACAAAAACTTTGGATTTCCTTGTTTAAACAAGTACCAATTGTGAGAATAACCTCAGAATAATTAACCTGTATTATAAAATATGGGGGGACTTTAATAAAGCCCACATGTTCTTTTTTACTGTGTAGGCATCGTGCTGTGCTGCTTACACGAAAGTAAGCAGGTTTTAGATTCAATAAGCACTGCTGGGCGGCACTCATGCACTCGCCAACACAGGAAGTTTCAAGGTATGCAAACCATCTCATAAGCAGGTGAATGTCATGCAAATGAGGCAGGCAGAGTCATCCAGCAAGCAGATAGGCAGCTCTTCAGACCTCATGTCAGTGTCCATAGTGTACACAGAAAACTTCTGTGTACAAGACTACAGACAGACAAAAGGGGCTGTAAAAATATAGATATATATGGACAGAAATGGTATACTACATACAGATATGCATGAAGCCATCCTCCTGTGTGTCTGAAAAATTAAAGGAAAGAAGTTAAATTTATTCTATTTTTTTAATAATATCAGTGTGTTTGTGCAGCACACTGCAGTGTGCAAACATGCTGTATAAAAAAAAATTGGAAAACAAAATTCATATTATGTGAAGGAAATGCATTACAGGACCTTGTGTGGAGCATCTACAATGGTGCATTGGTGCTGTTGCTAACGTGATAGAGCTTTGAAGCATGTAGTATCCAGGCTGTGAGCACTGATACCTATGCCATGTAGGCAGAGAACCATGTTGGTGTTTACAGAGTAGATAGCTGACATCAGGGGAGGGTGTGTCCAATGATTTCTAAGCAGATTTCAGCTTAGTTGCACCTGTTTTTACAGCATGCCACCATGCTGAGCATGTCCTTTTAGCGGGGGCATGTACACTAATTTATAACCTTTGTTTAGCTAATGTCAGTGTGTTTGCTTGGGTTTGCACCATGCACCATCCTGAGGGTGGAAGTCCGGGGGGTGTACACCAAATGCTGAGCTTTATTAACCTACAGGGCATGTGTTTGCATGGTGTGCCACAGTGCTGAGTGTATCTAAATGCCAATGACATATTAATTAATTTTGACCCCAGTTTAACTGAAACTAGGGCCATTAAATAATGTTAATGATATACTAGGCAGCTGCAATGCATCATAGGTAGCTAATCACAACAATCAGCACTCACAGCAAATACTATAAAGTATGCATACACTCTACAATCTGATTTTCCCCCCATTCTCTGCACCATTGGAATACAGACTTGTGAGTTTTAACTGAGAGAATGGTAGGGGCTGTGGCAGGTCTGCTACATTTGTATTTGCTAGATGCTGAAGTCAGTGCTGCTGCTGCTAACAATTGGCTTAGGCAGAGAAGGAGAAGAGTGTTCAGGGCCAGGGTAACTTTCCACAAGGTATATGAGTTGGAGATTGTAGAGCACTACAGGGCGGGCAGGGACATACTACAGGAACTCATTGAGCTCTGCCGCCCTCAACTCAGACCCAGAGCCAACAGAGGAGAACCCATCCCAGTGGAAACAAAGGTATGTGTAACCCTTAGGATAATAGCTGCAGGTACTTTCCAAAGACCAACTGGGGACATGATGGGGATATCACAGGCATCTGCATCCAGGGTACTACACCAGATCCTGGATGCCATCCTACCACATGCCAGTGAGCACATTTCTTTTCCCCTCACCCCTCAGGCAAGGGCCAGCAATATGCAACACTTCTACCATGTAGCACAGTACCCTGAGGTAGTGGGTACCATAGATTGCATTCATGTACACATCAAGGCACCACCCAGCTAAGAGGGTAGAATCTACGCCAACCTCAAGGGGTACCTTGACATCAACTATCAGGTCATGTGCAATGCCCAGGGCATTATCATAAATGTGTTTGTTGGCAACCCTGACAGGTATCTCTACTCCCCTATCTGGCATGCATCACAGTTGCACCAGATATTTGCTAGGGGGGGCATCCCACACGGCCATTTAATGGGGGATGCTGGCTCTGCACTGGAACTGTGGATGATGACACCCATCAGAAATGCACACCCACCCATCAAAGAATGCCATAATGAGGCACGCACACAAACTAGGAACATCATAGAGCTTGTGTATGGGTTTCAAAAGTCATGGTTCCAGTGCTGCAATATATCTGGTGGAGCTCTGAAGTATTTTATCGCCACATGTGCATAGATATTTACAGTATGTGCCATGCTACAAAATATAATCCTGAGGGAACAGCTGCAGCAGGATCAGGAAAGGGAAGGGATGCATAGCCCCCCACCACTGCTTAGTTCACCGCAGCCACACTCACAGGAGGACTCGGAGGAGGAACCCCCTGATTATGTTCCTGTAGGCAGATGTAGGCATGCCCAGTATGCCCTGCCTTTGGCTAAGAGACAATGCACATCACATTAACTGACACCCTAAGGCCCTAGGGACTGACACCTTACCCCTACAAACATACATATATTAAAATTGTTGATGCCAGGCAACCCACACAACCTGTATCTATCCATGTACTGGCTGTGTATTGCTTGCATCACACAGAGTCAGTCCATATCTACAGTTCTGTCAACTACTGCTTTTGCAAGGTAAGTTTCTAACCTACACACTACTTGTAAGGATTAATATAATATGGTATCATATGTGTGGATCTGCTACATTTATGCAAGGAAATATAGTGGGCTATGTAGACAGAAGTAACATCCACATGGGACTACAGATGCACACTCCAATAGTATTAGCAGACCAGGCAGTCTCAGGGCTGTAACATAGTACTCTATCACACATTGTCAGTCTCAGGTAAAGCAGAAATAACAACTTACATATTTATGCTGTTGATTGTGTGATGAATGACTCCTCTCTGCCTGGCAGCCTATGTTGCTCATAGGATTAGGGAAGATAGCATGAGTGATGGTGTTGGTGTTTTTAATCTGGAAGTATTGACATCTTTTGCAAGTGAGGTATTATTATGTCAGTGTTTTCACATACTGTCATTCTGTGTGTGGTGTAACATTATGAACCTCAGTCACATATTAAGTACAGCAAACAGCTGGTGAATGCCATAGACATTTTGAGTGAAGTGCAGTACTGCAGAAACAGGGACAGATGTCAATGTCTGTAACACACCTCTCAACCTCTTACTGCAAGAAATCTGGACAAAGCCCTACAATATGGGGGGGGGGGGGGCAAAGGCCCAGAAATATGGGCATATTTTAAATATTGCTCGTATAAACTTAAAAAGTTGCTAGAATAACAGGGTTTGTTTCAACATGCATTTTCCTGAAGGACATGAAGTTAGAAACACAAATGTATGTCATTATTTAGTGACTTCAACCCTCAGATCATCCAAGTGATTTGCCAGAAAACTACAAAGTTTATGAGGAACAGACCAAAAATATGAGCCAAAAATCTGGACATTCTGCAACAATCTGGACAGTTGAGAGGTATAGTCTGTAACACACAAAATCCCGGACTGGAGTACAGGTAGGTGTGGCCTGGAGTCACTTTATAAGTACTGACAGTCCCACTGGGCATGCCTAAACACTTAGTTAAAATGAGCACAATTCTGTTACCCAGCCATCAGAATGACCTCTTATGTATAGATATGTCTATACAACTGTACATATCCATCTTTCAATATCTCTCTATCTCTCACATACATAGTATATCTAACGCTATGTAGTATCAAATGGATATATACTGAGATATATATATATATATATATATATATATATATATATATATATATATAGCTATTTATATTAAAATGGTACATAAACTCTCCCCATATATCTACATAACACATATGCATATCACACACACACACACACACACACACACACACACACACACACACACACACACACACACACATGCACACACACAGAGCTACATTTATATATACATCCCTGTTAATTTCAAAGGTATGTGAGTGGATGACTGCATTGTCCTACATACTCTAATAATGGTGAGTAAATATGCACTATCACACATCCATACTGTTGCTCAAAGGATCCAAACTAAGGGCACAGCAGTACATGATCCACTTACCTACAGACCCCTATGCCTACTGTAAGTCACCATGTAGACAGGCACATGTGAGCAGGTGATGTAATGTATAATGTTGTCAATGTACGCATGGACAGGGCGCATTGTTCCTGCTCACAGGTTTGCCTATCTAACTGCAAGCAGCCACATATGGCCATACTGGTAACTGACACGTGCGATAAGTACTGTGATCTATAGTGAATAAGACTAGATAGGTAGTGGTTCTAATCTCACTCCAGGCTACTTGGTGTGTATGTCCATATGGCATACATATCATAACCTTGATAACTTGGAAATAGGTAGGGTGCTGCAGTGTTTTGTGTGTAGTGGGTGAAGTGCCCCCCCCCCAAAGGAATGACCACAACAATGCCTGCTTATGTCATAAAGCATATGTCCTAAACTGATAGTACTAGCAGACATGAGGTGTATTGCATGCAATATGTCCTGTGAGCTGTTGTGTGTACCATTTCATAGGTAAGTGTTCTCATCTACATACAGCCAATTTGAACTATGTGGTTGCCTTGTCATGTCCTGTACACAGTGATTGGAAGTGGTGCTAGCCTCAATGTTGCCATGTTTGTGTGTGAGCCTGATTGAGCATTTTACATTATGTTATGGAGGCATAGTACATTTCAACTTAACTAGAATATTGGCCATACAGCCTTCACAGTCATAGACATGTTTAAACCTGTAGTTACAGTATCAGCACATATTGTCCCCATCCAAGAGGGACACAGGCAGATGCTCTGTGTTGAGAAGACGGTCGTCCAGCCAGTAATACAGATGGCATGTGTTGATGTGCATTGAGGTGCTCTGTGAGCCATTAGGCAGGATTCTGTTTCAAGGGTGTGTTTAAGTCTGGTGGACAAATCTCTCCCACAAGCATGTATTACTAATGTCACATACTAGGTTAATGTCATTTCAGGGTGTAATCCATCTACTATGCCTCCTCTGGATAGGCAGCATATGCAATCAAGCAAGGTCACACATTGCCCGTATGCAATGCACAGATCACCTCTGAGTAGTCTATATGCCACAGCAACAATGACACTCATTGCAGACGATCCCCAATGAACACATACTGAAGATGTGAATTGTCTTTGTGAGGGACCATACTGTTCTTTGCAATTGCCAGTACTGCTTGGAAAGGTAAGGCATCAAAAGGCCATTACACTCAGATATTGGCTTGCTGAGGGAAGAGTACGTGGAGGCTATAAGTATGTCAGGTACTGGTGACTGTGTCCTCAACTATGCCATATGGTTCCTGCCATATCACTGTAGAGACATGGTGATCTCAGGCACATTATGTGTAAACCTGTGTGGTCAGGTCTGTGCACCCAATTCTTTCACCCTTGAATATATATATCACATGTTTCAAATGATGTACTACTTACCAGGTACATATGTCTAACTGATGGAAATGATACTACATATATATTTGCTAGGAGTTTCTGGCCATTAGTATGTCAACAGGCATATGTTCGCTGTACCCTCTTGCAAGATAGTGACATAACACAGAGACTATGTGTGCTCACAATCTGCAGGCATCAGCCAACACTGTTAGCCACAGTCAGTCAGTAGTTGCATGCATTGTGGTTAAATGTATTCCAAGCAGTAGAATACCCAGGACTGTGCCCTGATGAGCACTGCTGAGTACAGATCAGCTATTGGAAGCAGAAGACTCTATGTCGCGTATGTGTGCCATCAATCGGCCACTTAGTGACCCTTAGAATGACAGTATAGTGGATGCCTAAGTGGGTGCTTTGTAATGTTGCCTGAGTGGGGGATATAGTCAGATAGCTTGCCTCAGTTTGGGGGTTTGATGCCCTGATGTACCCTCACCCAGGTCCTTCATGACTGCCTCAGACATGTCAGCTACTGGTAACAGTCATGGTCTCCCTGTCACACATTCAAACTGTGTACAGTCAACTGTGTGCAGATCAGATATATATGTGCTGAGCAGCTCCATGATGATTACCCCTATAGGCATACAGATATGGATTTGTAGACAAAGAGGAGTATAATTCTGTTGGTCAGTGGATGCACCACCTCTGTGCAAGGTTGTAATACTTGCCATGGTCCACCCAGCTGGTGTGCAACCAGTGGTGTCAGTATGATTGCAAGAGTTGCCCAATGGTGTTAGTAATCCTTGCCAGATCCCATGTGGGATACAGCCTGATATGTTAGCATGTGCAATAGATGCTGCGTATCTTCCACTGAGAAGCCAGTTACAAACTGCCCTATAAATATGGAAGTTATGGGACAGGCTGCAGGAATGTCATATGTCACATGTGTTGGAGACAAGGCAGCGTAGTTGATGCACACAGTATAGGAGTACAGGTTAGGTATTAGTACAGCTCTACCATATGTGGCACCATATGAGGTCAGTGAAAAGTTAGGCCTGTCCTTTGAGGCCACGCATGAAACTACACTGTGTCTTGTGGTTCTGCTTTTTGTGAGTGGTTAATTTTGTCACTTACTATGTCTACACACCATCACAACAACACTATGTGCTTCTTTTAGATGAGGAGGTAGTGCCTCCATGTTAGGGGGCACCCTCACCCCAACTGTCACACAGCACTGTCTACCTGTTACTGTACAGCCTGTTGATGGCAGTTGTACGCCAGTCAAGTCTGCTGAGCCATGATGAGCCTGTGTCCCTCCTGTCCCATACAGATGAGTTCATGCATGTTTTTTAGTTTTAGAACTCAAATCTGTTTTTTTGAGCTCAGCACTTGTTCAGAACTCATTGTAAGCACTAAATAAGCTACAAATTACTACATCACTCAACTTTCCTCACTTATCTAGAGGAAAGCAGTTATTAGTACTTAATAAATAAGCACCTATCCAGGCATGTCTATGGGTCAGCTCCCGGTGTTTTCTCCTGTCTACCCGATGAATCTGGTCATCTTGGGGCAATGCAGTAATTGCCTCATGTACACAGACAACCCTCTCCTCCTACCACCCAATACTAGAACCTGTGAGCGATGCACTTATATAGCCAAACTGGAAGCAAAGCTCTCTTCACCCAAGACTGGACTAGACAGTCAAGAGGAGAGGGTAAACACTTGCACCACACCACACTCAACAACATAGTCTCTCAAAACCTACACCACCAAAACACACACATAGAAACACAAAACACACACCTACATTCATGGAGGCTCTCAATAAAAATCTGCCAAGCAACAGAGACCTCCAAAGCAGAAATGCAAGCAACCTCCACCCCCCAACACAAACCAAATGACACATAGCCCACAAACTCAGTGTGCCATGCAATCACAGCCTATAAGGCATAACAACGTACCCAATACACTAGTCATAAGTGACTCTATAGTCAGGCACACTGATGCTCCACTCATCAAGCTAAACAAGGAGAAAGTTACTGTCAGCTACCTGTCGAGTGCCAGGATCAGCCACATAATGCACGCCCTCAGGTCATGCCACACCATGTACAAATATGACACTGTCATTGTCCATGTTGGTGTGAATGACTTGAGATGTACCACCCTGGACTACATGAAGAGACCTGGAGGAGCTCTCTGATCTTGTAGCCCAGGCACGTATGACCCTAGCCTTGAGTAGCATCCTGCCATCACCCAGAATGATACCACAGTACAAGGACAAAATGATTCACTTCAACAATTGGCTAAGCTTCTGGTGTCATTCTAAGGGGATCCAGTATCTGTCTGCCTGGGATGACATGATCGGCAGACCATGATGCTTTGCCAGAGATGGCCTGCACCTGTCGCCCTTGGGATTCCGGATACTGGCTAAGGTTCTTGCCACCCCTATAGTACATTTTTTAGGCAAGGTTCAAATGACAAATTCACCACCATAACAGGTACAAGCAAGCAAAATCTGAGGGTAATGCTACTCAATGCTAGAAGTCTAAACCTCAAAATCCACTCACTCGAGGCACTCCTTAAAATGGAGAACATCGATATCTGTACAGTGATAGAGACCTGGTTCATGGCTCCAGACAGCACCCCTGCATTACCAGGCTATAATTCATACCACACGTTTCGGCCACCTAACCTGGACCGTAACACTGAAGGCGGAGGCATGTCCATATTCATTAAGGATATCCACACCTCCAGGCTAGTTGCTCAGCATAATGCATCCAAGATTATACAAGTGCAAATAATTCTGGGCAAGACCACAATCCAAACTGTAGCTTGCTACAGATCCTCCACCATGCCCCAGGATTCCCACTCCTCATTTCTTGATACACTGGAAAATATTAAGGTACAACAGAACACCCTAATAATGATTGATTTCAACTACCTCACCATTAACTGGGAAAACTACTCATGTACCAAATCTTGTGATCAACATTTTTTGGAATTCATAAATTCCAGTGCCTTGGATTAACTTATCCACACCCCCACCAGGGCAGCAATATTCTAGACCTGGTCATTACCAACATGGGTGACTGGTGTTCTACACCAGAGGTCAATTCCTTGTTGGTCAGATCTGACCACAAGCTAATCACCCTAGACATCCACATCCCACCACTACCTCCCATTAGGGAAACCACCGTAAAACAGTTCTCCAAAGCCAACTTCACGCTTCTTAAGACAGGAGTGTCAAACTTCATGACACCCATGCAGACAGACAATAGAGGTACAACTGCTGAATCCTACACAAAAGCACTTTATAAGCACTTACACAAGTGCATGGATAATGCTATCCCTAACAGAACCAAGATGCTATCCTCCAAAAAAAGTAAGCCAATCTGGTGGTCCCCTGCCATAAACAAACTCTACAACAGAAGAAAAAAACTGCTGCAAAAAAGAGTAAAATCCCATGATTGGAGGAACTCCCTGGTCAGCCTCAGTTAGAAGCTGAGATCCCTCATAAAATCCTCCAAAGCTGTTATGAAACCAAAATCACCATTGTTTCTAAAGACAACCACAAAGCATTCTATAGCTATGTCAAGAATCTCAATGGCAACACTCAGATCTGCTCTGAGTTACAGCACAATGGCATTAAATATACAGAACCAACTGATATTGCCAACATCCTGGCAGACAGTTTCGGTGCTAACCTTAGCCCCCTCTCACCCCCTAAAGGGCCCATACCTATACCAGAAGAATGCAAAGTTCCTGTAATCATGGCTGCACAGGTAAAAACCATACACTCCAAAGCCAAGAACACAGCATCCATGGGACCTGGCAACATTCCAGGTTGCGTTCTACATGAACTACAGAACAAACTGGCACCCCAACTAAGTACCATGTTCACTCATAGTCTCACGTCAGGCTTTGTGCCCACTGAATGGAGCACAGCAACAGTTATCCCACTCCACAAAGGGGGATCCACCACGGACCCCAGGAACTATCACCACATTAGCCTGATGAGCCTTGTCTGCAAGGCCATGGAATGTATCATCATGGAACTTATAAACAAAGATATTGGTAATCTCCAAACTCTGGACGCTACCCAGTTTGGATTTGTAAAAGGCAGATCATGTCTCCTAAACACAATAGACTTCTTTGAGGCAGTCTCCAAAGCCATAGATGAGGGTACGGTGGTTCACACAGCCTATGTAGATCTCGCCAAGGCTTTCAACACCATCCCCCACTCTGGAATTATAAATAAACCCACTAAACTAGGTATAAATCCCTATGTCACAAGTCGGGTTGCCAACTGGTTCACTGACAGAACCCACACTGTAAAAGTAGCAGACTCCAAATCCAACTTCAGACCAGTGACAAGTGGAGCACCATAGGGTTCAGTCCTGGGTCCTCTCCTGTTTGGTATCTACTTCTCTGAAGTACAGGCTAACACAGAAGGTCTTTGGCTAACAAAGTTCACAGATGACTGCAAACTAGGAGCCATAATCGAAACTTCTAATGATGTGGCCATCCTACAAAAGGGCCTCACTGAGACAGATGCCTGGTGTCAAAGCCATGGCCTTAAGCTCAATGCCAAAAAGTGCATTGTCATCCCTTTTGGTAAAAACTCTGTATCCATGAACTACCACATAGGTGGTAATCTATTTAACACTGAAAGTGTGATAAGAAATCTTGGGGCACAGGTGGACAGCAGTCTCTCCTTTGATAATCACATTGCCACAGTAGTCAGGAAATCCTTCTACATGGCACACCTCATCACAAAAGGTTTCTCATCCAGAAAAAAAAATGGTAATTGTTCCCCTCTACTCATCACTCATTAGACCCATTAAAGAGTACAATGCCCCTTTTGGTATGTACCTCACAAGACATCTACAACAACTGGAAAGGCTGCAGAAATACCTCACAAAGAGGATTACCAGCCTCAAACAGATGCCTATGCAAACCGTCTCAAAAAACTCCAGCTTTACTCCATTGCATATCGCCTACACTGAGGCGATTTCAACCTAACATACAAAGCTATGTCAAGCCCAGATCTATTGGACATTCTCCACTTAAAGAAATCCTAATCCCTCCAAGCTACATGCTCTATGGACCTAAATCTTGTCAGCACAATAAACAAAACATGCTGGAGGGATAGATTCCTGTCCCAGAGACTTCCCATACTCTGGAACAAACTACCTATCTATATCAAACAAAGCTCCTCATTAGCACTCTTCAAGAAAAATCTTGATGATTGGATGGGAAATAGAAAATTCACCCCAGGGATCACTTCTGTCGCTCTGCTCAACCGGGGAACAGGAAAATAATCTTCTTGGGTGGTGAAAGCTAGGGTACCTTTTTGGTTAGGCTTATATAGGCCCTGGGGCCAATAGCCTAGTACCTACCTATGAACCTAATGCTGCTGACATAATGCAGGGGTGTACAGCTCTGCATACTTGCCTGTTCCATCTGAACAGGGATGTGCAGTCACACAATTTCAACCATCCCACAGGAGGTAACAAATGACTTTCTTTACATATATGTCTGTATTGTCTGCAAGAGGGGGTACATCCTGGTTGTTCTAAGGAGATTAATCTGTGGCCAGATCCCATTAGGGAGGACCTCACATTGGGGGGAGAATTTTAGTGGTCACCCATATTGGTAAACACATGATGCAATATATTGGCTCCCTATGTGGGGATGTCATGGCACTGCTCCAAGGCATGGTAGGTAATGTCCTGGACAATCCTTTGGGCAAGTGAGCTGCAGCAAAACTAGGCAACACAGTATGTACATATTACACTTCCCTAACTTGTATGCCTGTGCTCTGTACAGACACTTTGCAAGACTCTCTTGTTGCAACATGCTGGAAGTAACTGCAGTACTTAATTGCACAGAAGACAGCTAGCATGTAGTGCCAAGCTGTGTCCCCAGATATCATGTCACCTGAAATACCATGATAGGAGTTAGCATGGATACAAGCACTAACACTGTCATACACCTACTGACACTGGTCCAAGAACTGTTACTTTTGCTCAAGGCAGATCAAGCCTACTGACTGTGACCAATGAAGCCCATTGACTGTTACACTATGCAATGGATGTCAGACATGTGTCTCACTTCACAAACTGTGGCCTGACAAGGTGTATGAGAATATTAGGCTAACAGGCCATGCTGGAAACTGTGTATGTCATGTACAGCGTGTTATGTCAGCTTGTCGCTAGGCAAGTGTCTGAGAGTCATACTCTGGGAACATATTATTGGGAGACCTACACTGCAATGATGCCAGTCACCAGTGGAGTTCAATATCCTACATTATTGGCATACCCCTACTAGCTATTCCCTCTTTGCAGTCACTGCCACTGTTAATGACCTCTCTCTGAGTACATTAGCAGGTGATCACATATTAGTAGCTGTCACAGAATCCCACACAGAACCAACAGTTATGCAGGGTGGCCTAAGACACAGTCAGTTGTCGTCTGAGCCACTGACAAAGGCTAAATGCCAACAAATGCACAACACTATCCAGTGGGATATCATCCACCACTGCAAAATATTGTATTGTCTGCACACCACACACAGTTGAGCCATTGCACATAGAGTTATGGTCACAGAGAGTAATGTAGCCTTTGACTTTCACTGGTCAGTAAAATATGGGAATGCATTCACTGTTGTACAATCTATACCAACAGGTATGGGATGTAAATCTCAGACTGGCACTGATATATTGAATATGGCAGTCATCACACCTATCACTGTGTGCAATGGCACCCTTACCATGTCACTACACAGGTATATCTTACAACTGTAGCAGACACACAGGTTCCATGGTACATCAGTACACAGTATAGATAGCATATCTTATGGAAACCGTATCATGACCATACATGTGTAGTCTGTCTCCTAAATGCTTTGAAGGCGATGTGTATGGCTCCTTACAGGGAGATGTCAGATTCCACTGGGTACCTTGCGCGTATTTATGACAGGACTAACACGTCTCACCTGTCTTACACACCAACAACATCACCGTGGTATGCATAGTACATGCTGGAGAGACAAGTATGTAACATAGACAGTACATCCTACATTAAACAGCCCCCTCCCCATGCATCTAAAGCACCCATCTGCTTTGACACACATCATGTGCAGGTTATACAATGGGATGCAGAACATGACAATCATACCTGGTGTTGAGCAACTGTCTGTACTGGACACAGGATATTTGTAGATGGGTCATCTCCATCAATACAGCTTGTAGATGTGTTAGTTCCCAGAACTCTGGTGACACTTATCAAGGGAAGCATAGTTTATCACAGATTAAGGATGTATGAGTGCGCTGAATGCCGCCATTGTTCTTGTTAGCCTGTTATATACATATAAACCTATGGAACCATGCACTTATAGTGCTGAACCTTGCTGAAGATATATTTCTGCTGTGCTGACATGCCCTCCTGTGCTGTTTTATTGCTGCAGTGTATCCAGAGGTTATCCCAACAGACTCCTGAAACAGAAACAGAAACAGGTTCATGACACACCTGTCATTGTGTAACTATACAGCCAGTATAACATCATGCAACATATGCTACACAACAGTATGTGGTGTACTCTTGACAAATGCCAGCATACAGTATCTGTCGATAATCACTACAAGTGGCATGGCAAGCAACACTGCATTACACAAGTATATGTTAACTAATATAGTCACCCTGTGCATTAAACACATAGCTTCATTTCCTTGTATTGATGCCGAGGATGATAGCGATGTGGCACAGGTATCATCACTTGCACAGGGTGTTGTGAGAGGGTGAAGCAGGCCTAGGCTGGCGCAAATGGTTGACAGCATGTGTGTGAGTCAGGAAGGGAAGCATATAAGATGGACCGTGGAGAGGTACCGTGTGTGTTTGTAGGTGACCTGCATTTGACAGTGGTGTGTGAGTGTGTACATGTACACAGTCAAGCTCAGTGCTAGCTGTACACATGTGTATGTTAGACAGCTTCGGACCGTACATGGTAAAGTTGACAGTTCACCATCTCTGGCTTCAAACATGAGAACTGGCTCTGCCAGGAGTTGCACTGGCATCTCCATGCCCAAGGTCAGAAGTGGTGCTAGTACATGATGGTGACTGCTGTCTGCTGGGACCGTGTCCTCCACGGGCCAACCTAGGACCATGAGCCCATGGCCTGCCAAGTCATGGTGTGGACAGCACATTCACTTCTGTAGCACTGGATGTACTACCACTACAGGAGCATGATTATCCATGGTCACATGGACTCTCAGCAGATGGGGTTGCTGACCTACGCCCATGGGTCCAAGGCACAACTCCAACCCGACTTTCCAGCATAGACAATGTGCAGCCCAAGGCAGACACTGTCTCAGCCTACCATCTGTCCACTGCATTAGTGAACCAATCCAGGGTGTCCCCAATGTGGTGGAGGCAATCACAAATGTCAGACTGTGCATCCATAACCCTAAACATACATATGTTGTTCCATTCAGAATGTGCCTTTGCCTCCATTATGGCCTGAAACACGTGCCAAGTGATTGTGATGTGACACCTGCAACAGGTGGTGGATGGACAGCAGGGCTCTTACAAGTACCACTGTCAATCTGCCTGTGTGGGACCTTGCCAGCTCTCTGGCTATGTCCAGTATCTACACTCACTGGAGCCATAGTTGCCACACTTTCCTGTTTATTGTCCCCACCAACTGACTGTCCAATATCTGTGGCCTCTGGGGACTGTGTATGTGTGGGCATACTGACTGTTTGTAGTGACAATGGGAGCAGAACATGGATGTCAACCTCTGGGACAGATTCAGCCCCTGACACCCCACCTGTGCCTCACTGTGGCCACCATCATCATTAGAGTCCGAAGAGACTCTGACATCAGGTTGTGTAGGGGACAGAGACTATCCCCCTGGTCACCTGTGATAAGAAGGAAAAGAGTAGTACATTAATACATGCACTATTATATATGAAAAATCCACCAAGACTCATAATAACAAAGACCCACAACTGGATTGGTGGTCAAACATTTTTCTTCTCCGCTTTCGTCCACAAAAGACTTCCTTAGACAAAACATACATTCAAATCAAGACCTTTATAACAATCACTTCAAGTAAATCAAGTAAAACTTGACCAGTATAATCAACCTTTTAATCAATATGAAACTATACTTGATAAAAGGGTTCCTACTACCTAATCGAACTTCCAGAAGGTTGAACACCAGAAGTTTGAACCTGGAAGTTCAAAAGGTGAAAATGTCGAAGCTGCAAAAGTCCGAATTATTTCCCAGGGAATGAATTCAGTTGGACTTATCTGCGGCTCCGACATTTTCTCCACTGTGGTGCGAAAGTTATGGAACGGGTTAAGGTAAGTGTGTGATTGTGAAGGACGTTGGGGTTAGGGTGTGGGTAAGGTAAGTGTGCGATAATGACGGACTTTAGGGTTAGGGAGCGGGTAAGGTAAGTGTGCAATAGTGACAGATCTTAGGGCTAGGGTTTGGGTTAAAGTTAGTGCATAGGTAGTTGTGTATGTAAGGTTTAGTGTAGGTTTATAAGGTTTTTGGTGTGCTTGTGTTGTGTGTGTGTTTTTCGGAACAACAAATTTTTTCCCTAGGAAAAAATTTGCTCTTCTGATGTTTCAATGTTATTACATTTCGATCTTCCAAGTTCGAACATCTGGTGTTCGACCTTTTGGAAGGTCGATAATGTAATATGAACCCTTGATAAAATAGCACATAAAATCTCAGGACACCTAGCTTAAAAAAATATATATAGAAATACACGTCACTGCCTAATTTATTTACATTCAACCTTTTGTTTATTAAAATGCATTTTAGATTCATTGCCTCATTTAAACCTGATGGCTTATCTGCTCTTAACTGAAACTGCCAAAGTGTTTCTTTTTATTCAACCACATTCCTGTGATTACCCCTAAGATCCTTAGGTAACTGTTTCAGAATGGAAAATACAAACGTTCTACTCTGTTTATATATGAAATTATGTTTAAATATGGCATTATTCTGGCCTTTAACTTTATTAGAATATAAATGTTCCTTAACAAAATGGTGTCATGCTTACCAGAAGCAGGACCATGGCCTTGACCAATACCTGATGGACCTATGAAAAGTTGAAGGTCAGGTAATGTTAGTACCACCACATTTTGCAGCACAACAAGGTAATATGTCCATATATCTCACATTTACAATAGCTACTGTGTTAATTGTTGTATTGGTCACATTCTAAGTATGAGAGTAAAACTGATGGTAACCCCCCCCAAAAGAACAAAGACCTGACACCCACATAAAAGTATGTACAGCCTGACACTGTAACTGCTACAGTATTACAATGATGATCAAAGTAACCTTACCTTCATGCTCCCCTGCTGTGGAAAATATGGCACCCACATCCACGATGTAAGGTGTGATGGATGCCTGGGAGCTGTAGTGTGTGCCTAGGTTCACCAGGAATTCCTCAGTGGCTGAGAGTGGTTGTTCCACGGCAGGCCTTCCACCAGCAACAGCATGATCCCTGGCTACATCTGCTGCCCTTTGTCATGCAGCATTGATTATATCCGTTGCACAGTGTTGAACCTGCTTATATGCCCTGCCCTGATGACCCATGCCATTCACATCACGGGCAAGGTCTGCCCACAAAGCAGCCCACTGTCCACTATTTTGCCTCCCCCCTGGACAGTAGGATGTGATGATGTTGCCTTAGTCCTTCCAGTACAATTTCATCATCCACATCAGAGAAGGGTGCATGGCATCCACGGTACATGATGCCTGAAAGACAACAAAAGGAGAACACATTACAGGATCACATAAATGGAAGTACACTATGTAGAGATACAGCAAGGACCAAGTGGCTGGCACTACCCACTGCTTGCTCACACATGTCATGCTTCACAGTGTGCAAACATACTAAGAGTGTGGCTACAACAAACATAGTAGCAATAGTCAGCTCTTCCCATGTGTGCCATACAGGAGGTTTGATCATACACCCAACACTCAAGTCTACTGTGGTGTGTCCCCTGCAGGCAACCCTTCCGATAACATGTCATAAGAACAGTGCCAGACAAGTAGCAGTGTGCTATTACAACTACTATAAATGGGCAGTCCAACGAGACCAATGTGCCACAAGGGCAAAAGGTAATGCACCCTTGATGTATGCCCTCTGTAAGTGTAGTAAAGCAGGAGATCAATGACATGTCATTTTCACAGGTCTAAGACAGGCTTAGTGCTGTAATCCCTATTCCCTGTATGTCTATTCTGTTATCTGCATCCTGTTTTACACAAAAACAGTTACATACCTGATGGAGTGCAGTGCTCCTCTCTTAATATGTGGTGATAGTAAAGTTTTCACAAAGGTGTGCTCTGTGTCAGGAAAGTCTCATACAGAATGGTTCCCTGCAGCCAGCTGCTTGCCTTTTTAACATGCTTCTCATCAGTAGGTGATTGCCTCTAAACGAATCTATGGTTCTGAAATGCTAATTGCAGCCAACACACCTGATTTGCACTATCATCAGCCAATCACATGCAACCACTGTACAATATGTAAAGACTTTATGTACATTAGGGCCCCTTTCTGATATGGTGTGATGAACATAATTGGGGTGAGGAGACAACATTGTTGCTGAGGGTAGGTCTGTAGAAGAAACTTTTACATAGAGATGTGTGTGCTACAGGCTGCAGCTGCTGCTGCAGGTAATAGACATAAGGATAGAATGTGAACACTTTGGAAGACAACAAGCTGTAGGAGTTAGTGTGTGAGCTGTGTCAGCCTTGTTGAAGGGGCAGAGCCAGGGTGAGCATACCCTTTACACTCCAATTAAGGCATGTGTTTAAGGTAAGTATATTAGGCAATAGTATCAATAACAGAATACTAGGCAACATGTTTAGTGTATCCTTGAGCAAGATGGGGTATATATATATATATATATATATATATATATATATATATATATATATATATATGAGAATATGTCCACCATTTTGGCAACTGCCAGACCATGTGTTACAGTCGGGAAGTAATTTGCAGCATGTATGAGGGCAGTCCTTGTTACAAGCGAGGACTTCAAATGTGTATGTTATTTTAAGGACCTTACCTGTAACATTAACTCGTATTTCTAAACTTGGACTCACTAGTTAGCAAAATAAAACCCAAAGAGTTTAGTTGTATCCTATATGAAACCTCATGGAAAAAATGACAAGGAACTAAATTACCAAACAAAAATGCAAGTACTTTCATAATGGAGAAATATCCAGCTGCCAGATTTTTTTGCAGTGTGAAAAGTCACTCTGTACCATGATGAGGTGGGCAAGCCACCATCTAACCTCATCACTGGCAAGGCAACCAAACCCCTAAAATTAACATAGCGACTCCATGGTAGCACAAACATGAAAAAGGGAGAAATTTCCTAAAAAGGAAGGAACCACTGAAAGTGCACACACTTTAGAATTTACCAAAAGTTATTTCCTATGGAAACCAGTGATCTGCTTTCTGTTCCTTAGCATAATGAAAACTGGTCCATTGACTCTCCACCAATTTGATGTAGGCCACTGTAGACATACCATTTTAGTATGTGTCCTAGTTTGTTGAATGGGCACGTAGATTTTTATATACACAGTGAAGCAGACTTGGTGATTAGAAGAGTTGCTTCTGACAGAACACTGTATTCAGCATAAGTAAGTATGGTAAATGTCTTATTTTTTAATTAATTCATTAGTTTCTCAGACCAAAATTTATTTACAATGCTGAATAGTATCTAAAGTGCATTTAGAGTGTGCATTTCAACTGGACCTGTTAATATTTCCAGTTTAGTCTGCACTTCTGACTTAAAAACAATTTGCATGGAATATATTTTGACAGTGACGCATCTTTGTAATAAGATTCAGACCTATACAGAACTAAAAGATTTGGTCAGAAGCTCTACACCATGATTCCTGCATGCCTGCAAATACATTTATTACATGCAGCACTATTTTAATTTATGTTTTTTTTTTCTTTTGGCACCATTTTTGAATCTATACAGTTATCTGCATCTTAGTTTTTATTTTTTATGCAGTTTATTATTGTTAACTTCCTTTTAATATTATTTTCCGTTGATGCACATATTTGCATGCTTCCAGTTTTCAGACAGACCTTTAAGCTATAACATTTAGCCCCAGATTTACTAATTTTCCGTGCAGGACTAGTCTAGTCCTGCACAGAAGCGCACGTTTAGTAACAGGGCGGCAGTGCACCATGCATATTAATGAAAGCGTGCTGCCTGAGCCCCCAGGCTTACACGGAGCATGTATGAGTGCAGGAGGCGTGTCTGAGAGCAGAGCTCTCAGAATAAACATGGCCCTGCAATGTTGAATAGAAGAAAGTGGAAATAAATGAGCGAGACCGCTCATAGTTGTCCACATATCCCCACCAATGGTCCCCCATGTGTACAACAGCGATAGGACATAAAAATCAAAAGAAGAAACCTCTGTATTGTTTTCTAAAACTCCGAGTACAGCTAACCGTAGGTGCACGGGTGTGCCCATTGCTTAGGCATGGTTAAAGCAGCTTAAAAGGCTGAAGAGGATAACAAGGATGATATATGCAAATTAAGGATCTCAGCAATAGTGTAATGGGCAGAACGTTCACCTAACGAGCAGGCATTCCCAATTCAAGTCTCAGTGCATCACAATCTATTTTACATGGCAAAGAATGGTATAAGCAATATCTGTATTGCAAAACCCACTAAATAACATATATTTATGAACTGGAGTACTGCAGAAAATGCACATGTGAAGATTCAGTATCCTAATGAGTAAGGCAGCAGTAAGCAGGTGTAAGCACAGATAAGCAGTAGTAAGCATATGTAAGCACTAGTAAGTGTGTGCAAGTGTGTTTGCATGGGGGTAAGCACTGCCTGCACAGATTAATCAAAGGAGAAGCTAACTGGGTGTAAGAAACTGTGACCATAAGTTAGCAGTGCTTATCTCTGTGCAAACCCACGCAAACCTGCTTACAACTGCTTTAAAGTGCCTTAATCACTCTGTATCCAACGGCCGGTGTTCTGCCCAGCAACAAAATAAACAGCGTCTGCAAGGCTCGAAACCCAGGACCATGCACACCATACACAAAATGATTTACCACTAATCCATGCCAGATATGCATAAATCATATGATGTCAGAAACATAACTCCAGCCCAGTCATGCAACAGTACAGAGAATGTATACCTACATCTAGATGTATGTGTGTGTGTGTGTGTGTGTGTGTGTGTGTGTGTGTGTGTGTGTGTGTGTGTGTGTGTGTGTGTAAATATATTACTATCTAAATGGATACAACATATCTATAAATGTAGTTTTATATATATATATATATATATATATATATATATATATATATATATATAAATATATGAACATATATACATGCAAATGCCAACATCTTCAAATATATATGTCAACAACTATACATCAAGATATATACACACCAAGTTACATATATGTACGCATATATATATATCTCCCCTTAGGTATATACGGACATAGGTATAAATATGTAAGCAAATAGATATACCCATATTGGTATATATGGCCAGACAACTGTAGATAGCAATGGTAGATTAACCGAAACATATATGTCCACATGCACTGTTAATGGGCTTGAGAGGCCCCAAACAATATATGTCTCATACAAATTGGCATACCCCTGCAGCCAAAGAAATCTGCCCTGCAATACACTACCAAGCTCATTTTATTGTAAGTATTTCATATAAATAGGGATTTATATTAGTCTCCTTTTAAGTTTCACATGTTGATACCACATTCCCCTCTCCCCCACCCACTAGGTGGGCTGACCAGTACAGGCCCATCCAACACAGGCCATCCTCGACCCATAAATTCATTACCCCCAGATCCCCCCCCCCCCACGCTGCACAGATGCAGCCACCATCCCTTCCCTGGTTACTCGCCCGTAGCTACCACACCACCACACATTGCCCACCCTCCACCCCCCCCCCTTGGGACCCATCCTCTATGTTGTCCCTACTCAAGTATCCTAGGTCTACCACACGATGTAGTCCATGCACATAGCCATGGGTACCTTTGCAGCTCTGTTTTTAGACGAAAGTTGAATACCCAATTTTTGGGTTGTCCCACATGGGATGAATGTTTCCCAGGTACCAACAATAGATTGCAAGTGTGACACTTTGTTTACACTAACGGTTTTATTTGTAGGTATCGCAAAGCATATGTGGCACACAAGGTTGGCCAGTATGCACACAATACACAGCATCCAGCAATACCATTCTACATTACAGGACATTTAGCTAAATATGTAGATGTATGTGTGTGTGTATATATACCCATAACTAAATAGATATATACCTTTCCCTCTCTGTAGTACATATTTATACATATATACACATGCATATATATAAATACACACATATAAATATATACATATGCAGACAACCATACATCCACATGTCGTTAGATATATATATAGCAATATATATATGTTTGTGTGTGTGTGTGTGTGTGTGTGTGTGTGTGTGTGTGTGTGTGTGTGTGTGTGTGTGTGTGTGTGTATATATATATATATATATATATATATATATATATACACACACACAGATATATATCTATGATATGATACAACACATAAGAATGACATATGATCACAGGCCATGCCAGTGGGGGTGAGGGGCCCAATCAACATACGTGTAATGCATACTATTACCCCCCCCCAGCCAGACAGGAGAAACATACAAACAAACACACAAACAAAGTAGACAATCCCCAAAACACAGGCAGGATACTACCAGTGGGGGAAACACTATAGACCCGTTAAGTCTAATCATGAAACAGAGACAGGAACGTTGCTTGCAGGACAACCCAAACATTTTTGATAATCGGAGTCCCATCCATGCAACAATTATCAAGGCAGTGCATGTATGTACTTGGACTACAAGGTTGGGAAAGCCTGATGACCCATGGGTCCAGACAATGTATGAGATGGGTCCTGAGAAGTGGATGGTGGGCAGTGTGTAGTGGTGTGGTTAGACCCGACCTGCACTCAGAATAAGAATGAGTGCTGTAGAGGAGGGGTGGGGGGGAACTATGGGTATGAAATTATGGGCCGTGGTGTGCAGGTGTTGGCTGAAGCGGTTCTATTCGGATGCTCCAGGGATGTCAGCAATAGTGTGAATTGGGCAGAGCTGCTACCTAACAAGCAGCCATTCCCGGTACAAGTCCCACTGCAGCACAGTCTATTGTACATGGCAAAGTACGGTATAATCAGATGTGTTGTTGCAAAACCCACTACATAACACCAAAGAACAAATGGTCGCAGCACCCCACTGCAGGCATTTAAGCTGATCTAATTCGCATCACAAGTTATTATTGTAGTCCTCACCCCCATCCAGATGTGTGAGTGTCTAAATCAACCTCCAAATGCAGTGTATATGCACAGTTGTTGCTGTAGAAGAAATGGCCAACTGTGGACCTTCCCTTCAGCCTTCCTGCACATCCCTGAATAATTCCCCTACTATCTCTCCCTTTTTGTGCCCCATTAACACCACTTACCTATCAACCCCTTTTTCATTTCTATTAATGTTTAAAGTTACATGTAGGTGACACCCTCTTCCCCAACTATATTGGCAGAATCTGGAACCCCCTACCCACATCTATTACCTCAGCTGTCCTACAGGACACATTTAAATAACACATGAAGGAACACCACAAGCACACTTGGATCAGCACATGCTCACCAGCTGGTAAAATCCTCCCTCCCAACTTACACTCTATACCCCTACATCAACTAGTGAAACTGAAACCTCTTGCCCTGCCTCACATACAAATCCCAACATCCTTCAAGCCTTCCCTATTGCTCCCCTACCAATTATTCCAACAACCTACTATACAGTTACAATGTCTCCCCCTCTACCTACCTACCTATTATTCCTTCACTATTCTCTTCTACTCTACCACACAGGTATGGAATAACTAAACCTAACCCAAATACCTGAGTGTAACCTATCCAGAACTGTTAAACTGGAGTCTAACTTCACCTTAAACTGACCTTTGTCAACAGTCATACCTGACATGTAAACCTGACCTAAGCATGTATAATACTGACATGTTAACATAAACTAAGCATGAAGAATGTGGTACGTAGCTATGTTAAGTCTGTTACTCTCTATGAATGTGAACACCTCAGTATTACTTGTAATGAATAGCTGGGGTTTACTGTGGAACTCTACTCCCTGGGCCACCACTGAAAATGGATAAGCATCCAGTCAGATTGTCCCGGTCAACAAATGTAAACTAAATACATGAAGTAGCACGGGGGTATGTGGGAGCAAGTGGCTTGAAGCCTGTTTGGGCGGCGGTAAGCAATACCCACACTGGTTAACCAATGTAGAAGCTAACTCAGTGTAAGACACCGTAACCGGAGGTCAGCAATGCTGTGCCTCGCTCAAACCAGCACATACCCACCTACAATTGCTCTAAAGTGCCTTAGTCACTCTGTAGCCAACAGCTCTCATCTTGCCCATTAACAAATTAATCTGCACTCCCAGGTAGCAACCCCCCAACCCTACATACTATAGTCTAAGTGAGTTACCACTAAGCCATGGCAGATACACATTCAGCTGCTGTTATCACAAACATATCACCCAGCACAGTCATTCAACAGTATAGGAAATGTATATATGTAGATTAATACCAGCAAACATGTGTACATTGCTCAATCACAGTATTTTGAGCAGTCTATGTGTATCAAATAACAGTGTCTGTCCAATCATACTGTGAGAAAAATAGTCTTGCATAATACTGAAGAGAATAATGAAAAACAGTGCATGCCATGGGGGTGTGTGGGCGTGCTTCATGCAGAGAATGTCAAACCTGGGCCGTCAGTTCCGCGGAACTGGGAGATGAGGCGGGCCCGGTGTGTAAGCAAACCGCTGCTTCTCAAACCCCTGGCAGGATGCTACCAGTGGGAGAAACAGTGTAGACCAGCTAAGTCTACTCTTGACACAACTACAGGTCTGTCCGTGGTGGGATGAACCAAAAACTGTGAGTCACATTGATGTTTCCACCAGTATCGGGGGAGGATAAAGGGAAGGCTCATATGTACATGGACTAAACGGATGAAGAGCCTGCAAAAGCTTGGGTCGAGACAGTATACTGGAGGAGTACCAAGACATGCAGAGAGGGAAATGTGTGGAGGTGTGGTATGGCTGGACTAGCAACTTGTGAATGGATGGATGCTGTGTACATGGAGGTCGGGGGCTGGGGAAGGAAACATGGGTATGACATTATGGTAGAATATGCAAATGAAGCAGAACAGCAATAGTGTAGTGGGTAGTGCATCCGACCAATGAGCAGGCATTCCCGGTTCGAGTCCCACTGTAGAACAATTTATTTTACATGGCAAAGCATAACATGTAAAATAATATCCAATAGTTTTGTTGCAAAATCCACTAAATAGCATATATATATATATATATATATATATATATATATATATATATATATATATATATATATATATATATATATATAAACTGGAGTACCACAAGAAATGCACATGTGACGTATCAGTGTCAGACGGAATAAGGCACTAGTAAGCAGGTGTAAGCACAAATAAGCAAGAGTAAGCATATGAACGCACTAGTAAGAGAGATTAAGGCCTTACAACTGCTTTAAAGTGCCTTAATCACTCTGTATCCAATGAGCCTTTGTTAGCCCAGCAACAAAATAAGCAGTCATGCAGGTCACAAACCCAGGACCCTATACACCATAGTCCCAGTAGCTATCCACCAAGCCATCACAGAAGTACATAAGAGTGAGGTAGTAATAAACATGCCCTCACCATAGTATAACCAAACTTGAACCTGTGAAAGACATTAGTATACAGTCATATGTGCCATAACTGACAACAGAACATACATATGCGAACTGGAGTACTGCAGTAAGTCCAGACATGAGGTGTTATTGTAATTAAGTGTAGAATTTCCTAGGACCCCATACAGTGTATGTGCACATGTCCCAAGGATACAAGACACAAATATAATAAGTGATGAAGGGGAAATCAATGCCACAAGGCAAAGATCATGCATATCAAATAATACGCACCACTAAGCGTAGCACAGCACTGCCTCCCAGACTACTGGCAGGATACTACCAGAGGGAGAAATAGTGTCAACCTGCTAAGTCAAATCTTAAACAAATGCATGTTTTCCCCTGGCGGGACGACCACAATAATTCTGCTAGAGTCCTCGGGGTAACATACCATGCCTCAAAGGTAAGCAAAGACGGTAATGTATGTTCACAGACTAAATGTGTGGGAAGCCTGAAGATCCATGGGTTGGGATAACTTACATAAAGGGTCCCGAGAAGTGGAGAGTGGGCAATGTTTAGTGGTGTGGTAAGATTCGACTGGAACCTGTAGGAAGGATGATTGATGTGGAGGAGGAAGGGGGAGGGAATGATGGGTATGACATTATGGACCGAGGCGTGCTGAGGTTGGATGAACCTGTTCTAATGTGACCGGCCCGTGGATGTCATGGAGAAAGGAGGGGAGACACAGAGAAGGTATTGAGACATAGCATTTCCCATGGTAAACCACATTATGGGTAATATGTATGTTGCATAACCCACAGAATAACATATACATATATATATATATATATATATATATATATATATATATATATATATATCTATATATATATATATATATATATATATATATATATATATATATATATATATATAGATATATGTATATATATAAATTGGAGTACTGCGGCCATGAAATAACATATACATACATATATATATATATATATATATATATATATATATATATATATAATGGAGTAGTGTAGGAAATGCACATGTGAGGTGTCGGTATCATAATGCAAAAAGCAGTAGTTAGGTAAAGCAGCAATAAGCTGTAGTAAGCATATGTGAGCACTGGTATGTGAGTTTAAGTTTACATGCTCAGCAAATCTGATGCAAACTATCTGTAAGCATATGTAACCGGAGGTTTGTATTTGCATGACGGTAAGCACTGTGTACACAAAGTAAGCAATTTTGAGGCTAACCTGGTGTAACTGGATGTTACCTGCAGTTGGCAATGCTTACTGTCATGCAAACATGCTTACAACTGCTTACAAGTGCCTTAATCACCCTGTATCCCACCACCCTTGTTCAACCCAGCAAAAAAATTGACAGCCACTGCAAGACCCAAACCCAGTACCCTGCATACCACTATCATAGTGAATTAACACTACACCATGTCGGATATACATAAATCCCAAGTATTCCCAGACATATCATGAAGCACAGTCAATCTTCATAAGGGGAATTGTACTAATTTCATAACACTCGACCTATTATTGCAAACATTCTGGACACAGTCTGACAAAAGTGGGGTACAAATTGGGATACATATGAAATATTGTTCTTATAGATGTAAAATGTTGCTAGTTAAACAGTGACCTGTTGTAATACACATAATCTGAACAACTTGATGTCTGAAACTGTAATGAATCATCATTCCAGACTGACCACATGCCTGACATCATCCACGTCAATTGGCCAGATGAATGTGGGACAGGCCAATATTGTGAGCCAATCATGCATGGACATATGGACAGTTATAGATCTGTATATGTAGAGAGATGCACAGATATAAATATATGACTCACACATACAGCATATCACATCAATGGTATATAGGTAGATAGATAAATATGTCCACATATATTTATATATATATATATATATATATATATATATATATATATATATATATATATATAAATAGATATATATATATAGATATACATATATATATATATATATATATATATATATATATATATATATTTAAATATAGATATAGATATACATACATACATATATATATATATATATACATATATATATATATATATATATATATATATATATATATATATATATAGATAAATATGTGAATTGCATTATCAAATAGGAAAAACAACCGGAACCTCCAACACAGAATAACTGACCTTATGCACAGTTAATGGGGGTGGGGGCACAAATGAGGGCTACCTGTTGATGACTGCTATGTTCCCCCCACCACAGCCATAACAGATATGCTGTGCAATGCAATATCCAGCAAATGCAGTTCTTGACCCCAGGAACCACCGCAACACAGCTATAACAGTTTAACAGTAAGCCAATACAACTGTATAAAGTCAGAGCATTATCTGAAACATATCATCCAGTCCAGTCATGCAACTATACAGAGAATGTATACCATCATCAAGATGTATCTGTGTGTAAATATATTAATATCTAAACTGATACAACATATCTATATATATATATATATATATATATATATATATATATGTGTGTGTGTGTGTGTGTGTGTGTGTGTGTGCATAGCTTTCTAACACTATATACATATATATTACTATATATGAACATATATACATGCAAATGCCTACATCGACACATGTATGTGTCTGCACCTGTATGTCTACATATACACAGCAAGTTACATATGTGTATGCAGATATACATCTATGTAGGTATATATATGTTAGCAGATATATATATATATCTATATCGGTATATATGGCCATACAGCTGTAGAGAGCAGTGGCAGATTACAAACACACATATATCTACATGCACCATTACTGGGGTTGAGAGGCCCCACACACTATACGTCTTGTACAGTTAGGCACCCCCTCCACAGCCAAACACATCTGCCCTGCATTACACTAAAAAGTGTTACAGATCCCGTAACCAGGACCTGACATGACATGAGCACAGGGAGTTAACAGTACTACATCCCACCTGTATGATGTCAGGCTGGTATTGGTGACATATCATGCAGTACAGTCTGCTTCCCATAGGTAATGTAAAATGTGGAAGCCATCAACATCTCCAGGATACAGATACACAGACACAGATATGCCGATACATATATACATATGTACATATGTACATACATATATATATATATGTATATATATATATATATATATATATATATATATATATATATATAGATAGATAGATAGATATACATGTGACTACACATACACACGCAGATATATGTACAGTAATATATATATGTAGAAGGTGCACACAATATGGAACAGCCACTATGGCTACAGTTAACACCTGAACAACTGGACACTCTATGGGCCACCCATACAAATGACAATCGTTGCCTGCAACGTATACCCACAGAGAGGTCATAGGGAAAACACCACACACAGGTTTTCAGAAATGGACTGCCTTTCATTGTGTAATATTACAGCTCTATATGCCTTGTCATATAGCTGTTCAGACACTGACAGACATATAAACAGAGGAATGCAACTGTAAAACAGTTTTACTAATATAGTAGTCTGGAAAGGTTCACAACTGTTGCTGTCCAGGCCAAGCCATTCAAATTGTACAATAGTGAGGACAGACTGGGCCACAGGATATCAAATGATCAACAGTATGTAATGCAGGGGTATAGTTCAGCATCCTCTATCTACACTCTGTACAACATCAGTGGGTGGTAAAGACATCATGTGACCAAATGGGTTGTAACTGTGACATAACAAGGCATAACTGACACCATCACATGCACACTAACAAACAGAACAGTCTGTCTGGCAGGAGGCAGTAGGCTTGAAGTAACCCAATATATGTTAGTGATGTAAATATAGGTGAAGTATATGGCACTTTGCATTCGGTTACCTTAAACCAGCTCATCCCTGATGCCCCCACATATTTAACAGCCTAGGTAATTTATGGTACTCCCCCCAGACTCAATAATACAGGGCCATATGCCACTGTTACATACACTGGCATCTGGAGTGCATAAGAGCACACATGTATTGTGTAGGTGATGCCCACACATATATGGCCCCAACCTCACTATATGTGTGGGGGATACAACAGAAGTGGACTGACGGTAGAAATGGCAGTGTGATATACTCTCAGCCCACTACGGAACATCCCCCCACAGCATGTCATATGTGCAAAGCTTGATATGTAGGTCATGTACTGATAGCACTCAACACACACACTGCCAGTGGAATGTCTGACACAGGACCTGTGTGGTGGACAGACAACACATGATAGGCACACCTCTCGCCACCAAGAGGATAGGCCAACAGTTGTGAGCTATGCAGACAGACTGCATTCCAAGGTAAAGTAGTAGGTACACACACACACCATGTAACACCGGTACTATACAAAGCATAACAAAACTCTACTTACACTCTGTATGTAGTTCCCGAACCTCCTACTAATATGTAGCTGCCCTGAGTGTGCTGGTTCTCCTGTAAGAGGTATTGATACCTGCTGTCTGTAACACTGATACCCACACACAGGAAGAACTGTACAAACATCAACAGAATGTCCAGGTTATGTCATCAAATATAACCCCTACTGTACATAACATGTGAAGCAGTCTGATATCTCACTGGCTTGTTAGCAGATATGATGACACTAATTATGGTGTACAGCACATACGCACCACGTCATGCACGACATATGTACACAGGTTGACAGAGTTGTGGCTGGCAGCACATACACAGGGCCAATAATGACATGTTGCTGTGATAACCTCATACATTTACCATTGTAACAGGGTTTGTGGCAACATATGTCCTATGATGGTTAAGAAGCCGGTAACTGTCATGGCTTTCTCCATCTACAGACTGCAATCCTCACACTACCATCTGCAGTCCATAGATAGATGCTCCATTGGTAACACATGAAAGCAAAGGCACAACACACTGCCCCATCTGCAGCTGACCCTGCAGATGGGGATTCCACATAAACATGGAACTGACATGGCAGGTATGGAGACATGTAGGAAAGTCATATCCACACACACACACACACACTGTTAAACCAACAGTACTCCACATGCAGTATAGCAAAACTTACAATCTGTAGTCAGGTCAGGTACATCCCTCTCCTGTGTGTTGCCCTGTTTCCATGGTGTATGTTGTTAGAAGTAAATTCCCAATCCATCTCAGATGCTGTTTGCCAACCAACAGATCTAGTTCCTGCTCACAGTGAATGATAAGGGCCAACACCAACATGATGTTCCTAGATATTGAAGTGTGTTTCCATGCAATTGGCTATGGGAATGTTACCACAGCTGTTCCACATGCAATCAGCTAGAGGAGGGCTGCAATTCGTGCAGAGGCCATCAGCTGATCATGAGCATCACTTAAAATACACATGCTGCTGCCTAAGCAAAGCAGGCGCAGGTCTCCACATCCACGAGAGAGAGAGAGTGGGAGAGGCAGACAGAGGCAAAGACATGTCAGGGAGGGGGTGGGAGAGTAAAACTGCAGCTTGTTTGTGTCACACACCTACCAGCACAGGTATCCAACCCCTGACAACTATGTACTGCTATCACAGTTTGATGCAGTTGTTGAATGTGTCACATGGGTTACCTGTTGTGGAGCCCTCAGAACATATATGTGAGAGTGAGTTACATCTGCAACAGGGATATGGTAGCTATATGATAGGTGATGTCCACGTGCCTGTCTGCATGAACAGGTGCCAGTGTCAACACAGCCACACTATCACAGGGACACACGCACACATCGACACACTTGGCAGGGCCAGAAGTACAACTCATCAGTAGTGGGATTGCCACAACACATCACTGTGCAGGTATCACATGCACCACACGGGTCATACGGAGGTTGTATGGGCAAAGGGTATGAGGAGGTGTCTAACATCAGACAGCATGGTTCAGTATGCCCATGGAGTTTGCAGTGAGTGTGGAGGTGAACATACACACCATACAACACACAGACAAACACATAGGGTGGCAGTACTGACATGCATGGGTGCATGTCTGCTCGAGTGTGTGGTGGTTGACTATGGCAGCAGGCTATACAAGGGTAGGTGATGGGTATACCTTGGCATCAGGCAGGCCACATGAAAATGGTCTGCATTGTGTCTTAGGGCTGTAGTGTCTGCATTTGCCCACACAGGTGGGTATTGCATCTCCCATCCAGTCAGCTGGGTGACTATTGTGTGTGGCCAATGCTGTGCATCACTTGTCATGTATGTGTTCCTTAGTCCATGACATGGACAGTGTCTGGGATGTGCACACCTCCCACATGCATGTACAGTGACATGTGGAACTGTACCTGGGGTGTCTGGCCCATATCGTGAACACAGATTATCATCATATGTGCCAGTCTTGCCCACCTGGGGCAGGGACTGGTAATGGGCTGCAGGTTTACTCTGCACCTACATTTATAGCATGCTAACATCATTCCCTGGTGTCAGTGGCATCTGTCCATACGGGGCATGTTGTCAGGCATGGTATGTCCATTGTGGATCACATGTGATGGCACCACAGGTGGTGTAGGTGTCCATTGGGGAACATGGGGGAGGTGCACTGTCAGCAAGTATGTGCATATTGGACAGATGGACAGGGTGACGTGCCCTCTGTAGCCAACTGTTATCACTCCATAGTTACTAGCAGTGGCCAATATGCAGTGTACTACCCACATATTGACTGTTGCCTAGGCATATGTGTGTGTGTATGAGACATGGATTGAGAGTGTGCTCTGGGTAATACTGGGGTTGCTAACTGTGATTGCCTGGCCTTGATGTCACATGTCTGGGTATGGCTTTGCACCCCAGACTCTCAGCTATTTCACATCTGTTATCCCTGTATGGTGGACATTGTGATATATAGTAGGGCCACCACATAAGAAATATGCAAAACCCACTCCACATTGGCCACAGGTGTCACACACTCACAACCATCTCTACACAGGATACAAGTTACAGAAACACACACACACATACACAACCACACACACACACACACACACACACACACACACACACACACACACACACACACACACCTGTCATGTCCGGGAGTAGAACCCATACCTAACTAGTTTACTACACCACAGCACTACGCAGTTACAGTACACACCATGCACATTACTGAATTACTCATTCCCCAAAAGTAAATTTCACAATGAATGACATCAGTAGGATTGCCAAAGTAGGCCATATGAAATGTACTGTGGGTGACTTGCCTAAAATGCATTGCTCCCTACAGAGACAGTGAGACACTCACAAAGCATCCACAACCGACATGTGTGGGTATAGAACCCCTGACAGAGGTCAATATCACATTACAGCTGTTATAGAATGCACCACGGGGATTACTAAAGAACCCCTTCCCCAAAGCTGTATTTCACAATGAATGACATCAGCAGGATTGCCAAAGTAGGCCATTTGAAATGTACTGAGTGTGACTAGCCTATAATGCATTGCTCTGTATACAGACATTGAAACACACACAAAACATCCAGAACTGTCATGGGTGGGGATGAAACCCTACCACAGTTCTAAATCACAATCTAGCAGTATGCAGTTACAGGACGTGCTCTGGAGATTACTGGGATACAACCTTCCCAGAGGTGTATTTCTAGGTGGGTGACATCAGCAGCTTTGCCAAAGTTGAGTATATGAATTGTAAGGAGTGTGAGTACCCTACAAAGAATTGATTTATACAGTCAGAGATAGACAGACATGCACACAAACACACACACACACACAGTTGCCAAGTCTGGGATTAGAACACCTACCTAGCTACTTTATCACACTACAGCAGTACGCAGTTACAGGGTGTGCTATGGAGAATACCGGGCTACAACTTTCCCAAAGGTGTAATTCTAGGTGGGTGACATCAGCAGCCTTGCCAAAGTTGAGTATATGAATTGTAAGGAGTGTGAGTACCCTAAAAAGCATTGCCTTCTAAACAGTCAGACATGCACACAAACTCACACACACAGTTACCAAGTCTGAGGTTAGATTACCTACCTGGCTACTTTATCACACTATAGCAGTATGCAGTTACAGGATGCGCTATGAAGATTACTGGCCTACAACTTTCCCAGAGGTGTATTTCTAGGTGGGTGACTTCAGCAGCCTTGCCAAATTGAGTATATGAATTGTAAGGAGTGTGAGTACCCTAAAAAGCATTGTACTCTACACAGTCAGAGACAGACAGACACGCACACAAACACACACACACTCACACACACAGTTGCCAAGTCTGGGATTAGACCTCCTACCTAAGTAGTTTATACAGCTCTCCCAAAGATGCATTTCACATTGGATTACCTCAGCAGGCTTGTCATAGTAGGGCTATGGGGAGGGTGGTGTGTGCATGGGCCATAACCCATTCATGTACGGGTTGACACTCCACATGCGGGCACACACAGGGTCATATGTCACAGATACATGTATAAAGCTGCTAGATGACTACTTCCTTGTACAGTCATGTTGCACAGCTGGCACATGCACCACATAGTCACATCACCGCAACAGCATGCACCCTGGGAAGATGTTTGGTAATGTTGTTAAGTGCCAGGGTATGAGGGTGTCTCAGTTACATAATACAGATGCTGGATATGAAGGGGGACGAGATGTACTCAGACAGGACCTTTGCCTGAGGGTGTATAGGGATAAGGAGGTTGACCCCATATTGACAGAGGTCGATGGCTTGAGAATTGGACAGGTGAGACCTTATTTCTCAGTCACGGCGGATGGTGGGGCATCTGAGAATATGGACAGGACTAGAGGTTATGATGATCTGGTGGAGGTGTGTATGAGATATACCAGTGATGTTGACAGGATAAGGAGGGTGTTTCAGAAGAACTGGTAGATTTTATTAACAGATGATAGTATAAGTGAGGTGGTGGGTGAATTTCCCAAGTTTGGATATAAGAACTTCAGTTCATTGAAGATGATGTTATGTTATCTTGAGAGAGTGATTGATGAGGGTCATGGTAGGTTCTGTACATCCCCCTGTGGTTCATGTAATGTATGTGAATGGGTGGACTCTAGTGATAGTTTTGTCCTCCCTGACACTGGAAGGGTTTTTAAGTTGAAAGTGAGGGATAATTGTGGTACTAAACATCTGGTAAACCTTGAGCACTGTGCATGCTGTAAGAAGTATTATGTGGGGAAGACGAATCGTATGTTAAGGGATCGAATTAGAGAGCATTAGTATGGTATACATTTGCATAATACCTCTAATGCCCTAGCTAAGTATGTAACAGAGAGTCAAACGATACATACATTTAAGTTCATGGCTTTGGAGGTTAAATATATGGGTGATATAGTAAATGTCACCGAGGAAGCCGAACTAAGGTGGATATTGAGATTAGGAGTGGATAGGGGCTCTGGACTCAATAGTAAAGTATCCATTAAGCCCATATTGAATAAGAGACGTCTTCCTAGGTAACACTTTTAAGGTCTATATAATAGTTATGTAGGAAATGTATATGTATGTATATGTTTTTTTGTTTTTATGTTTTTATCTGTGTGTTGCTTTAAACACTGAAGTGTTCATGGTGACTTCATCAAGTTTTAGTGGGCTTGTGGTTGAGGAGTAAGTTGTGTTATGTGATTGGTAAGTTTGTAATTTTTTTGGGGGGTGGATTTTATATACATATTTTATATATATATATATATATATATATATATCTATATATATATATATAGATATATATATATATATGTGTGTGTGCTTTATCTCTTTATATTTGTTTATGACGGTCTGAGTAAGCCATATATTGTTTGTGGTGAAAGCGCTTACCGTTTTATATGCTATGATTAAACAGAGACTTTTTATACTTGAACTGTGCATTTACTTATTTGGAGAGAGACGTTGTGTGATCGATCGTCTGGAGAGAAGTGTTGGGGTTTATGTATGCTGTACTGCTGACCGTTGGCTTTTTATTTTTTCTGTACGTATATCTATGTGATATATATATATATATATATATATATATATATATATATATATATATATATATATATATATAAAAATAAATAAATACAAAAGTGTGTCTATCTTCATTGAATCATGTAAGCATGCAGTAGCTTCTGTTACCAAATTTGGTGATATATATCTGATGCCATATGTATACAGCTAAGTGCAGATATTGTCAGTAATGCCTGAATGAAGAGGTGAGAGACATGGCATACAATCATCAAAGGTTTTAGTCTAACCGCTGAACAGTGGGTAATCACATGGCATCCACACTTTACTGATGACTCCATCTTAAAGTGATAATTATTCTATTTTCACTATATTAATATATGTTACAATGCTCTACTATGCAAAGCTGACTACCAAAGACCGACATTCCATATGACAGAAGCCAAATGACTGAGATCAAGTGAGATATATTTGCTTTTGCACAGAAACCAGTTTATTTCCTTAATTTAAAAGTAGTATGATCTTGGTATGCCAATATTGATTATGATGAGCTTGTGGAGGAAGAAGATAGATCGCAACAGCCCTTATTTTCTGAAAATTATTTATAAATATGTTTTTTAATGTATTGAGTTGAAAGTCAGTCAAACCATTTTCAGTTATTTGGTTTCAGTCAACTTGCCTACATCCACTTTAATTACTCTGGTGGGTTGTCAAATAAGACCTACAGGCCACCTCATTGTACTGACATATATATTCCAGTAAGCCTACTTCAGTTTGAATATAGGAATATAGTAAATCCAAATGTATGCATGCACTTGAATTTCATATTGCTTTGGGCTAGACATTGGCATAGCTCACAGTATAACCATTCATGACTGCTGCATTCCTGTTCTCACGTAGATTACTGCATACCTTAATACTAAACTGTGTCTCTTGACTTACAGGTAACTTCTTTGTTGTCAGTCTGGCTATGTCTGATCTCTCTATGGCAGTATACCCATTCCCAACAACTGTAATCAGCATTATTCATGGTCACTGGATACTGGGATATGTCCATTGTATGGCGAGTGCTGCTGCTTCAGTTTTATTCAATGTTGCTTCTGTCTTCAACATGACTGCAATTGCAATCAATAGATATTTTTGTATTTGTCATAGTAACAGATATGATGACCTGTACAACAAAAATAATATATGCATTTATATTTGTATTGTGTGGATAATGGCTTTTTTAAGTTTAGTGCCTATGATATTCCTTGATATGTTGCAGTATGACCCAGTTGTGTATTCTTGTACTGTTTTACGACATTTTAATCCTTTGTGCACACTTATTCTAGAAATTTTCCATTTCATACTGCCTATACTCGTTGTATCATTCTGTTATGTAAATATATGGGTACTGATTATTCAAGTGAAATATCGCCTCAGACAGGGCAGTAAAGATAAAGTGAAAGCAAGTGAATTACGTCAATTTTTTCTAATGTTTCTAATTTTTGCAGTTTACGCATGCTGTTGGGGTCCATACAGTGTTCTTGGACTAAGCATCGGTCTTAACCATGTCTATATTACGAATTATGTTCCTTGCTCAGCATTCACAGTGAGCTTTTTCATAGCCTCTTTCCATAGTAGCATGAATGCTATTATTTATGGAATTTTTAACCAAAACTTCCGCACTGAGTACAAAGCAATACTTTTTTCATGTTTTAACTTCTAAAAGCATAATGGAGATATAACAAAAAAAAACCATGCAAAATGAAAAGAGTGAAACAGGTTTTATGTTTGAGTGGTTGCCTGACCTCCAATAACATATATTATATGCATGGTATCTTTCCTAATTTATAGTATGCAAAATCTGCATTCCGTATAGTATCTGTTTTATACTCACATTATGAAAATACAGCAATACATCTACAAACTTAATGGCATGTGTAGCTGGTGACTTGAGGTCAGATACGTGCTCAGGCTACATTTTGGAACTGTCAGGGAGGATATAATGAAGAGGCTGAGGGTCAACTGTCATACCTTAGGAAGGTCTGGGGAAGATCCAGTGATTTTGTAACGTTTGGCAGAAGCTAGAGACCTTGCAGCCCAGCATTTCAAGGGGAGAGTGACAAATGTATTGGCATCATTCCAGATCATTCCTCCAGGGCAGAGACTGTAACAGACTGCTGCTGCACAGTAACACCTCCCAGTTCCTGATCCACGGCTCCCCATATTATTCTCACTCTAGAGTTGTAGGAGTTTTGCCACCAGGGCATCTCACACAGAAATCAAGGAAAATGTTTGCAATTGTGTGGTAAGTCATTAAGGTACATAGGGGGTTGAGGACTGGTTGCTCAGGAAAATAGCTAAAAGGAGAGTCATACAATCAAGTAGGAAAATAGAACAAAAGCATGCAGTGTTCCTTCTTCTGCAGACCACTTGTCTAATATGCCAATAGAAAAAGAGGCTGCTTGTAAACTGATTACTGCAAACGATAATGAAAATAGGAACGAGAAAATTAAGAGAATAGTTATCACAATAATAAACGAAACTGGTCGGGAAAATGAATTTGGTGGTGTTCAAAGCAGTAGAGGAACAAATTGCTTTATGTAAGATTAACTGAAAAGGCATCCATGAGAAAGCCTATGTTTTTATACATGATGCAAAACATTATATAAAGCTGATTAAGATACTGAAATCAAAAACAGTCAAAGGTGCAGATCATTAGATAAAGATATCCAATAAAATACTCCCTATAGCAACAGTAACTTCCAAACAGTGAGCATGCATAAACCAAAAATAAATTCCACTTTCTAGTCCAGATCAGAGAATTCTGAAACCCATTGTTAAATGATCAAAGTGTTTCTGTATGGTGTTTCCCTACCCACTTGCTAAATCCATATATTAACTGTACAATGAGTGTGAAATGGGGGGTTGGGATAGCGTGACTTAGGAAAATAACAACAAACCAATCTAGAATGCAAACTTCAACAATGTTTGTTGTTGTCTGTCTTTCGGCTTTTCCTGGTTAGGGGTTGCCACAGCGGAACTCCGGTCCGCTAATGATTGGCAGTAGATTGCAAACTTCAACAATAAAAGTACTAAATGAAACAAACCAGATATAAAGCATTCATTTCCTTCAACATTTGAATGTTAGTAATTTCTTTCATCTGAGATATACTGAAATTAGATTCTGCATAATATTGAGATTGTGTGCATTTGAACAAAAACAATGAGTCAGTTACTTCTAATGATAAATGTAAGCTCCTTCAGAGAACCTCTTTTATTTTAAACATGTTTTGAGTTTCAGCATTTGCAGATGAATTTAAGTACAGTATAAGATTACAAAATGAGCCATCTGGTTTATCATGACCCAGATTCTTGGGTCAGATTAATAGAACTCAGCTATATTTTACCAAATATTGTTATATACACACTAGTGTTCCTTCAGCTCAAGAAGTGTTATTGGATGAGGGCATGATCAACTATTTCAAACATAGTTTTAAGATAATGTTTGAATTTAAATATGTCTCGGTATACATTTCAAAGGGTTACGTTAGGTCAGATATCCAAGCATAGAGTACGCCTAGTGCAAAGTCACTCAGTGGCAGTAAATTAGATTATTTAGCAGTTACTTAATTAAGTTATGTAGTACATTTTAAGTCTGCATGTCCTCCCTGTGGTCACGTGGGTTTCCTCCGAGTGCTCCGGTTTCCTCCCACATCCCAAAGACATGCTGTAGGTGGATTGGACACACTAAATTGGCCCTAGGTGTGAGTGCATGCATGTGTGTGCCTTCTGTGGAAGGTTGGACGCCAGGCTGGCAACTCAACACTGTAAAACTCCAGTGCCAATCATGAGTGGACTGTAATCCGCTGTGGTGACCCCTAACCGGGAAAAGCCGAAAGAAGAAGAAGAAGTACATTTTAAGTGATTGTCATTTACTTTGAATTGTTTTTAGACTGTTGAGGCTTTGAGTGTTGTTTTTGAACATTGTAACATTTTTTAGTTAGTCTTTAATACTCAGTGAGTTACCAGTGGATCCTTTTTACCTCTTTTTCAATGATTCTCCTGTCTAGATCCTCAGCATCCAATACCCTTCATTCTACTCCTTTCTATCTACAGTTTTTCTCAATATTTTCTCCTGCCTGTGATCAGAATAGATCACAAGTAGGAGATCTTCAGTATTCCTATCATTCACTTCTATTTGTTTAATTCCTACAACATAACTTTCCTTATTTTTCCACTGTACCTGACGAAAATGTTTTCTTCCTGATTATTTATGCATATATTGTTGTTTCTCTCAGTACTATTTGCAATTAGTTCTCCCTGCATTTCCTTAGGTTCATAGTTAAGTACCAGGTTAGCTGCCCTTGTGGGCCATTCCAAGCCTAACCAATTTCCCTTTTTGTGCTCAAGGTAACCTATGACATTTGGTTATAGATTGGCCTTATCTGTCCCATGGTCGATAATTATATATTACCCCTAATGAAAATAACTAGGATCATACCATAGATAATTTGAGGGGACCCATGCATAAGGTAAAGTATATAGGAGCTGCCTCTGTTCATAAGTTGTACAGGGAGAAGTCCTGGGGTAAATTTTCTGTTTCCTGTCCATAGATTTAAGTTGCACTTGAATATGCTCAGGGATGAACTTTGTTTTATGCGGATGGGGAGTCTGTTCCACACCAACAGCATCCTCAGCATGATATACCTGTCCCTCCAAACCATTCTGTTGATTTTGCAGAAGAGATTTAGATCTCTAGACCATATATTTCTGATGCCATTTGACCTGCTGATTTGCAATAACTACAACAGTAATGAGTTAGAGGATGGCTTGCATGTCAAAGACAGGTTACCTCTTAGCAGTCTGTAGGATAGCAAGTATAGTGACAGGGCTTTGAGTCAGTTCAGATTTGACAAGGTGTTTAAACCTTGTATTCTTATAGTAAGTTACTATAAAGGTAAGATAAATACTGTATAAAGGTGGCATTATATTCAGTGACTGGTCTAATGAGGGCTGAGTAAAGGGAGACAGTGACATACCTAAATCTAGACATAATCTCTTTGTTACAACAACAGACAAATATTGGTCAAAAGTTAGGTTACTGTCCACATAAATTCCCAAATCGTGAACAACTGAGTCAGCTCATAGGGGCATATTGTCAATGTGGTAGTTACCTGGGGTAGATGACTTACAAAAAGAAGGAACACATGTTTGGCATTTAGATACAGTCCAGTATTTTTGGCACAAGCTATCTATTTTGAGACAAACCTTCCTGCAGGATGGCTAAGCCATTTGGGGATTCAATCATCTGCAAACATAGTGAGACAGAGCACTTAGGTACTGGCTTTTTCTTCAGAAAAGTAGATGACAAACAGGAGTGGTCCCAGCACAAAACCATGGGGAACTCCACTGGTGACTTGTGTTTTTGTAGAGGTACCTTCCCCTATTTTGATTATCTGCGTTTTATCTGTGAGCAGGTTGGCAATCCAGTGGGTGACTCAGGGGTTTATTCCCAGTTGATTTAGCTTTTCTTCTATGCCTGAATGGGGAATTGTGTCTAAAGCTTTGGCCAGATCAAGGTATGAGGTGTGTACTGTTTTGCCTTCTTCTATTGCTTTGGTGACCTTTTCGTGAATTTTTCAGAACAAATCTACCAAGTTGAGTAAGCATGATCTTTCTATCTTCCCAGGTTTAATTCTATTTGCTTTTTTTTTCTAATGTTTTTCTTAGATCCTACTGTGCTTGTTTGATCATCTATGTGCTCATCTAGACTGCTTGCCATGCCTACTTCCTGCATGATCTATGCCCTCATTGTTACCTTGCTCATATCCGCCATCCTGTTAGTATGTTCAGTTTAATGTTTTTATTTTCTGCACTACATCTTGTCATCTTTACTCTAAACAAGTTCTTTGTTCCAATGTTCTCTGCTTGAATTCATGCCATATCCACTGTTGTATGATACTCATTTGTTCTCTCCCTTTTGTTCTTGTTATCACTAGTGTGACACCATTTTGTCTCCTACCCTCACTTCAGATTATTGTCTTCCAAGCTGTTTTATTTGGAAGTAGTCAAGGCTGCTCCCTTGAGACCATCCTGTACTGAAGGTAAACTGTGTGCCTCTCACTTCATATATCTATTCATCTCACATTTTTCAGTCCTTTCCACAATTATTTTTATTTAATTTTGTTCCTTTCTTTTGCCAGTTAGATTTATCCAACCTTTCATAAAGTGATACCTTGATTTTTTCCCTGTCATTTAAGATACCTGTCTTACCTCCTCCACCCCTGCACAAGAAAAGTGCACATCCATGGCTATGGATCCTCCTTTTTGTTATTTATTTATAATTTTTATTCATTTATTTGTTTACATTTGTTTACCGGGAAGGTCTGACTGGGTCAGAAAGAACTAATTTTCAGTGGAGGCCAGGGAAGAAAAGCTCCAGTTGCACACAGACATGTGCAAACTTTATACAGATTACATACAAGTGGCATGACTTACATACAGACGTACAAACTTTATACAGATAACATAAAAACTGCATGAGTTACAAGTAGATACAGAGATGTAAAAAGTAAAACTTTATATAGATAGCAACAAATTAATTGAGTTCAAGTAAGCCGGTAAATTAATATGAGGCAGATGGAGACTATTCAAGTAAGTGATATAGATATGAAAGTAAATGATACAGAGTGAATGGAGTACAGATGGAGGGAGAGTGAACGACAGTTGCAGTCTGGTCTGATCTTGAGAAGGGATTAGACTGGATGAGAGCGAGGGCACAGCCAGGAGTTGAACATGTGTTGTTTCAGTACAGTTTTAAAGGCAGGTAAGTTAGTAGTAGTTCTCACAGTAAGTGGAGGAGAGTTCTGTGCTTTTGCAACACAGTGCAATTAGAGGCTTTGTCCAGATGTCTTAGAGGGTTTGTATATAGAGAGAAGCTCTTTATCTGCAGACCTAAGTGTTCTGTTTGAGTTGTAAAGTGTAATGATGTCATTTAGTGCTGGACAGGCTAGGATTTTGTAGACCATGTTGTGGAGTGTTAGAAATTGAGTATAAAATATGTAGTTTGGGAATTCTAGCCAGTTTAGTTTTTTTTTAATGACAGACAGTGATGAGTTGTACTTTTTGAGTTGGTTTTAAACTTGGCCACTTTATTATAGCACTGTTCCATTTTGTATCTGGAGGAGCTCTGTAAATTGTTAAGTACTCATAGTTTCATTGTTTCATAGTTTAGTACTAGGCTGGAGTGCCATGAAGCAGGGAGGGTAGAAAGAAAGTTTTGGCAAGGGTAGTTTTGGAAGAAGAGGTTAGTGTGTGTTTGTTTCTGTAAAGTGTGTCAAGTTTTTGGTGGGTTTTCTTTATGTTTTGTTGAATGTGAAGATCGAAGTCAAGGTGATGGCCTATGCCTACACATAGTAACTTGGTGTGGTGGACAATTTCAATGGTGGTGTTATCAGCAGAGAGAATTTTGAAATTTTTTAGATTAGTAGTACAGTTCTTTGGCTGAAAAAGAAGCAGTATACTTTTTTGGGTTGAGGAATAGCTGTCAGTTGGTAAGCCAGGATTCAATAGCAGAGAAACGTTGTTGAATATCAGAGAGAGCTGAGGTAGTGTGCGAGAGGTACAGATTATTGTGGAATCATCAGCATATTGGATGAGTGTTCCATTAGTAGATGCTGTACAAAGGTCATTAGTAAAAATGTTAAAAGTATGGGTCGTAGGATGGATTCCTGTGGGACTCCATTGGGTTTGCTAGAAAGGGGGAGATAACATTTGACCATTTTATAGATTGTTTTCGATTGTGTAAGTAATTATGGAACCAATTTTGTATAACAGGGGTAAGTCCTAGGTTAGAGAACTTGTTAAAGAGTGAGACATGTTATGAACTGCCTTTGAGAAGTCAAAAAATCATGCAAATACATAGCAACCTGCATCTCTAGCTCAGTTTACAAAGTCAGTGAAGGTTAGGAGGGCTGTAGCTGTGCTGTAGCCAGGACAAAAACCATGTTGGGTGTTTGTAAGGAAGTTGTGATGCTGTAAGTAATTCATGAGTTGAAGACGAATACATTTTTACAGCATTTTAGAGATGGAGGAAAGTATGGCTATGGGCTGAAAGTTTATAAGTTCAGTGGAGTTACCTCTTTTGTGAATGGGGATGATATGCGACTTTTCCAGATACTAGGTACTTTGGACTCAGATATGGAACGATTGGTCAGGATGGATCGACTGATCAGGATTATTTACAAGGAGTGGTACTATTGGGTTTAGAGATGAACTTAGGGGAGAGATCTAGGATTGATCTAAAACAACATGCTTGAGGTAATGCTTCTCAGTGGGCAAACTAGCTGCTCTACACTCAGCTAGAGAAAATAGCAGATGAGGTTTTATATGGGAAATTACAATTCTAGGTGCCTGTGTCTATCCAGGGCACTGCAAACCATTGCTGCACAGCCAAGCAGATGTTATAGGAGATGAGTTCTAGGTGAATTCCATCAAAAATCAGTAAAAATGCAGTATAAGTGTATGTATATGGGTCTACTTCATAACACTGAAATTTCATAACGTTGAATTTCATAACATTGAGACCATAACATCGAAAATTCAAAACACTGAAAACCCAAAACATCGAAAACTCAGAACATTGAAAGTATGCTTCATAACATTGAAAACTACATTGCCCAAGTAAATAAGATCCCCTCCACCTACAACATGACCTAACTAACAAACACACTTTCTGCTATGTTTCTCGTAACCTCAGGTTAGGAAATTAACTTTTTTCCAATTTAGTATAATCTTGGAGTTGGTATATTTAATTTACAGGTGGTGTGGGGGGCAGAGTAGTAGAAAGTGTTTGTTAGTTAGTTGTTATAGGTGGAGAGGATGTTATTTACATATGCATTGTAGTTTTCAATGTTATGAATCACAGTTTCAATGTTCTGAGTTTTCAATGTTTTGGGCTTTCAGTGTTTTGGGATTTAGATGTTTTGGTCTCAATGTTATGACATTCAACATTATGAAATGTCAATGTTATGAAGGAGACCCATGTATATATAAGGCTCAGATCCTGCAGCAATTTACAATGTTCTTACTATTGTGACTGATACTACAAGACTAAGGCTCCCTGACTAGAAAAAACACAAACAGAGAAAAACGCAGTGGAAATATAATAAATGAGACTCGGATCCTGCAGCAATTGACATTGCTCTCACAATTGTGAGTGATACTACAAGACTAAGGTCCTCAAAACACGTAAAATGCAACAGTAAAAATGCAGTCGAAATGTAATAAATGAGACTCAGATCCTGTAGCAATTGACATTGCTCTCACAATCGTGAGTGATACTACAAGACTAAGGTCCCCAAAACACGTAAAATGCAACAGTAAAAATGCAGTAGAAATGTAATAAATGATACTCAGATCCTGCAGCAATGCACGATGTTCTCCCTATTGTGAGTTATACTACAAGACTAAAGCTGCCAGACCAAGTAAAATATGAACTGTAAAAAAGGAGTAGAAGTGAAACAAATGAAGCTCGGATCCTGAAGCAATTCTCCCATGATTGTGAGGGATACTACAAGACTAAGGTCCCAGACCAAGTTAAAAATGCAGAGTTAATGTTTGGTTAAATCAAGAAAAATGCAGAAAAGAACAGTACACAATTCAGATTAACACTCTGAATATTGTAGTGTGCACTAGTTGAAATGGGATGCTATGAAACAGAGGCTAACCTTAGCTTTAACAGTCTAATGGGGGTGCTTTATTAGTTTGAGTTATCAGTGTCCAGTAGAAATAGCACAGTGAGAGGCTTGCAAACTCTTATTTGCATTAAGGGTAGGCAGCTAAAAAGCCACCAAGTTTAAAAGCACAACAAGAACTGGATGGGTGGGTGGGAAAACCCCAAAATCAACAAGTCAAAAAGCAGTTTTAAACTCAGAGATTTTGTAGTCAAAGAGGAATGTAGATGAATACCTTAAATAAGAACACTGTTTCTCAGCTCCACCTCACTAATTAGCTAGATCTAATTCCTATTCTCCCAATGAATGCAAAAGGAATGCTTCCTGACTTACCCTAGCAATGAAGTTATAAGACTTCAAGGAAAAAAAAAACTTTGCAATGAAGATGCAACAACCTGTAATATAATAAGACAAAATCAAAACAATAATAGAAATGTCCAAACCTTAAATGTGGAAAATCTGATAATCCAAAAATCAGTGCAATCAAACAGCAATTTTAAACTCAGAGCTCTTGTACTTACATGGTAATAAATATCAGGACTGCACAGAGCAGCAGTTTGGGGTAAATACACACTCTATTATATGCCAGGTGAGATGGCCTCTTACATTATAAGCATTATGCCAAGCACAAGATGGCACAGAAGCCTATGTCAAGTGTCCTATGGGCCAAGTACTATGAGCTCAGCAACTCTAGGGTTTACTGAATATGGTTCCTGAAAGCAAAGATCATAATCCAGTTAGATATATGACCTATTCATTCTAGATTGGGAGTCCATCAAACTTTATTTATTTGCATTTGTTAACCAGAGCAGAGCTTTGATCTGAGTGGACCTTTTTAGACTAAGTCTGGAAGCCCTGGCTGGTTAAGTACCTTATTCAGAATCATACAGTAAGAAAATGGTGACTGAGGGATTCAAATCCTAGACCTGAGACGTACCTCCTTGGACTACATGAAAAGGGACATCGAGGAGCTCTCTGATTATGTAGCCCAGGCAGGTATGACCCTGACCTTGAGCAGTATCCTACCTTCACCTAGAATGATGCCACAATACAGTGATAAGATGATCAGCTTTAATAATTGGCTTAAATTCTGGTGTCATTCAAAGGGGATCCAATGTCTGTCTGCCTGGGATGACATGCTGGACAAGCCACGCTGCTTCACAAGGGACGGCTTGCACCTGTCACCCCTGGGCTTCCGGATATTGGCAAAGGCTCTTGCCACCCCGATAGTGCCTTTTTTAGGCAAGGCTCAAATTCTAAACCTACCACCCTAGGACAACAAAAAGGAAAAAAACTAAGGGTAATGCTGCTCAATGCCAGAAGTCTCACTCTCAAGATGCACGCACTCGAGGCCCTTCTCAATATGGAGAACATCGATGTCTGTGCTGTGACAGAAACCTGGTTCAAGGCTCCTGAGAGCACCCCAGCACTAACAGGTTTCACCTCATATCATGCGTTCCGGCCCCAAAATCCGGACAACACCAAGAAAGGAGGGGGGGTGTCCATATTCATAAAGGACACCCCCACCTCAAGGTTGGTGGCAACGCACGATGCATCGGAGACCATCCAGGTGCAATTAACCATAGGCAAGACTGCTCTGCAATTTGTAGCATGTTACAGGCCACCCTCTCAAACTCAGGAACCTCACATGGCCTTCCTGAAAACATTGGAGGAGATAAATGTATCTCCAAACACCATCATACTAGGTGACTTCAACTACCCTAATATAGACTGGGAACACTACTCAAGCCCGAACACTCTAACCCAAAGATTCCTGGAGTTCATAAACTCAAATGCCATGGAACAACTAGTCACCATCCCCACAAGAGGAGAAAACATACTTGATCTCATCATCACGAACATGGGATCAAAATGTTCAACACCGAAGTATACCCCTCACTGGTGAGATCAGATCATAAACTAATCTCGCTGGAGGTCCTCATCCCGCCCCACCTGAAACAAAAAGACCACAGTGAAAAACTTCTCAAAAGCCGATTTCACACTTCTAAAAACTAGTGTGGTCTCCTTTAAGGCCCCTGAGCCAGTGGTAAACATTACTTAAACCGCTGAATCACTTACAAATGCCTTCTACCAGCACCTACAGGACTGCATGGATCAGGCAATCCCAAACAAAACTAAGACTCTCTGTACCAAAGGCAAGCGTCCAGTCTGGTGGACCCCAGCCATAAACAAGCTCTACAACAAAAGGAGGAAGCTACTACAAGATAGAGCAAAATCCTTGAAAGGTAAGACACCTTTGATCATTATAAGTAAAAACTAAGAGCTCTCATAAAATCATCCAAGGCAAATTTTGAGAGAAAAATCGCCAAGGACTCTAAAGACAATCACAAGGCCTTCTTTAGCTATGTTAGAAACCTAGGAGGAAACTCCCAGATATGCTCAGAATTAGTTCATAATGATGTGAAAATTACTGAACCTACACACATTGCTAACATACTGGCTGACAGGTTCAGTGCAAACTTCTTCCCTCCCCCAAAAGGAGAGATAAGTATCCCAGAGGAGTGTAGCCCCAAACATCTCCAACGTCCAGGTGAGAACTGCCCTCACTAAGGCAAAAAACACAGCATCCATGGGACCGGATGGTGTCCCCGGCTGTGTGCTTCATGAACTCAACGAGGAATTAAACCCACAGTTAGGACAGCTGTTTAATCTTAGCCTCACCTCAGGATACGTACCCAAGGAGTGGCGCACGGCGACTGTGGTCCCACTTCATAAGGGCGGTGCCTCCATAGACCCTGGAAATTACCGCCCCATTAGCTTGACAAGCCTTATCTGCAAAGCCATGGAGAGGATCATAATGGAACTCATAAATAAAGACATAGGGAACTTGCAGACTTTGGATCCAACCCAGTTTGGCTTTGTCAAAGGCAGATCCTGCCTCTTAAACTTGGTTGACTTTTTCGAGACAGTCACCAAGGCCATTGATGAGGGAAAGGCTGTCCATACAGCCTACCTCGACCTGGCAAAGGCCTTCGACACAATACCCCACTCAGGTATCATCGAAAAACTCATCAGCTTGAATGTAAACCCATACATCACAAGATGGGTTGCAAACTGGCTAAGTGACAGAACCCACAGGGTCAGAGTTGCTGGAGCCATGTCAGACTCAAAGCCTGTCACAAGTGGTGTCCCACAGGGCTCAGTCCTGGGTCCACTCTTGTTCGGCATCTACTTTTCTGAAGTACAAGCAAACACAGGAGGGTTATGGCTGACAAAGTTTGCAGATGACTGCAAACTGGGCCATAGTCGAAAACACATCTGACACAGATATCCTCCAGAAGGGCCTCACAGAAACGGATAACTGGTGCCAGAGCCATGGCCTGAAGTTAAACGCCAAAACATGCATAGTCATACCCTTCGGGAAAAACAAGGTTACCCCTAGCTACCATATAGGTGACAATCCACTGAGCACAGAAAAATCATCAGTGAACTTGGGAACCAAGTTGACAGTAGACCTTCGTTTGACACTCATGTTGCTAAAGTAGTTAGTAAAACCTTCTATATCGCCCACCTGATCATGAAGGGATTCACATCTAGATCAAGGGAGGTCATCGTCCCCCTGTACTCATCACTCATTAGACCTATGATTGAGTACAATGCCCGCTCGAATGTATCTGACCAGACACCTGCTGCAGCTTGAAAGGCCCCAAAAGTTCCTCACCAAAAGGATAAAGGGTCTCAAAAATATGTCTTATGCTGCCCGACTGAAAGAACTCCAGCTCTATTCAGTCTCATACCGCTTGCTCAGAGGTGACCTGTGCCTGACATATAAGGCCATGTCAAACCCAGATTTGATGAATATGCTTCACCTCAAAAAATCTAGATCCCTCAGAACCACAATGGCGGGAGACTTAAACCTTGACACGGTTATAAATAGAATGTGCTGGAGGGACAGATTCATCACCCAGAGACTCCCTATGCTGTGGAACAAAATCCCGGTACATGTGAGGCAGAGCACCTCGCTGGCCTTGTTCAAGAGGAATCTTGACCAATGGATGGGAGATCGCAGATATACCCCAGGGATTACTTCAGTGTCACTGCTTGACAGAGGCACAGAAAAATGATAGGCATAGTTTTTATTCAAACTAAAGGGGTGGCGAAAGCCACATAACTATGGGCTAGGCTTATAAATGCCCTTGGGCAGATAGCCTAGTATGAACCTATGAACCTATGAACCTAAGAAACAGTTAGCATAATGGTTAAGGTTTTTGTCTCCCATACATGAGGTTCAAGGTTCAATCTTAAACTCTTCTCAATCCTTTTATGGAGTTTGCATGTTCTCCCTTGGTCTCTGTGAAGCCCTACAAAACATGCTCAGTGTTTCCACCTCTAACTCACCCAAGAATGTAGTTGTAGGCAGCATCATAGATACTAGAGGCTGCCCTATAGGGGGAAGAGTTGTACAGATCAACCACTTTGGGCATTAACTGCCATGTGCAGTATCCACAAGATAGGATAACATGAATCACAAACTGCATGCTGTGTCAGGGCTAGCTACCTGATGGGGTAAACTTGTCTCTGTTATTCGGTCATATTAATTAATGATGTCAAAATGGGCATTTGCCAGTGATATGTGGGTTGAGGACCCTAACCAACTCTGACCTAGGACAGGGACTCATACTAATGGTGGGAGGGATTATGTGCCACTGTTAGCCAGTGTGTGTCTGCCAAAAGCTCAGCAGCCCTGGGTCATTAAGCTACAGTGTCCAGTTGCCCAGTTTGGGTTACCTGGGATAGCTCTGTTCAGTGAAAGCTAGACATAAAATCAATCAACCTGCCAAACACAAACTAAGAATTGCTACACTCAGTATAGGTTCACTGACAGAACACCTTGGAAGTGGATGATATAATAGAAAGGAGGAGGCTGGAAATCCTATGTATGCAGGAGATAAGATGGAAGGGCACTGCAGCAAAGACTGGTTCAGAGTGTTCTGCACAGTGGGAGGACAGACTAGAAATGGTATGGGAATTATCATGAGGGACAGGCTTCAGAAGTAGGTTAGTTAATAACTCATAGCACAAAGACTCCAGTGTAAGGGTTTGGCAATATTTCTAACCTAAGCCTATCCCCAATGCGGGGTTGTGATAATGAAGAAAAGAGGGAATTCAGAAAACAGTTGCAGGACCTACTAGATAATGCAGTGCTACATGAGCTGTTGTTGATAATGGGTGACCTGAATGTACATATTAGGATAGCCAAAACAGGATATGGGGACTGCTTGGGGATCTATATTAAATCAGCGAATACTTAAAAAAGTGAACGCTGATTTATCGACCACATGTAAGCGAAAGCTTGCAATCCCATACACTTACAATAGTGATTTTTTTCCCGGGGGAAAAAAATCGCTGTTCCAAAAAAGAAAAAAAAAACGTTAAAACATTACATAATGTGGGGGGCTTCCCACCCCCCTACTTAAATATATCAACTCCAAGATCGCACTACAGTGTGAAAATGGCAAAATAACGAAGGTGGCCAAGCGATTTCTTTTCCAGAGACAGAATTCACTTAAATGCAGTTTCGGTATTTTGCCATTTCGTGCTTTCAAGTTCAATCAAGACGCATTTGAAAGAATGCATCTTTGATCATATAATAGGGAACCCTGCTTGGGTCCAAATGGATGGGGCAACAGGAATAAACAAGGGAGACCATTCTAGACTTCTGTCAGGCAAATTACTTGATGGAGGCCAGCACATAATTCATCAACAGAGGCAGTCACAAGATCACATACAAAAGTGGCCAACATGCAAGTCAGATAGACTGTCTCCTAGCAAGAAAAGAACACTGGGGTAGAAACAGTGATTGCACAGTCATCCTCAGAGAGCAGTCAGCCCCACAGCATAAACCACAGGTTGCCATAATAAATTGCAAGATGTGGTCAGCGAAGGGTCTAACGGAAACCAGGCTGAAGACGTAGAATTTACTGGAGAGAAAGCAGAAGAGTTCAAGAAATTACTCAGGGCTGTAGCACCTCAGAAAGAAGAAATAGGTGGAGTTATAGAAGAATGGCAGCACCTCAAAACAATATGTGTGAGGTTGCAGGACTTACTAGATAATGCAGCGCTACATGACTAAGCTAAGTATTATTTATTATTTATTTATTTATTTATATTTGTTTACTGGGAAAGTCCGACTGGGCCAGAAGCAAATTTTCAGCAGAGCCCTGGGGAGAAAAGCTCCACAGAAATACAAGCAAAATACAATAATTAGATAGTACAATAGTATACATACAGTACAATGCAGAATACATATCTTCTATTTAGTCTATGCAAACTAGGATTCATTACAGTTTTCTAGTAGATACAGGTTCAAAAAGAAAAACACAAACATTTCAGTGAAGATCACTGTGAGAAAAAATAAAGTTAGTAGTGTGTACATATTAAATAATAGTTATGAACAAATGAGATTTCCTTTATATATAGATATATATATATATATATATATATATATATATATATATATATATATATATATATATATATATATATATATATATTTATTTATTTATTATTATTATTTTTTTGAGTAGCAATAAACACTGAGGAGTGGGAGAAAATGAGATAAGGAGTGGACAGTGTGTTGAGAGAGTTATAGATATCTTGTCAGTCAGGTCTGGCACATGAACAATGCCAGTTCCTGCATAGATGTTTGAATAGTAGTTGTTTAAAACTGCTAGATAAAGTACATAAGGAAAGCTTGTGGTGGAAAGTAGAAGTCCAGGAAGTCATCAAAAGAAAGAAGGCATGCATGAAAAAGTGGGAGAGACAAAAGATGTTTCAGGCTAAGAAGGGACATTGATTAGCTAACAGAGCCTATGAGAAGAGTTGCAGTAGCAAAGAACAAGGCATCAGAAACCCTCCACCAGCCTCTGGAAAGTGACTCAGTAGATGGCACAAAGAAATGCTATCAGGTTGCAAGGCATAGATGGAACAATAAAGAAGATAGTCAGACACCCCTCATAAAGGATGCCAGCAAAAACCTGCTTACCAGTTCACATGAAACCAAAGGTAATGGAAGGAGTACTTCCAGCAGCTTCTGAATGAAGAAAACCTCACAGAGGTTGTACTCTCCCCAGACACAGCCTACAATGAAAAAGAGGAATAGCCCACCATATAAGAAGTAAGAACAATGATACATAAAGGAAGTGAGGGAAAACAGCAGGCTAAGATGAGCTCACAGTAGACATGATCAATATGTTGGATGAGTCAGGGGTGAAATAGCACCAGAGGGTGCACATCAGTATGACGAGAAAGGTGTATCTCAGAAAGCTGCTGTAAAAGCATAATAGTGCAAAAACAAAGCAGACATCCACAGCTGTGGGCAGTACAGAGGTATCAAACTCCTGTTACACTGCATGCAAGTGCTGGAGAGGATTATTGATAAACGAATATGTAGAGCAGTAGAAAGTAAGATGGGAGACGAGCACTTCTCATTCAGATCAGGATTCAGCACAACTGGCTCGATGTTTGCAGTGAAACAGTTAGTTGAGAAGAAGCTACAGACAATGAAAGAGTCCAAATGGGCATTCCTAGACTTGAACAAAGCATACGATCAGGTCCTAAGAAAGCTGATTTGAGCAATCCTCTGGTGATTTGTAGTCCCAGAAAAACTGGTAGAATTAGAGCAAGTTATGTGCAAGGAAGCACTGTCTCAAGTACGAACAGCATTCGGTCCCACAGAGTTGTTCCCAGTGGAAGTGAGTGTGCATGAAAGTTCATCTCAGAGCCCACGGTTGTTCACACTTGAGCCCACTGCTGTTCATATTGGTGATGGTCTACATTAGTAAACAGGTTGATGAGGACAGATTAACAAAGCTGCTGTATGCAGGCAATGAGACATTACAAGCAGACATTGAGAACACACTTCAGCAAATGATAAGGGAATGGAATGCAAAATGAAGGCACGTGGGTTGAAACTGAGTACAGATAATGCAGCTGTAACAGCAGCAAATGGGTAGGGTATGATAGAAGAATGCCAAAGAAGCTAAAAATAAGGTGTAGAAAATAGTGATGACACCAGTGCTACTGTATGATACAGAAACCTGAGCAGTAAAAGCAGGGCAGTTGAGAAAGCTAGAGGTGATGGAGATGAAGTGCCTGAGATGAGCTGTAGGATGCACACTGTGGAACAGATGAAGAAATGAGAACATCAGTGCAGAGGCCAAAATACTTCCGATTGCAGAGGAGGTCAGAGACAAGAGATTACAGTGGTACAGACACTTGTGAAGAAAAACAGAAGACAATCTGGTGAAGAAGACTTTAAACAAGTATGAAGAAGACAAGAGGAAATGAGGGCGTCCAGCAAAGAGATGGATTGTGTGAAATCCTGCGACAGTCAGACGTAACTGCTGAATAAGGTAGGAGAGTGGTACTGAAGCAAGAGAGATGGCTACAGTAGGCACAACTTCCCCACCTTATATATATAAAATGGGAAAAAGGGGAGTTGATAATGAAGTGTCTCTTTAACAACTGGTATCCTTAATCCTACGCATTAAGAGAGTTAGCATAAGAGACCATTTCAAAAACTGTCATCAAGAATGCTGGAAAATGGTCATTTAGGGCTTACCTGGCCTACATCTAATAAAAAAATAAAATGAATAATGAAAAGAAAGAGAAAAGGGGCCATAACGTGCTGAGTGAGGGTGGGAGACTACAGGGAATGGCAAACATGTTCCTAACTTTATATACTTAATGCTATTTAAATTTTGTTTTCATTTCCAAGTCTCAAAAAGTTATTTTTGATAGAACACACATTTCTATATTAGATAGAATGGATTGCCACTGTGTCAATTGCAGGTATTCAATTAGGGCTTGATCACATGGAAGCTATTTTGGAAAGGAGAGTGGCATAAGACATGGCATCAACTTCAGCCGACATTGCAATACCTGAGTCAATAATTTGGTCACCCACAAGTTATGGAACTACATTATGGTGGGACTGATGTGGGTCACATGGCTAAAAGGGGAGTGATTTTGCCATGGAAAATGTTTTTTTTTTTCAAGGAATATGAAAGCATAACCCCAGATTATCATAATATTGTCAGCTAATATAGGAAAGCTAGAATAAAGAATATAGGAAGGCTAGTATAAAGGCAGGTCATTGACCACAAAATACTGAAAAAATGTAAAGGTTATTCTTCTCAAAATGGCCTGGCTGCCACATGCTATGGGCCTTTTGGTCCTTGAGTACAGGGGAATTTGATGACAGAGATTCCACTTGGAAAAAAAAAGTGATGTAAACATACCAGACTTAAGCTTGATGTCATTAATGTGCACAAGCTTTTGCAGGACATAAAGGTGAGTAGATAAGCAAAACACACCGTCAGAAGGCACAGGCAAACATGCAGACCTAAGTGAAGTAGAAAGATGACCGAAAAAAATACAAACGGTAAATGAAGGAGACGGTGCATATGATAAAAAAAAAAACAAGGATAACAGGCTGTGGCTCAAGGCTAACGTCCTGTGATTGTAAAAAAAATAAGCTTCTTCTGTCATCATGGGAGGTGTAAAGAAAAATTATTTTGAAACTTGGAATGAGGAAGAAGGCAGCCTTCCTTAATGATACTGAAATATAAAACTTTGAAACCATTTGGTCTCAATCAGGAGCTGGGCCTTTAATTATACTCTAGAAGAGCATTTTCTTGCACATATTGTTCATATTGTTATTGAAATTTCAGTAATTTTGGGAATGATAAATATATACATTATGTAATTTATTTATATTTATCTATGTGGATATAATTTATTTGATACTAATTTATATAGGAGAATAATTATTGTATTTTGTATGCAATTACACTCTGGTATAATTTTTATACATTTAAATCAATGAATTATATGGGCTTGATGATCTATTGAAAGTGTATTATTTGGTTGACAATAGTTTATATTAACTAAAATAAGCATATGTTATTATTTATTTATTTATTTTGATATAAAACTATTTAATATTTGTATTTGATGGTTAAATGAAAAAAATAGAAAACTTGTGAAAAAATAAAAAAGTTGGTTGATAACAGTTTATATAAACTAATATAAGTAGATGTTATGGTTTAATTTTGATGCAAAGATCACTTTAAATTTTGATACTCAATTATACTAATTGCTAATCAACTAATTAGTTACAATATAAAAAGAGTTCATATTGAAAGTTGTAATGTGATCCTTTGAAGGCGAATGGCCGAGGTACCAGATCGTTGAATAAAGAGCGTTGGTGGAATTTGACTGTTGGTGTGTTGTTTAACAGAACTATTTGGCTTTGTGTGTTTTTGCAGCCTTCCTTGGGACTCTCATGATGCTTACCCCTTGAAATGGATTAAGGCTTAAAGCACAGCCTTTCTTGGGACTATGGTTACTGGTTACTTCTCAAACGGGTTGAGGCATACACTACAGCATCTTCCAGGACAGTGGTTAATTCATCCAATGGGAAGAAACATGAAACATAGCCTCCAGTGAGACTATGGTTCTTCATCAAATGGGATGGGGCATACAGCATGGCTTTCCTTGGGACACGGTGGCTAGTATGGGGGTGCATGAAGAAGATCCGTCTACCATGGTACACTTAAGTGAAGAGCTTATTTCAGATTTAGGGTGAAACAGGTGACACAGCCTTCACTTGAATTAAGGTGATGCTTGAAATATGGTGAGGAATACAGCTCAGCTTTCCTTGGACTTTTTATGCCTAGCCATGCTTCTCAAAATTCTGACAAGTCCTGGTGCCCTTAGTAGTGTAAGCAGGGGCCTGCGAAATAGAACTTTTACAAGCAGGGGCCTAGAAGATAAACTATTTACAGGCTCTTTATGTCCAGTAGAGACTTATGTGTCAAATCAGGGCTGAATTTCCTATTCCCATCCAGTTGTCCAAGTTTCACTTGAATTGGGTTAAGGAGGAACTCTGCTTCACATGATTTGAGAGCCTGTTTCAGGGAAGAGGAAGTCTCTGGAATACATACATGTATCTCCTGCAGGACCAGTATATATTACACTCAAGGTTTAAGTCTGATAATTTGGAGGTTGTTTGTTTTGTGGGATATTCAGGAGGTCCATCAGAGTGGGTTCTGACAATGTTTTGTATGCCAGGCATGGATCTCCCCTCAACTGCCTGCAGAAGACAGAATACAGGGATAGGTTGCAGAGGCAGTCTGCAGAGGACATGTTATTTATGCTCTGTATTCTTTTACTGAGGATCACCCGTTGATGTTCCAATTGCTTGATGTGACTGATTAAGTACATATCAAATAGTGCATTTGTATTCAAAGATGGGTCTGATGATTGCCAAGAATAGTCGAAAAGTAACCTCACTGAGCCTAGATGCCATACGCTTTTGTTTATGAGTTTCACAACATAGAATGATTTTGTCACTGCTGTAGATGCGTGATGGTCTAAGGCTAGATTTTTGTCTACAGGAGAATCAAGTCACTGACTAACAGATCAACTCTAAGAGATGTGCAGTCAATATGGTAGTTACCAGGGTGTCTGACTTTCTAAAGGATACTATTATGCATTTCTGGGCCTTTAGTTCTAGTCCATGGCTCTGACATCAGTTATATGGCTGTGTCAGGCCTTCATGAAAAACATTAGTGTCGGTGGTGGATTTTATAAACTGCTCCTAATTTGTAATCATCTACGAATTTGGTTATCTGGGGCCCTTGACAATTGCCTGGACTTCAGAGAAGCAAATACCAAAAATGAGTGGTCCCAGGACCGATCCCTGAGGGACTCAGCTGGTGACTGGTCTCTTCATAGAGTTGGACTCCTGCTTTTTTGACCTTCTCAAAGAAGTTCACTAGTGTCTGGAGGATTCCTTTGTTATTATTGCTCATTTCTATGGTTATCCATTCCATAGGAATGCATATAAAACTGATGAGACTTATTAGTCTGGAGTTTCCTGGGTCCATAGATGGCCTGCCTTTGTGCAGAGGGATGATGGTTTCCATCCTTCATTTGTAAGGCATGAAGACTGTTTGAGGGCTACAGTTAAATTGCAATTACAGAAGAACTGATAGGTTATGTTTGATGGTTTCTAGACTGCAACTTGAGACATTGTCATGACCCATTGATTAATTATTCCTGGCCATAGAGAGAGAATTGAAGACCTGTTTCCAAGTGACACTTGGAGGGGCTATATTTGATGTTGTTGCCTGACGGGAAGCTAGGGGAATGATAGGGGTAAAGTTAGAGTTATATTTGGTTGCAGGTAGGTTTGGTACATCTTTTGGCTCAGTGTAGATGGCTCCATTAACAATGATCTCTGTATATAATTGTGTATTGTCTTTGAGGTTGCCGACATAGCTAAAGAATGCCTTGTTTACGACCTTGGCATGGGCAGCCAGATTTAGCCCAAGTTTTGTTTCAAAAGACTTTATTTGTTCTGTGAGTTGTTTGTCTAGCTTGATGAGAGTGCTTTTATCCTGATGAGTGTTACAGCTTTTATTTTTTGCCATGATTATTTCTTTTCCTTCTGGTAAACAGCCTACCAGAGGGGTTTGTTTTTGGAGTTAGTCATGTACTCATTCCTGATGGGTACAGCTACCTCTATTCAGCTATTAACATACTTGCATAGGGTTTTTGTGAACAGTTCCATGTAGTGATGTTGATTGGCTAGGTAATTTAAGCATATTATAAAAGAGCCTTGATTTTATTGATTGTTGTCTGATAATGTCTTTTGTAGTAGATGAAAACATGGAAGAAATTGTAGCATTAAATAAAGTGTTTGTTTGCTATAGGAGCTTTTCCGTTTCACTTTGTTGGAAGTTATTAGTTTTTTTCTTTGGAGATTTTCCTCTCTTTATCTTCGTGGGTTAACAGTTCCATGTAGGCAGCATATTCTCAGGGTTAAGGAGGGGCTTGAAGTTTTGCCAGGTTATCACTTAATAGGAAGCCAGCCTTACAGGAGTTTCTGAACATTTAAGGGTTAGCAGGTGTTCCAGGTTTTATTTTTACTTCAAAGGAGACCATTTTGTGTTATGAACTTAAAAGAGAGGACATTACACTAGGCAATGTGCAGCACCCTCCCATATTAGTGGAGACCAGATCCAATATGTTTGTGCACCTGGTCAGCATATTGACAATCTGGTGTTTGTGTTTACAATTCCAGGAATCTCTGTGCCTGCACATTTGGTGCTGTATATGATCCCCAGTTAATAGTGCAGTAATTAAAGTCACTCATGCATATGGTATTGGATTGGATAGTGAGTGTCTCCAGTAAACTTAAATACATGGCACGGGTTTCCTGGATCATAGAGGGGGATGTATAGCTTTGAAGAAATTGGTAAATTAAATTGGTGAATGTGATTTGAACATGGAGAAGCTCAAGTCCATTGTCCTGTTTGACCAGACTTGTGGCATATCTATTTTTGATATAAACTGAGACGCCTCTATCTTTAATCCCTACCAGTGCAGTTGCTGGTCTAAATGTGTGAAATGCATTAAAGCCTTGTCAGTTAATAGTCACTTCTCAAATGTTCATGATGTCTCCACTATGGCCTCCACTAAAGCTATGGTTAATTCAATCAATGCCTTCTATGGCTTCTGGTTAGGTCTTAAGGCTAGACTGTTGAACCAGGCTAGGTGAATGACAAGGTACAAAAAACAGGAACTATGACATTCAAGTGATTCTTTCATTTTCATAACAGAGTGCTAATCTAAACATTCTGCTTTAAAAAAGATGGTAGTGAAAATATAAATGAAAGTGGAGATTGTGTTATTGTGAATTAAAACAAAAGTGTAAATAAAAGATTATACAAATCTAATATAGAGAATAAAAATAATGTAAAGTTCGCTGAGAATACAATGTTGTGCAAATTATGGTAATACTGATTATACATGTATTTGGAGGTCAATAAACTTACCCGAGAAAGAAGAAGGATGTTTGTGTTTGCTGAGGCTGTGGAGGGGAATGAGGGGACAAAATTCTTCAAGATGGTCTGCAAAATGCATACCTTATGCATTACATGTAGCCACATGACACATTGCAAAAATAACATAAATTATGACTACAAAATAAATGGTCAAATAAAAATAGACTCCATCACTAAAGATCAGAGGACAGTGATAGACACAAAATTAAACGTTTAAGTAGTGTATGTATGTATGTACCAAAATGAAAAAAGAATATTTTGAAGCACAACTAATTCTAAGGGCAAGATTCTACCAATTTGTGGTTAAGTAATCTGACAAATTATTGAATATAGTATTGCATTTGTTACATTTTATTATATTCTGTTTCTTATAGATTGCTTAGTAGTTACTTATCTCTGGTCCACAAGGCAACATCTGATCTGATTGTAGTCCAAAATGTGTGCATGATCACATACTGATGAAACTACAATCTAATCTTGGATACTATTGCTAACAGTAAATATCAATAAATAAAAGAGGACAGATACATTAAAACAGCTTCCAACACAATAAAATATATTTCCAAATGAGATTAGAACTCAGTCCTTATAGTTTTTAAGAAATAATCTAGAACTGTAGTTCTGCATATGTATGTATGCATTTATATATGCATTTCTGTTTGTCTATACATGTCTACACATGTATGAGAAGCAGAAAAAATCAACATGTGGTTATGACAATCAAGCTTCTTGAAGTCACCAAGTCATAAGCTTGACAGGTGAACATAGAAACCTATGTGACCTTGCCCTAAAACAGTTCTTGTTCTTTTAAATTACTTAGTAACCTTTTGTTTAGTACAGTGCCAAAAACCTTTAAAATTTAACTTGGACACATGCACAGTTACCTTCTTGTTTACAATTGGGTTTGTCCTTTTAATGAACTCTGTTTTATCAAAACAACAATGCTTAAAATATGCATGAATTTGTTATAAATATGAAGTAACTCTTAATAATTATCAAATAATCTATATGCAGTTTATTGACAGGAGTGATGTCATTTGTTAATGCATGTAGATGAATCATGTGTCATCACTTCTAAACAGATGACAGAGATGATTGTTCATGAACAGCTATCGCAGTTATTTTTATTTCAACACTGCTACATCTTTATACTTGCTACCTTTATTACAGTCATCTTTGTCCAGGTGATGCAGTCCTTACTTCCTGTTTTTTACTTCCACCACGAGAAGTGCAGCATGCTGTCATCTCCAATTCAATACTGTCAGTGTATTGGTAGAATCTTGCCCTTAGAATTAGTTGTGCATTCCTTTGTTTATACACTTTTCAGACTTTGTATATCTTTAGTTTCTTTATCAAACATCACTTTTTGAATTTTTTAAGAATATTTTCTACCGTGCAAGGACTGGTATCTACCACTTTCACAAGATACTTCTACTTAATGTCTAAGAAAAGTCTTCCACTATAAATATGGAACAGATTTATTCTGTCATTACCATTTTGACAGTCATTTCTACCAACTTCATTCATTTTATTAAGCTTTAGTATTCAGTCTTTCATGTTTGTTGCTCCCTTGTATGTCTGATTAAGATGTTCCCTTCATTTTAAAATAACTGGTTGCATTTGCTTCAGTCTAAGCTTTTATAACTCTGGCTATCTTTCATGTCTTCTTCTGCTTTATCAGTGTTTGTGTCCATATTCATTTTTCTGTGTGCATTTACATTTTCTAAATGCTCCACATTTTTCTTTTACCATTAATTCCATTGTCTGATAGCCACAGTGGCATTTTCCTTTTATGAAATGCATATTTTTGAATCAAAAATATATTACTTTCTTAACAGTCAACTCCATGTATTCAAACAATTCTGCAATGTACAAGAAAAAAATTGTATTTTGAATATGTAATGAAAGTGATGTTGCTATGTAATTTACAGACCCATATGTTACAATGACTAAATCAACTTTCAGGGTAGCCTTTGTTCTGAAAAGGAGGCATAATCAGTTAAGAAGCTGAATTGCTGAGGTGGTCATTTTATGATTTATGAAATAGTTAAGAGTTCATTAGTGCCATGTCTATTTGTATCATTTAGGGGGGTAATGCTGGTAAGAGTAAAAAAACTGTACCATTATTGGAATCAATTCAAATGAAATGATGATGTGTATATTCTGAGATATCAATTATTGTCTTTTGTAAGGGAGGCCTCTTCCTTTAATGATTAAAATTGCTGACATGTTGGCAGTAATGGTTTGCAGGGTAACATATTTCACACTGTGCAGTCTTTGGTAAGAAAAGTTTCACACTGGCTTGTACCATCAGGATAAGTTACTTGCTGCTGGATATATACATAACCATTTTTTCAATTATGCAGAGAAATGAAGGGAAACATCTGCCCTTGCCATCTTCATGGCAGTTGGCATCTACAGTTATAGTCATTTTGTAAAACTTTGGGTATTTCTGATACATTGCATGGGGCCACTGCCTTGGATAGGTCTGCCTCATAAACAGAAGGAATGGCAGAATATATCCAGCAGTTAGATACATTCACAGCTTTGGCTTAAGTATAATGTATAACACTGACAGTAATGAATTGGAGATGACAGCATGCTGCACTTCTCGTGGTGGAAGTAAAAAACAGGAAGTAAGAACTGCATCACCTGGACAAAGATGACTGTAATAAAGGTAGCAAGTATAAAGATGTAGCAGTGTTGAAATAAAAATAACTGCGATAGCTGTTCAAGGACTTGTAAGAAGAGGTGAGTTATTCTGCCTCTGTGACTGTTTTGATAACTTCTAAATACATGTTGACCTTATGCATATGGCCTTATGATTCCCACAAGCGATGCTTGGTTGTTTGATTCTCATGATGTATCTAAAGTCAGGCCATTTTGATCCCAGAGTGACGACATCATAGGAAAAAAGCAGAAGAAATGTTAAAAGTATTGGTATCAAAAACATTGTAACTGGGTTAGGTACAACAGGAAAAGTAGGAATGACTACTAAATTTATAGCTCTAAGGTCTCAAACAAACCAATATATTTTTTCCTGGTTTATTCATAGGTAGTATGGATGTATTACATGGACTTTTAATTAGCACTATAACTCCTTGATGAAGTAGTGCTGAAATCATAGGTCCGATTCCCTTCTCTGCCTCTGCTGAGAGGAAATGTTGAATGGTCTTCCACAGTGACTGAGGTTTTTATTTATTTATTTACTTTACGTTTGTTGACCGGGAAAGTCTAACTAGGACAGAGCCTATTTTCAGTGGAGTCCCTGGGAGAAATGATCCAGATGCATGTCTTTGGAATGAGTGAGGAAACTAGAGTACCTGGACCATGTGGATGCAGGGAGGGCATGTAGACTCTGCACAGAAAAGCACCCCAGCAGAGAATCGAACTGGAGAACCTTTTGCTGTGAGGTGACAACGGTAACCTCTGCACCACTGCACTGCAACAAAACTACATTCACAAGTTCTACATCTTTAATAGAGTCTATCACATCATTATGACAGGTCCACAGCTGTAGTGGGAAAGACTGAAGGCATGAATCATCATTGAGGTTGTCAGGTAGCTGACGGATTCTTAGAACTTCAATCATTGTATCTTCATCTATACTGGGGACTGGGAGGGTATAGATCTGGGGATAGTGATTTACTTGGAATGTCCAAAAAGATCATATCAGTGGTACAGTAGCTTGTAGAGTTTAATTTCTGCAATAAATATCTCCCTAGCAGGTTGAGTGATACAGACTTTAGTACAATGAAAGCATGTTTAACTTGGAACTGCCCCACTTAAATATTCCTAAGTGCAGTTTCTGTATAATAAAATGGAATTCCTGAAACTCCTACTCCCTGCAAAGAATTTTTAGAAAGAGGAAGGGTAGTTGCATTGGATGACATGACCAGGAAAGGAATGCTTATATCTTGCACTTTAACTTGAACAGAAGGACCTTGTTGATCTACACACAGCAATAGAAATAACTGACTGTTGTTCATGCTTCTCCTAGCCATCTTGTTTCCAGGCTAATGGTTGACATGTAGAGTCACAGGTCAAGGTTGGGGAATTTCAGAAGGAGAGGTTGCTGAATCTGCGTAGGCATGTCTTGTCATGAGGTTGAATTGTACAGTCCTGGGTACACCATGAAAGGATTTGTGGGAAAGGACATCTAGTTCACCAGTGACATTCCTGCCTGCATTGAAAACACAAGTTAGTGAATGAGTTAGTCTGTACAGTTATTTGTGCTAGATTTTTGGTGGGGTTGAACCACCTTTCCTGGAAGAGATCACCCCCCCCCTCCCAACCCACCTCTCCCTCTCTCTCTCTGAAATTTGTCTCAAAATGCTGTAATTGTATGTCTAATAGCCTTTCCAGTCTCTGTTTTTTACTTTTCTACATTATGATCAGTGACATATTTTGATTAGCTATCCTATGGAAATGCAAGCTGGAATAGTGAAGGCAGACCTCCTTGATTTGGTCACATATCTGTGGTAACAACCTTTTAACAAATGCTATAGAAAATTCACTTGCATCTACTCTTTACTTTAGTTCAGGATGACCCAAAAAGGATTCAAATGCATCTATCACATATTGCAAGTAACAGCCGGTTGGTTCATCTTCCTTTCTGTAAGACAGCCTATATGCATACTGTCATGATAGCATCTATCAGCTCCTGTCTTTTGCCTTCAGTGTTTGTGCCTGTGTACTTAGATATTTCTGTACCACCTTCAACCGTTTTTGAGGCTACCCATAGTTTCTTAAAGATGCCTGATGGAATGGATGCTTTTAATACTGCTCCTATGTGCTCTATAGTACAGTTCTGCATTTGAACATTACTTTCTACTAAGTTGACATATTTTTCAGAGTAATTTCTCACTGAAAGAAGGGATTCTAATATGCCTTGGAACCCAACAGCAGACCACATATAGACTACATAAATGGTAGATTCAACTGGATTAACCCGGGCTGCTGCATGGTCAGGCATTTGACATGAATGCTATAAGTGAATATTTTCTCAAATGGATTCTGGATTCTCTGCACTGCTGTATTCTAGTGATGACTCAGAAGTGGGATTGTCATTAGAATTTTGTCTCACAATTAGCAGCACTGCTATTCCTTTCAATCTATAACTATAGGAAGCTGTGTTATTACATCTTTGAAGTTCTTCAGTGCAGTTTTTGGTCTATTTTTGAGCTCTCTTAATTTTATCCAGTTTAGCAGTTTTGTAGTTTTTGATCCTACCAGAATTTGTGAAGGATTTGTACAATTTGTTTTTATGTGTAAGTCATATGAGCATTTTGTAAGTTTTTTTTCATCCTCTTTGCTTGTTGTTAGGTGCTTGTGTGATTTGTTGTATGAGGTGAGTGTGAGAAGTTCCTGATATGTTTACATTTGTTCCCAACGTGTGAGAATGCTGTTCCTTGGTGTGTGTGTGTGTGTGTGTGTGTGTGTGTGTGTGTGTGTGTGTGTGTGTGTGTGTGTGTGTGTGTGTGTGTGTGTGTGTGTGTGTGTATGTGTGTGTGTGTGTATGTGAGAAGTTCCTGATCTGTCTACAGTCTGTAACTGAAAGGAGTTAGAAGAGCTGGTAGTAAAAATAATACCAGAATGATGACCACCAGTTACATACTCTGGGAAGACTCCACAATGAGGTGTGGTGGAACAAATGGCAGTGGGTGTCATAAGACAGTTGTGATTTCTCTAGTTCTTGCAAGTGATATAATCCCCATGGTTGTCTTTGTGTCAAATTAGGACCCTTTTTCAAATTATATACTGTTCTATTTACATCCCTTATATGACTTCTTAGCTTGCTAACATTATATTGTAAACATCTTACAAACAGATTAATTGTCCTTATTTTTACTTTTTTCCAGCCAGTTATTAAAAGCTGCTGAGCAGTAACATTTATCAGTGTATCAGTGTCAGTGGTGGAACAGAAAGCATACTTTCCTTTGAAGCAGGAAGACCAGAACACTGTGGGTTTTATTCCTACTCTAGGTGATTGAATTACTGACACTGTAGTGCATGGCTGGAGGTGCTGCACTCCCCAGTATGCAGTCATTCGATGAGACTTTAAATCCATATCCATCTGCTTGAGTTGGTAGTAGTTCAGGTAGGTGTAAAAGATCCCATGGCACCTATCAAAAAAAAAAAAAAAGAACAGGGGAAGTTCCTTGATGCCTTGGCCAAATTTCCCCTAGTTGTAGAAATACCACCTTGGTTCTCCCCTGAAAAGAGGCCACTAGCCAAGTGGGACTACCCCAGTTAGTCATCAAAGGATGCATAAAACAGGGGGCAGGTACCTTTTCCCTTTCTTTTTTATTTTATTTGTTGTTAAGATATCTAAGACATCCTTAATAAATTAACTTCCTGCTGGGAACGTAAGTGGACAGTAACTTTTAGTCAGCTCATGCTAGCGGTCTAAATATACATAGTTCTCTGTACCAAAATGCAAACACATACGTCTTGGAATTCCTGCACGGATTCTTTTTTAGTGCCCTCACTTGCACCATTTCTTGCTTCATACTTACCAGCTACACACACTGCTTCATCAACTGACCCATAACTATAAGGTGTCAGTATACCTTCACACTTACGAATTATAAACATTTTTTCATCGACTGACCTATAATTATAAGGTGTTGGAATAATCTCACTATCACCCCTGAAAGAAAAAAATCTCACTGACTGTCTTAATATAAATCCCACTGTTATACATCTCTTAAGGGAAAACACAAATCTCAGATTTCAGCCAAGTTAAGAAATCACTTTATTTAAAAGCAAAAACATGGGAAACTAAGAGAAATAAAACCTTTAATCGCCAAGCTAAGGGGGAACTCCAATCTTATAGTGCTTTCACCACATAAATGAAACAATTATTAATTTTTGGCTGACTAACCAGGAAGAATATCCTTGGGATTCAATAAACGCCATGTAGGCTTTGTGCAGAGGTTACAAGGAGTTTATGTGTTAGCGCAACAGTGTACTGCATACGTCAGCTTGTAATGCATATAAAAGAAGCACGACACGTCTCAGCTAGATTTAGTTTCTCGCAACAGTATTGCTGGCCACAAAACCTTGTCAGTGAATGCAGATAGCAATCTGTTTAAAGGACAGCACCTATGTTGCGCGGATTTGCACAGAATGCCAGAATGATCACCAAGGCTTTACAAATAGCTGTCATTCTGTTAGTGCAACACATCTGTACAGAGGCCAACTTAATGAGAGGGCAAATAACCAGTAATAGGAATATATTTAACATAGATGCCACATAGGGATGTTTTAGAATGCAACACTCTCAACTTATTAGAGTGGGAAATGTGGACAGAGTCATAAAAATGGGGGGACAAAAGGCCAGAAATAGGGGCAGATGTTCAATATTCACTTTCAAACTTAGGAAGTTAATAGAATATATAGGTTGTACAGTAGCATGAACTTTCTGAAAAGCATGAAGTTTGAAACTCAAATGTCAGTCATCAATTTCTGACTGCACTCTACAATGACATGCCAATGATTTGCCAGGAAAAAAATGTTATGCAGAAAAGATCACAAATATGAGACAAAAACTGTACATTCTGCACAGATCAGGACAGCTGAGAGGTATGCACTCAAATGTATGTATTATTGAGTCACAGTAGTCCAGAGATCATCCCAATATGTTAGAAAGCCACATATTTGATAAGGAAAACATCTGCGCATCCTGGGAATATCTGCATAGGTGAGAGGTATGAATGTGAAGTATATGGTCATAGGTTCATAGATTAGTACTAGGCTAACTTGTCCTTTTGGGCCATTTTAAGCCTAGCCAATTACCCCATGTGAGAATTAAACCCTGCACCTTGTGTCTGTAAAGTAAATATTTGAACATCCAAAATGTCGAATACCACATGGTCGAGACCATAAGGTAGATATTTCAATGTTCGAATATAAAATAAAAAAAGAAAAACACACATTAACAGTGCGAGCAGGGGGGCAAGCCCCCTTGAACCCCCACACCCGCCTACTTAAATATACCAACTCCGAGACTGCACTTCAGTGCAGAAAAGGGAAATTCTCCCATTCTGCACCATACTGCACCATTAAAAGTCAATCTTTGAACACTTGAAATGTCAAACATTTGGTCTCGACCATGTAACGTTCAACATTTTAAGCATTTGAAAAATTGACATAGACCCAAAGTAAACACCTTAACCATTATGCCAACCTCCATGCTTCTATGCCAAATACAGTACAGGACAGTGTACCTACAGTTCAGAGTATTGTGATATCCCATTTCTGGCATACTGTACTGAAGCTGTGTTAATAATCTGTAACAAGACATGGGACTGTCATGTAAAATGATCACTGAGAGGAAGTATGAGTACTAAATAGAGACACACAGATGAATTGCAGGAATATTGAATAGGGGCACACAGATGACTTGCAGTAATGAACACAGGAGAATAGTACAGGTGAAAGTCCCACATGTATAGCAGAGGAGGGCATGTGAATGGAAAATAGTTGTAGCAGCAACATCAAATGCATATCTATATGGTACAGTACAGACTATACAGTGAAAATGTGTTGTCTGTGACTGTCAAACAAGGTGACATTACAATGGGGAGGATATGTGCGTGAGATAAGCATCCTTGCATGAATAATGCAGAGAACATCTATCAGGGATCTGACATACAGTTGGGGTAGGGTGCATATTGGGAAGCTGTGCAAACTGTTATACCTAAATATGATTGTACTCTCAGCAGAGGTCTCCAGCCATGTGGTCACAGGTAAATGATCATGGCAAACCTTACTAGAACCAACCATAATCATGCTCAATATCAGAATAATACCACCACTAATACCACACCTCTGACATAACTTATGTGATGTGGAGTGATAACAGATGAGCCTGCATACACACACTTGACAACTATTATGATATATCCACAGTCTATGAGGGTAACCACGCACACTGTCCTGGTACTGTAATATCTGCAGGAGGCATTAGGAGGGACACTGCTATACCTGTATGTGACAGTATGGGCAATATAGGCTAGTTGCCTTATGTGCAATGCATATATCTATGGCACAGTCCACACTGTCATGAATGATATACATGCCAGTAATATTGTCAAACACCTATGTATGCAGTATGTGCATAAGCTAAACAGATAGCACACATGCATCTGGTGTAACAACTCTCTAAGGCTAAGAACACTGCATCAATGGGCCCAGACAATATCCCAAGATGTCTTCTAAATAGCAAAAAACATGACCTATCAGGTTCTCTGGAATTGCTATTTAATTGTAGCCTCCATACAGGCTTCATGCCTCATGAATAAAGAACAGCAGCAGTCATCACTCTGCACAAAGGTGGGACATCTATAGACCCTAGAAACTACAGAACCATAGGTCTCACTAGTCTTCTATGTAAAGCAATGGAAAGAATTATCATGGAAATGATCAATAGTGAGAAAGCAAACCTCCAGACACTGGACCCACCCCAGTTTGGTTTTATCAAAGACTGGTCATGCCTACTCAACCTGGTAGACTTCTTTGAGAAGGTTACCAAAGTGATGGATGAAGGCAAAATGGTTCACACTGACTATGTTGACATGGCTGAGGTATTTGACACAATACCCCACTTGGGCATCGTTTACAAACTCAAGAGTTATTTGATGTACAGGCAGTTGTGTAAGTGCATTACTCAAAATGTAAAGGCCATACCAATCCAGATAGCAGGAATAGACTTATAGGAATTTAGTACACAGTATACCCACAGTCAAAAAAACAAAGGTTGAACACCCTGTACTAGAATACAGGATCATCTGAACTCCAGCCCTACACTTACACCTGCTGCCACAGAAATAGTTACTTGACATTCCCTATTCCTAAGATTGTGCTGTTAACCACAGTGCAACATCGCTAAGTGGATTTGAGCAAAGTCAGATAGTATTAACTGAATCCATCCAGTTTAAGTTCTTGGTTATCTGGGTGCTGCCTGCTTCCAGGGTGGGACAGTTGTCCAGTTTGCAAATTGCCACACTTTGTGCAAACCAGATAATCATAGACAAACCCAACATTAATTTTTCTCCATTTCCCGTGTTTGTGCTAAGTGCTGCATCAAGGAAAGAGTGGCAAAAAAAAAGAGGCGGAGAGAGAAAAAGATTTGAATGCAGTACCATCTGACCCCAAAAAGGAAAGCATCAGTGCATTAACATGTGCTGCCGCAGAGACAGTTAAGTAGTATATGTGTTTCATAGACTCAATACTAACTGTCAGACTTTAGCAATGCGGCTCGCATCTCCCATGCTAATTGTTGTACAATGAAAAACTACATATTATTAAGTATTACTGCTGTTTATTGCCCATTTCTTGTGTATGATATCACACTACATGTAGAAACATTAAAAACTGAAGGCCCTATCTCACACTATGTCACATATTTAAAATAAAGCCATACATTGCCCCCCTTCCACAAGCACTACAACCCCGGTGTCTCAGTACTTTTCCCACAAATATATCACCTACAAAACAGAAAGTAATATCAAATGTTGTGTCATATGCAATGTACATCATTCTGGTAACGTGCCAAACTACAACTATTGACCCATAAGCCAAACAAGCCTTATCTGCAAGTGTAGGTAAGGAATCAGCATGGACCTTATCCACAGGGACATAGGTGACTTTCAACACACCTGATGTGACCCATGTTGTGTTTATCAAGGCTAGATCTTGCCTATTGAACCTCAGGGACTTCTTTGATATTGGCCCTGAAGACCTGGATGACAGATGACAGCACATACCACCTATCTTCAGTTATCCAGTGCCTTTGACAATATCTCCCATTCATGTCACATAGTAAAAATGTTCCATCTAGGAATTAAGCCATACAGAACACCAGCTGGCTCACCAACAGAACACACATTCTCAAAGTTGGGGAATGCACTCCTCCCACTAGCCACTTACCAATGGAATACCCCAAGGATCTGTGCTGGGCCGTGGATTGTGTGGTAACTAGTTCCCTGAAGCACAGGCAACAATAGGTGGTCTGTGGTTTACCACATTTGCAGATGACTGTTAATTGGACACAGTCATATAGATCCCCCCTGTGATGGCAGCATATTACAGAAGGAGCTGACAGAAACAAATGATTAGTGCCAAATTCACAGACTGAACCTTTCAACAAGCAATACCTCATTGTCCCCTTTGGCAATGAAGTACCACTGCAAATTATGATATACATAGCACTCCTCTCAGCTCAAACGCAGTGTTGTGAGACTTGTGAACACATGCTCATAATAATCTATACTTTCATCACTATGTGTCCCTAGTGGTGAGACACACATTCTGCATTGCGCACATCATACACAAAGACATCACATCCAAGACCAGGAACGCCATAGCTCTGTTGTGCTCGTTTATCAGGCCAGAAATTGTGTACAAGGTTGCCTTCTGTGTGTACCTCACCAGAAAATGCAGCAAGTGAAGGAAAACATAGAGGTTTGTGACTGGGAGAATGTACGTCCTCCAAACATTGCATATTTGTTTTTTATTTATTTTTATTGACATTTGTAAACCGAGTTGGTCTAGCTGTGCTTGTGGCCCATTTTCGGAGGAGACCCGAGGAAAAAAGCTCCAAAAAACAAAAATACAAACAGTTTACAGAGAATCAAACATTTGAGTCAAAATATGGTCAAAATCAGTTGTACAAAAACTTTAGAGAGATAAAGCAGAAATGTAAACACAATATATACATATCAGTATTTTTACAGACTAAAATATATTTACGTATTTATAAAAAAAAGAGTTAAGTCCAACAGTATTGATTGTAGAGTTTAATAAGTATCCACAATAGTGGGGTACTTAACTGTATGTGGAGGGACTAAAAAGGTATACAGTAGGGTTGTGGGGAGCTTAAGTAAGGGCTTGACAAGGTCATATTTTGTAGCTGAGTAGATGAAGTTTGAGTTTTTCTTGAAAGTGGGATGGGTGAATGATGGAACAAATGTCTTTTAGGAGTTTGTTCCAGGTTTGGGTAACAGAGTGCTTATACAGGAGTTTTCCAGCTATTTTTTGGGTTGGTGGATTTGTAGTAGTTGCTGATTAGAGGTACAGAGAGTTTGTGGAGGAGTGTAGCTAGAGATAAAGGAAGAGAGAGCAGGGCATGATGAAGGTTTGTAAAGAATGAAGTGTAACATTTGAAGTTGTGATAGCAGTAGAAGATGGGGGAATTCAAACCAGTGGAGAGTATTTAGGGCAAGGCAGTGATGTGTATTGTATGGAGAGTTAGTGATAAATCTAGCTTTGGAAAGACTAAAGGAACCGTCAAAGTACTCAGTATCCTGCAAGCTGCTTAGAGGTGAACCCACAACACATAAAAACAAATAAATCCGTGTGTCACCCATGAAGCCCATAAGGCAAGACAGAGAACTCTCAGACCCTGCCTACCAGAAATGCTGGACATCTGCAAATCACATATGGCAGGAATAACTTGGCACAGGCTTCTCAACCTAGTCTGTTACACAAACAGAACATACAGGGAGACAAATATATCCCCCAGAGACACACTCCTCTGTTATAGGCTCCCATTGCATTTGAAGCAGTGCTTCTCAATGACCCTGTTTAAGCACAACCTTCACTACTGGTTGGGTGATTGTCAAGTCAGCTCTGGGGTGGCACCTATGTCTCTCATAGACAGGCCCAGTTGTCGCTGCTCACAAAATTGTTCTGCTAACTAAGGCCATGTAAATATGCTTAATAAGAGTACTTGTGCTTTTACACAGCTAGGCTTCTGTTGCCTCATATGTACTGACAACTATGTACTCCTAAATCTTACAAATACAATATGTGAGAGATGCAACTATACAATGAATCTAGAATAAATGCTCTCTCTCTCTCTCAGGTAACAACAAACCAGATATAAAACAAGTTGTCAGCACACACACTTCATCACCTCAACAAACCAAGTACACAATACATAACCCTATATATGTAGAGATAGTCATTATAAGCTTAGCAAAAGAGTAGGGACCTCACAAATACAAACCTTCTGAACACATTACAGTCCTAACGGAACCCACAACACATAAAAACAAATAAATCCGTGTGTCACCCATGAAGCCCATAAGGCAAAACACCTGAAAAAACAATGTGTTGGTCATAAGTGAATCCATAGTGAGACACACACATGCCCCCAAAACCAGGTTGTACAAGGAGAAAGTCATGGTTATTTGCCTGTCAGGTCCCGGAATCCACAAAGTCATACATGCACTCAAGTCTCTCAGTAACAAGCACAGTTACACCTCTGTCATACTCCATGTTGGAGTAAATGACTTGAGACGTACCTCACTGGACTATATGGAGAGACATATGACTGAGCTCTCAGATTATGTTTCCCAGACAGGCATGCCCGTAGCCCTAAGCAAAATTCTACTTTCACCCAGGATGATGCCTCAATATAAACAAAAAAAAAATATTGACTTCAACAATTGGCTTAGCTACTGGTGTCAGTCCTAGAGGATCCAGTACTTGTCAGCCTGTGATGATATGGTTGACAGACCATGCTGCTTTGCCAGGGATGGTCTTCATCTGTCACCTCTTGCCTTTCAGTTACAGGCAAAGGTACTTGCCTCCCCCGTAGTGGCTTTTTTTAGGCAATGTCATAAGAACAAAATTCCTGATGTAAAAATATCCTCAAAAGACAAACTCAGGGTTATGCTGCTTAATGCTAGAAGTCTACTACACTCAATTAAGGCACTACTTACTTGAGAAGATGTTGATGTTTGTGCAGTCACAGAGACATGGTTTAGGGTTTTAGAGAGTACTCTGGCCATGCAAGTCTATAATGCCTTCCACACATTCAGGCCACAAAATGAACATGAACTTATCAAAGGACGAGGTGTATCTTAGGTTCATAGGTTCATAGGTTCATACTAGGCTATCTGCCCAAGGGCATTTATAAGCCTAGCCCATAGTTATGTGGCTTTCGCCACCCCTTTAGTTTGAATAAAACTATGCCTATTATTTTGCTGTGCCTCTGTCAAGCAGTGACACTGAAGTAATCCCTGGGGTATATCTGCGATCTCCCATGCATTGGTCAAGATTCCTCTTGAACAAGGCCAGCGAGGTGCTCTGCCTCACATGTACCGGGATTTTGTTCCACAGCATAGGGAGTCTCTGGGTGATGAATTTGTCCCTCCAGCACGTTCTATTAATAACCATGTCAAGGTTTAAGTCTCCCGCCCTTGTGGTTCTGAGGGATCTAGATTTTTGAGGTGAAGCATATTCATCAAATCTGGGTTTGACATGGCCTTATATGTCAGGCACAGGTCACCTCTGAGCAAGCGGTATGAGACTGAATAGAGCTGGAGTTCTTTCAGTCGGGCAGCATAAGACATATTTTTGAGACCCTTTATCCTTTTGGTGAGGAACTTTTGGGGCCTTTCCAGCTGCTGCAGGTGTCGGGTCAGATACATTCCGAATGGGGCATTGTACTCAATCATAGGTCTAATGAGTGATGAGTACAGGGGACGATGACCTCCCTTGATCTAGATGTGAATCCCTTCATGATCAGGTGGGCAATGTAGAAGGTTTTCCTAACTACTTTAGCAACATGAGTGTCAAACGAAAGGCTACTGTCAACCTGGGTCCCCAGATCCCTGATGACTTCTTCTGTGCTCAGTGGATTGCCACCTATATGGTAGCTAGGGGTAACCTTGTTTTTCCCGAAGGGTATGACTATGCATTTCTTGGCGTTTAACTTTAGGCCATGGCTCTGGCACCAGTTATCCGTTTCTGTGAGGCCCTTCTGAAGGATATCTGTGTCAGGTGTGTTTTCGACTATGGCGCCCAGTTTGCAGTGATCTGCAAACTTTGTCAGCCATAACCCTCCTGTGTTTGCTTGTACTTCAGAAAAGTAGATGCCGAACAAAAGTGGACCCAGGACTGAGCCCTGTGGGACACCACTTGTGACAGGCTTTGAGTCTGACATGGCTCCAGCAACTCTGACCCTGTGGGTTCTGTCACTTAGCCAGTTTGCAACCCATCTTGTGATGTATGGGTTTACATTCAAGCTGATGAGTTTTTCGATGATACCTGAGTGGGGTATTGTGTCGAAGGCCTTTGCCAGGTCGAGGTAGGCTGTATGGACTGCCTTCTCCTCATCAATGGCCTTGGTGACTGTCTCGAAAAAGTCAACCAAGTTTAAAAGGCATGATCTGCCTTTGACAAAGCCAAACTGGGTTGGATCCAAAGTCTGCAAGTTCCCTATGTCTTTATTTATGAGTTCCATTATGATCCTCTCCATGGCTTTGCAGATAAGGCTTGTCAAGCTAATGGGATGGTAATTACCAGGGTCGGTGGAGGCACCGCCCTTGTGAAGTGGGACCACAGTCGCCGTGCGCCACTCCTTGGGTATGTATCCTGAGGTGAGGCTAAGATTAAACAGCTGTCCTAACTGCGGGTTTAATTCCTCATTGAGTTCGTGGAGCACACAGCCGGGGACACCATCCAGTCCCATGGATGCTGTGTTTTTTGCCTTGGAGAGGACAGTTCTCACCTGGGCGTTGGAGATGTTTGGGGGGGCTACAATCCTCTGGTATAGATATCTCTCCTTTTGGGGGGGGGGGTTTGCACTGAACCTGTCAGCCAGTATGTTGGCAATGTGTGTAGGTTCAGTAATCTTCACATCATTTTGAACTAATTCTTAGCATATCTGGGAGCTTCCTCCTAGGTTTCTAACATAGCTAAAGAAGGCCTTATGATTGTCTTTTGAGTCCTTGGCGATTTTTCTCTCAAAATTTGCCTTGGATGATTTTATGAGAGCTCTTAGTTTTTTACTTATAATGATCAAAGGTGTCTTACCTTTCAAGGATTTTGCTCTATCTTGTAGTAGCTTCCTCCTTTTGTTGTAGAGCTTGTTTATGGCTGGGGTCCACCAGACTGGACGCTTGCCTTTGGTACAAAGAGTCTTAGTTTTGTTTGGGATTTCCTGATCCATGCAGTCCTGTAGGTGCTGGTAGAAGGCATTTGTAAGTGATTCAGTGGTTTGAGTAATGTTTACCACTGGCTCAGGGGCCTTAAAGGAGACCACGCTAGTTTTTAGAAGTGTGAAGTCGGCTTTTGAGAAGTTTTTCACTGTGGTCATTTTTATTTCAGGTGGGGCGGGATGAGGACCTCCAGCGAGATTAGTTTATGATCTGATCTCACCAGTGAGGGGTATACTTCCGGTGTTGAACATTGTGATCCCATGTTCATGATGATGAGATCAAGTATGTTTTCTCCTCTTGTGGGGATGGTGACTAGTTGTTCCATGGCATTTGAGTTTATGAACTCCAGGAACCTTTGGGCTAGAGTGTTTGGGCTTGAGTAGTGTTCCCAGTCTATATTAGGGTAGTTGAAATCACCTAGTATGATGGTGTTTGGAGATACATTTATCCCCTCCAATGTTTTCAGGAAGGCCATGTGAGGTTCGTGAGTTTGAGAGGGTGACCTGTAACATGCTACAAATTGCAGAGCAGTCTTGCCTATGGTTAATTGCACCTGGATGGTCTCCGATGCATCGTGCGTTGCCACCAACCTTGAGGTGTGGGTGTCCTTTATGAATATGGACACCCCCCCTCCTTTCTTGGTGTTGTCCGGATTTTGGGGCCGGAACGCATGATATGAGGTGAAACCTGATAGTGCTGGGGTGCTCTCAGGAGCCTTGAACCAGGTTTCTGTCACAGCACAGACATCGATGTTCTCCATACTGAGAAGGGCCTCAAGTGCGTGCATCTTGAGATTGAGACTTCTGGCATTGAGCAGCATTACCCTTAGTTTTTTTCCTTTTTTGTGTTCTAGGGTGGTAGGTTTAGAATTTGAGCCTTGCCTATAAAGGCACTATTGGGGTGGCAAGAGCCTTTGCCAATATCCGGAAGCCTAGGGGTGACAGGTGCAAGCCGTCCCTTGCGAAGCAGCGTGGCTTGTCCAGCATGTCATCCCAGGCAGACAGACATTGGATCCCCTTTGAATGACACCAGAATTTAAGCCAATTATTAAAGCTGATCATCTTATCACTGTATTGTGGCATCATTCTAGGTGAAGGTAGGATACTGCTCAAGGTCAGGGTCATACCTGCCTGGGCTACATAATCAGAGAGCTCCTCAATGTCTCTTTTCATGTAGTCCAAGGAGGTATGTCTCAGGTCGTTGACACCAGCGTGGACAATGACTGAGTCGTACTTGCACCTGCTTTTGAGAGACCTGAGTGCTTGCGTTATGTGGCGGATTCTAGCGCCCGACAGGCAGCTTACTGTGACCTTCTCCTTACTCAGTCTGGTGAGCGGGACGTCAGTGTGTCTGACTATGGAGTCACCTATGACAAGTATGTTTGGTGTTGTATTTGGCCTTAAGGGCAGTGACTGCTTTGCACACTGATTTTGTTGTTTATGTGTTGTTTGTGCGGTGTATTGAGTTTGCAGTTGCTTGGGTGTCTGCTTTGGAGGCCTCTGCTGTTTAGGTAAATTTTTACTCTGAGCCTCCGAGTATGTCTTAGTGTGTTTATGTGTTTGATTCAGTGGTGTGGTTGAGTTATGTGAGACTGGTATTGTGGTGTGTGTAGTTGCCTTCTCCTCCTGCCTGGTCTTGCCAGTCCTGAGTTGAGAGAGCTCAGCCTCCAGTCTGGCTAAATAGCTGCATCTCTCACAAGTGTTAGTGTTACGTGGGAGGAGGAGAGGGTTGTCCGTGTACATGAGGCAATTGTAACATTGTCTCAGAATTCCCAGATTCACCAACTGGGCAGGAGAGGACGCCAGCATCTGACCCTTCGACATGCTAGAAAGAATTATGAGTTGGTATGAGACAGAAAAGTAGTGGGCTTAGCAGGGAAGTGGGCACTCCTGGGGGGTTTTGCTAGTGAGAGATTTGTATAATATAGGAGTGCTTGACCTGCAAGGAGAATGCTTATAAGACAAGTGCTGAGCTTTTTGAGAAGAAAAAGCTATTTGGAACAAGTGCTGCACTTTTTTGTGAAGGTGTAAACTGTTTAGGTTCCTAACAGAGCAGTTCTAAGGGAAAAATTGAAGAACAGAAAAGAGTTTAACCTTGTTTAACCGGCGCTGCCCGATGCTGCTCTAGTGGCAACTCCGCGCTAAAGTACGTTAAAGCGTGCTTGATAGCAGGGGCTGGAAAGAAGCAGGAATAGACCCAAAATGGACAATAAAACTACAGTTTCAAGTCAGTAACCACCTCTATGGGGGGCAGGGAAGCTGCTCAATGTTATTCACTGCCACTGATCACAGAGAGACCCTCCTTCAGCCCAAGCAAAAATGGCCTCACAGAAACTTTCAAACAGTTCAGGAACAGCAAGCCTGTAACTGAACTTTTTTAACTCTCAGAAAAGTGGGAAAAAAGCAAGATTTTTTTTTGTTTTTACAGAGATAGCAGAGGTTCACAAGTAATATCAAGTTATAACAGTGCAGTAAATGACCCCACACAAGAGTGCTAGGTCAAGGACAGAAAATATGCAAGTTTTAAGAAAAAAACGATTTAAAATGAAGTGCAAACAGGAAATTCAGCAAACAACTTTTGGTTGTGCTCTAAATACAGCTACTAATACAGAAATCAAGTTTAACAAGCCAGAAAATGCTCAAGCTAGGCAGCTATGCAGAAAAACTTAGCAAATAGAGAAAAAATACTTAAAATCTCAAAAGTGGCTCCCTTCTTCTCTCAGCGTTTTTTCCTCTTGGAGGGTGCTTCACCAACAGCCAACAAGCCTGAAAAGACGCCCAAACCACGAGGCAACTAGGTTTTAAGAGAGGAAGATGAAGGAGTTTTGGAAATGACCCCTAGTGGCCAATAAAACTACAGTTTCAAGTCAGTAACCACCTCTACGGGGGCAGGGAAGCTGCTCAATGTTATTCACTGCCACTGATCACAGAGAGACCCTCCTTCAGCCCAAGCAAAAATGGCCTCACAGAAACTTTCAAACAGTTCAGGAAAAGCAAGCCTGTAACTGAACTTTTTTAACTCTCAGAAAAGTGGGAAAAAAGCAAGATTTTTTTTTTGTTTTTTTACAGAGATAGCAGAGGTTCACAAGTAATATCAAGTTATAACAGTGCAGTAAATGACCCCACACAAGAGTGCTAGGTCAAGGACAGAAAATATGCAAGTTTTAAGAAAAAAACGATTTAAAATTAAGTGCAAACAGGAAATTCAGCAAACAGCTTTTGGTTGTGCTCTAAATACAGCTACTAATACAGAAATCTTCATAAAAGACAAATACACCTCAAGACTGCAGTATGATTCCCTAGAGTTATTTCATTTACAACTAACTGTAGAAAAGACCCCACTTCACATCATTGTTAGGTACAGGTCAACCAACATGAGCCATGAAAACCAAATAGTGCATTCCTGGACCTACTTATGTCACTCATAATACAGCCAAATAGCCTAGGCATGGATGACTTTAACGATCCTTCCATTGATTGTTATATACATATATATATATATATATATATATATATATATATATATATATATATATATATATATATATATATATATGAGCTCAGACTTGCTTGCCCTTAGGTTCCTGCACTTTGTAAACACATATGCAATGGAACAGTTGGTCCACACCCCCACAACAGGCTCGAATGTCCTTGACCTAGTACTCACTAACATGGAAGATTGGTGCAACACCCCATGTGTGAGATGAGCTCAGACTTGCTTGCCCTTAGGTTCCTGCACTTTGTAAACACATATGCAATGAAACAGTTAGCCCACACCCCCACAACGGGCTCAAATGTCTTTGACCTAGTACTCACCAACATGGAAGATTGGTGCAACACCCCATGTGTGAGACTCTCCCTGGTAATGTCTGACCATAAATCAGTATGTAACAATTGTACCTAACCCCCTCAGGATCAGAAGTTTGAAATGTTTCCTCAAAAAACTGTAGCCTAAGTGATGGCATGAATAGTTTCAAACCTCCTGTCACCACTGACAGCAAAGACTCCTATACGGAGGTGTACACAGATGGCCTGTATAAACACCTTTAAAAGTGTATAGACTTAGCCTTACCAGAACAGATCAAAATGTGCTCATGAAAAAACAAAAACAAAACACCCTAGTGGACATTTAGCATAAACAGAGTATACAGCAACATAAATAAAGTGATATCTAGGAATTAGAGGAAACAGTCTCAGCAGAAGAATACCTTCCATAGCTTGAACAAGCAAATTAGACATATTGTAAAGTCCTCTAAAGCTAATTAGAAAACTAAATTAGCATCCATAGCTAAGGATAATCACAAGACATTCTTTAGTTATGTCTGTAATGTAAAAGGAATACCCAGCTTTGCACCAAATTTATAGATGATGGTACCACTCATACTGAACCTGAGGGCATCTCCAACCTGTTAGCATACAGGTTTGTCAAAAATTTCACACCCCTGTCTCCACCAGTCATACCTCAAAACCAGTTCTCTATGTATTAGCTCCAAAGAACAGGTCATAACCGCACTGGTAAAGGCCAAAAACACAGCCTCTATGGGACTGTAAACATCCCAGACTGCTTACTAAATGGTGTAAAGAAAGAGTTAGCGGAACCACTGGGTACTGTCTTCAATCACAGTATAAGTTTGTCTTTGTCATGGCAGAGTGGAAAACAGCAGCTGTAATCCCCTTGCACAGAGAGGGTCCCTCAGCCGACTCAGGGAAAGATAGAGATGTAAGCCTGATGAGCCTTGTCTGTAAGGCCATGGAAAGAATCATCTTGGACCTTATCAATTGGTCAATTGGTGACCTTCAAATTCTGGACCAGACAAAATTTTTCTTTGTTAAGAGCAGATCATGCTTTTTAAACCTAGCGGAATTTTTCAAGAGTGTCACCAAAGCCCTGGATGAAGGCAAATCCATACATACTGCATATCTCAACTTGGCCAATAGTTTTGACACAGTCCCCCATTCAGGCATCATTGAGAAAATCATCCAGCTGGGGGATTAACCCATCTGTCATTAGATGGGTAGCTGACTTTCTCACCAGATAAACACATACAGTCATAGTCATTGATTCCACCTCTATCAGCAGACCTGTTACCAGTGGTGTTCCACAAGGGTCTGGACTGGGCTTACTACTGTTTGGAATCTATTTTTCAGAAATTCAGGTGATAATGGATGGCCTGTGGCTCACCAAGTTTGCTGACTACTGCAAACTGTGTGTAGTCATTGAATCCCTAAATTATGTCAACAGATTACAAAATGGAGTGACATGCATAAATGATTGTTGCAAAAGACACAGACTTAAACTTAACCCAAAAAATGCACGATTATCCTATTCAGCAAAGAAGTCTTTGCAAATTACACTATTAATAACACCCACTAAGTTCCAATCCAATGATGAGAGATTTGGGAATGCAGGTTGATAGCAATTTCATCATTGATCATCATATGTCCACAGTGGTAAGGTAGGCCTTTTACATTGCATACCTCATAAATAAGGTCATAACATCCTAGACTACAGATGTTAAAAATCCACTGCGCTCGTCCCTCATCAGACCAATAATATAGTACAAGGTTGTCTTTTGCATGTACCTCATCAGACACCTGCAGCAGCTGGAGAGCCCTAAGAGGTTTCTTAACAAGAAAATTCAGGGACTTCAACACATGATCTACACAGGCAGACTGAAGGCCCTGTCACTGTACTCTGCATCATAAAGACTGTGAGGCAACTTGTGCATGGCCTACAGAGCACTCCCGAACCCTGCCTTAATGAAAATGCTGCACCTCTGCAAATCAAATGGGACAAGACTCACTCATTGCAGGGACATTAACCTAACCTGTGACATCAACAGGACATGCTGAAGAGACAGATATGTCTCCCAGAGATTGCCACTGCTATTGAACAATCTCCCAATTCATGTGAAACTGAGCTCCTCACTGACCCTATTTAAGCATATCATGGACAATTGGATGGGAAATTGTACATTTTCCCCAGGAGTTTCATCTATGTCACTCTTAGACACGGGTGACTAGTGCTGATCATGGATTCACAATGGACTACATATCTTGGTCTATAAGGGAAAATGGTACAACTTGACTAGGTTGAACAGGCCTTAGGGCCATTAGTCTACCAACCTCTTTGAACCTTATGAACCTTTGGCCATTATGGTAGTAGCCTCATATGAACCTATGAAACTATGAGCCTATGTAGGCCTGCCAACATCTTGTGTCACACATGGCCTGCTGTTGTCATGTACTTTTAGTTCAGCTGCAGTCTTGCAAAAGTCAGCCTTGTGCTGTGGCACTTGCATTACATAATGTGTTCTGTAGTCTGTGTACTTAGATAGTTAGCGGTTCTATTCTCACTGCAGTCGTGTGTGAGTGTGTGTGTGTGTGTGATAGCTCTTGCCTGACATTACAGAGAGCCTTTTACAGCAGCACATGGGACACTGTTATTACCATATTCTCAACAGACAATGTTGATGTCATCAGCTATATCAAATTTTTAGATATGCAGTCATCCCACCAAGACATGGTCAGACAGTGGCCTGGCAGCTAGGCAAATGTCATCTCATCCTATACCAGACAGATTACAGTGACATAGCTTGTAATCTATCCGCATACATCATGGCATTGTTTCTAGGCCCCGTGTTATCTTGCTGAGAAAGACCTCTGGTCTGTCCAGCTGCTGTATGTGTCTGGTGAGGTACAAGCAAAAGACAGTATTATACTGTATTACTGCTCTGATGAGATTTGACTAAAGTGTTGTCATACAATCTCAAGATCTAAATATGATGTTGTGACTTATGATGTGCACCAAACGTTTGTACTGGAAAATCAATAAAGAGCAAAGCTAGAAAGTAATGATACACATTGCAGTTACTGACTTCACAACCCTTACAAGGGCATTCACTATCATCATCATCTTCTTTTGGCTGTTCTGGTTAGGGGTCACCACAGCGGATCATCTGTTTCCATTTCTTCCTGTCCTCTGCATCTTGCTCTGTCACACCAACCACCTGCATGCACTCTCTCACCACATCCAAAAACCTTATCTTAGGCTTTCCTCTTTTCTTGTTACCTGGTAGCTTCATCCTTAGCATCTTTTTCCCAATATACTCAGCATCCCTCCTCAGCACATGTCCAAACCAATGTAATCTTGCCTCTCTGTCTTTGTCTCCAAACCTTCCAACCTGGGCTGACCCTCTAATATACTTATTCCTGATCCTGTCCACCTTTGTCACATCCAGTTCAAATCTTAACATCTTTAACTCTGCCACATCCAGCTCTGACTCCTGACTTTTTGTCAATGCCACTGTTTCCAACCCATATAACATAGCTGGTCTCACTACCCTCTTGTAGACCTTCCCTTTGACTCTTAACTGGTACATGTCTTGTCACAAATCACTCCTGACACTCTTCTCCACCCACTCCATCCTGCCTGTACTGTCTTCTTCACCTGTCTTCCACACTCACCATTACTCTGAACTATTGATCACAAGTATTTAAACTCATCCACCTTTGCCACCTCTACTCCCTGCATCCTCACCATTCCTCTATCCTCCCTCTCATTCACACACATATATTCTCTCTTAGTCCTGCTGATCTTCATCCCTCTTCTCTGTAGAGCATATCTCCACCTCTCCAGGGTATCCTCCACCTGTTCCCTACTCTCACTACAGATCACAATGTCATCTGCAAACATCATAGTCCACAGGGACTCCTGTCTGATCTCGTCTGTCAACCTGTCCATCAACATTGCAAATAAGAAAGTGCTCAGAGATGATCCTTGATGTAATCCCACCTCTACCTTAAACGCAACTGTCACTCCCACCGCAGACCTCACCGCTGTCACACTACCCTCATACATATCCTGCACCACTCTTACATACTTCTCTGACACTCCCGACTTCCTCATACAATACCACAACTCCTCTCTAGACACCCTGTCATATGCTTTCTCTAAGTCTACAAAAACACAATGCAACTCCTTCTGACCTTCTCTGTACTTCTCCGTCAACACTCTCAGAGCAAACATCGCATCTGTAGTGCTCTTTCCAGGTATGAAACCATATTGCTGATTACTAATCATCACATCCCTTCTTAACCTAGCTTACACTACTCTTTCCCATAACTTCATGCTGTGACTGATCAATTTAATCCCTCTGTAGTTACTACAGCTCTGCACATCACCCTTATTCTTAAAAATTGGTGCCAAAACACTTTTTCTCCATTCCTCAGGCATTTTCTCACTTTCCAAGATTTCATTAAACAATCTGGTTAAAAACTCCCCTGCCATTTCACCTAAACACCTCCATGCTTCCACAGGTATGTCATCTGGACAAACAGCCTTTCCATTCTTCATCCTCTTCATAGCTATCCTTACTTCCTCCTTGCTAATCCATTGCACTTCATGATTCACTATCCCCACATCATCCAAATTTGTCTCCCTCTCATTCTCTTTATTCATCAACCCCTCAAAGTACTCTTTCCATCTGCTCAACACATCTCCTTGCTTGTGAATATGTTTCCCTCATTATCCTTTATCACCTTTACCTGCTGCACATCTTTCATTCACTATGAAGTTGTTAAATTATGATGCTATCAGGTGTATAACTTGCCAAGGCTAATATAAGTCAAAGGTACAATGAGCTGTTCAATAACACAAATGCAGATATACTAAGCACTAAGTTAGCTATGCACCCTGAGCATCAGACACAGCTTTTGTATCCCCAAATCCAAAAGATAGAAAACAGGGATATGGCACAGTTATCATCACTTACATAGGGTGCTGTTGGATGGGGACAGGAAGCCTCGGCAGATACAAAAGGTGTGTGTGAGTGAGAAGGAGAAGAAGGCAGACATTGGGATAAAACAACAAATGGCCAGTAAGACAAAAATGAGTAACTGTTGAGTGTGTGTCTGTAAGGGTCCCCCAGGGGAAATTCATCTGTGACTGTCTGCATGAACACAGCCAAGCTCTGTGCTAACTCTACATCTTGGATTATTAGACAGGTGTGAGCGATACATGGTAGAAAGGGCAGTTCAGCACTGTCATACCTGATTTCAGTAACTGATTCTGCCAGGAGCTATACTAGCACATACATGCCCACGGTGAGATGCAGTGCTGCTTCCTTGAATGTGACCGATGTCTGCCGGATGAGCTCCCTTCACAGGGATGCCAAGAACTATGATCCCAAACCCTGCCCTGTTGGGGTGTAGACAGCACACTCGCTGATGGAGCAGAGGATGTACTGCCACTATGGGAGAGTGATTGGGAGTGGCCATGCTTGCTGACAGCAGATGATGTGGCCGACCTCTGCCCATGAGGAGCCACTCCCCTCCCAGCAGATGTTCCATCACAGACACTGCTTGTTCAATGACAGACACCACTCAGTCCATCACAGACACCCCTCTTTCAATGTTTCATTCAGTTGATTCAGTAAATCAGCAACACGTTAAAGGTAATCATGCATGTCAGACTGTCCCACATCCACAACCCTGAGCATTTGTCTGGAACATCTTTGAGAATGTGCCTGTGCTTCCATGATGACCCAAAAGATCCAGTGAGTGGCACAGGAAGTGACACCTGCACTAGGTGCAGGATGGACAGCAGGTCCCCTCTAAGAATCCCTATCAATCCTCCTGTGTGTCACCTTAATCACACTTTGGCTATGGCCAGTCTCAATAGGCACTGAAGCCACAGTAGCCACACTTCCCTGATCAATGCCCTTGCCCTCCACCTGTCCAATACCTGCAGCCTCAGTTAACTGGGTAGGTGTAAGCCTACCGGCTTTGTACCATAGAAATGCATGGGATGGCTGTATGTCAACCTCTGTGTCAGATTCAACCTCTGCACTTCCTGACTGTGCCACAGTTTGGCCACCATCAGCATCAGAGTCTGCTGATACACTGACATCAGGTGGCACAGGTCCACACCCCGACTGTCATGATCACCTGTGATAAAAATCAAGAAACACAGGAATACATTAATACCTGCACTACTACAGTGCAATATATGCTAACAAATTAATAGTTCTGCCACTATTACAAACAGTGCAACAATATACACGAGAGTCCTGAGATCGATACCACACACTGCAATATTTCTTTAAATTGATCTGCAGTACTGATGTAAAAAATATTTGTCTAATCAACTGCAGGAGACATACTGAGCTGTAGTCCAGACAGTTCTGGAAGAAGTTAAGCAAGAGGTAGGGGCAACATCAGCACACAGTAACACAGGGGGCAATATATTTCCCCCTTTAAATGTGCATTAACTTTACTTTCAACAAGAATGTGGCTGACATGTGACGCAGAATTAACATTCATTTCTACTATGTTATTATACAACAGTATTCAACTGTTCAGATAATAAAGCCTACCTGAAAGCTCCTCCTGGGATGTGCTTGCTGTCTCAGAAGGTGATGCGCCCACATCCAGCTCATGCTGTACTACACTGTCCTGGGAGCTGTCTGGATCTCAGATATTTGCCAGTAACTCTTCACTGGGGATAATGGTTCTCTAGCAGGCCCTTCCCAGTAACCATTTGGTCATGTACAACTGCAGCTGTTCGTCTCCCTGCAGATATCATGTCAGTGGCCCTGTGGCATAGCTGTTCATATGTTCTGCCATGGCCACCTATGGCATTCACATCCTTCACAATCTGCTGCCATGTTAGCAACCTGTGTGACATTTCTCCACATCCCCTTTCCAGGAGAACTGTTGCAGAAGCCCATATACAATAACTTGATTTTCTGCATCACTGAAGGGGTGCCTCTGTGGATGGACATGCCTGAGTGACATAGCTGTAAGTGTCCTAAATGACAACAGAAGCATAATACACAGAAGTATCACATAACTGCAAAATAACAGTTCCCAGATAAACCAGAAAAGGGAGCCAGTTAATATCACCCACTGGAAAAGCAGAAGACAGTCTAGAGATGTGAAATAGTCACAACAGGCATGATGCTAATCAAGAAGAGAAACAAGAGCAACATATCCTTGCTTGTGCCATAACAGTAACTCACGTTTGCTCCCCCTCCCCACAAAAGAACAGGCAAATGACCCATTTTGCTAACAAAACATCTTTGAAATGTTAAATGTGCTATCAAAGGACCTGTCCCTGAAATATTTGTACATATTTATCACACAATATTCCATTTTCATGTATTGTCAATCATGTGTACCTCGGAATTGGCTTGAGAAACAAGCTCATGCCATCAGTACACTTCTAACTAATGCATACAGATAAAAGTGTGAAAGCCTTTGCTTCACATTATTCTTAAATACATTCCAGCATATGCAGTATGTAGGTGACAAAATAGGAGCATACCTGCTGAAGTTCAGTACTCCTTCATACAGATATATACTGAAGAAAAAGTGTTTTTACAGTCTTCCAAACACAACTCTCCTCACCATCAGATTGACTGGCTACACATTTGCATTTTTATAATGGTGCAGATTATTTATGGATTGCATCTGTCTTTGTGTTTTATAGATGCTAATTACAACATAAGTAGCTGAAGTGCATGCTGATCAACCAATCTGGTGGAGCTATTCAACAAGTTATAAGGCATCCGTGAAGACTCCATGCTGGATTTACCTGAAGATTTCAAAACTTTTTCGAGTACAGCCATATAACATCTACAAAGACAGAATGTTAGGGGCTGCTGCTACTTTAATCTATTTGTAGGTGTTAGAGGCTTAAACCAATGCAGCTACTGCTGCTGTCAATAAGCCTAGGATGAGAAGGAGAAGAGTTTTCAGGCCATATTTAACTTATCACAAACTACATGACATGGAAATTGTAGAGGACAGGGACACACTACAGGAACTCACCTCTGCCACACTCAACTCAGATCCAGAGCCAAGAGAGGGGAACCCATCCCAGTGGAAACTAAGGTGTGTGTATCCCTTAAAATTTTAGCTACCGTTACCTTTCAAAGAGCAACAGGAAAAATGCTGGGGGTGTCACACAGACATCAGCATCCAGGATCCTCCACCAATTCCTGGATGCTCTGCTTCAACATGCCAGTGAGCACATATATTTTTCCCATAGTTCTGAGGAGAGGGCCAAAAATATGCAACAGTTCTACTGGGTAGCACACTACCCTGAAGTACTGAGTGCCATAGATTGCACTCCTGTAGAAATGAAGGCACCACCTGGGGAGCAGGGTAGGTTCTAAATTAACAGAAAGGCCTACCACTCTATCAACTGCTAAGTAATGTGTAATGCAAAAGGAATCATCTTGAACATGTGCACTGACAACCCTGGCAATTACTATGACTCACATATCTGGTACGCCTCCCAACTGTACCAGATGTTTGGGGTCAATATTGAAACATTGAACGCTGAAAACAGTGAACGATGTTTCATCGACACATTTTCAGCGAAAGCTGAAAATGTCAAAACCACAGAACAGCGATTTCTTTCCTAGGGAAAGAAATCACTGTTCCAACCAAAAAAAAAAAAAAAAACATTAAACACTTCCAAACACATACACACATACCCTAACCCTAATTGTAGTCCCTCCCAAAAAAATTAAACAACTGAATACACATATCCACGTAACCCAAACATACATCTAACGGAAAAAAAAAGTAAACATTTTAAAACATATGCACTTACCTTAACCCACACCCTAACCCTAAGGTCAGTAACTCTTGCACATTTACGTAAACAGTTCCAAACACATGCACACTTACCTTAACCCTAATTCTAGCCCCCCAAAACAAAAGTAAACAGCTGAAAACACATACACTCATAACTCAACCATACATCTAATGCAAAAAAAAACAGTAAACACTTACATACATATGCGCTTACTTTAACCCGCACCCTAACCCTAAGGTCAGTAACTCTTGCACATTCAAGCTCGGGAGCTATACCGAACAAGGGACCACACTTCACTGCAGAACACGGCAAAGCAACAAAGCAGTCAAGCGAATTCATTCCCAGGGAAAAAAAATTTGCTGAACAGCTGCTTCGCTGTTTTGCCTGTTCGCTCTGTATGTGTCAATGAAAACGCTTTCGACGAAATATGTTTTCGTCATTCTAATAGGAACCCGATGTTTGCTAGGGTGGATATCCCACATGGTCATTTACTTGGGTATGCAGGTTATGCACTGGAACCATGGCTGATGTTACCCATCAGAACTGCACATACACTCATGGAAAAATGGCACATGCTCAAACCACAAATATCATAGAATATGTGTTTGGGCTGCTGAAGTCACGGTTCCCATGCCTAGATGCATCTAAAGGAGCTCTGCAGTACAATCCATGGACATGTACCAAAATATTCATGGTATATGCCATGCTACACAACATAATCCTGAGGAAACAGCTACAGAAGAATCAGCAAGGGGAAGGGGCAGACATACCACCACCAATGCCAAGGTCACCACCGCTACAGGCAAATTTATTTATTATTATTTATTATTATTTGACATATGTTAACCAGGTTAGTCCATCTAAGCCAATGGCCCATTTTCAGTGAAGACCCGAGGAGAAAAGCTCCAGCAATACAAACTTAAAAAGATAACATAGTAGGTAATATACAAAACCCAAGAAAAACAGTGCAGCAATACAGCATAAGCAAAAATTACATATGCAGTAATCAGGTAAAACAAATAACTGTAATAAAAATAAAACAAAATGAAATAAATACAACTGGTACATGTAAGTATTTACAATAACGACATATCTTTCCCAAGTAGCATAATGTAGTATTGTCTAGTGAGCAGATTAGTCATTGAATTATTAGATGTAGTCAGGTAATGAAAAGAAAAAGAAAGGTAAATGCAGATTATGGAGGATTTAAGCAAGGACAGGCTTTTGAGTTCGGAAAGTAGTGCTTGACTTCAATTTTAAAACAGCTGGAACTAGTGATGCTACGAATGTGAGGTGGTAGCCTATTCCATGGAAGGGACACCGAGTATTTATAGAAGAGTTTACTATAAGTTTTGTTGAGTTTATAGATGTCTAGCAGGTGCTGGTTGGAACTACGTAAAGACCGGGTTGGGGTATAAGGGGATACTAAGCTAAAGAGAGATGGGCAGGTTAGCAGTTTGTTGAATAGGGAGTATGTGAGCTGCAGCTGGGCAAGTTGTAAGAGCTGGGGGAATTCTAACCATTGAAGCTGTTTCAGGGCAAGGCAATGATGGGATTTATAAGGCTGGTTACTGGCTAATCTGGCTATGTTATTGTAAGCTTATTCTAGCTTGGAAAGAAAGTTTGACTGGAGGTGAGTTAGGGCAGGGGAGACATAGAAAGAGATAGTTTTGGGAAAGGGTGAGTTTGGAGTTGGGAGCAAGAAATTTCTTATTCCTGTAGAGAAAACTCAGTTTCATGTTACTTTTTTTTGATACAGTGTTGGGTATGGATGTCGAATTTGTGTTGGTCATTGATTATTGTACTCGGTAACTTAGTGTGAGGCTCAGCTTTGATGAGAGTGTTATCCAGTGCAGAAATAGTAAAGGTGGATTTAAGGTGGTGGAGAGTTTTTGGGAGAAATATTAGGAGCTTAGTTGTTTTGGGGTTGAGTATAAGTTGATGCTCTGTGAGCCATTTTTCCACAGATGAGAAGGAGTTTTGGGTGTTAGAAAGAAGTTTAGAGATGTTGTCAGTGCAAGAGAAAAGAATAGAGTCAACGGCATACTGTAGGAGGGAAGAGGTGTTGCAGGAGGGGTAAAGATGATTGGTGAAGATGTTGAATAGGAGGGGGCCAAGGATTGAGCCTTGAGGGACACCAGTTTGGATAGGTAGGGAAAAGGAGCAAGAAGATTGCCATCTGACAGACTGGAGTCTATTTGCTAGATAGCTTGAGAAGCAGTGAATAGTGGAGGGGATAGATTAAGGCCAGTAATCTTAGTAAGTAGCTTGGAATGGGAGACAATATCAAAAGCTTTAGAGAGGTAGAGAAGGAGGCAAGACGTGAGGAGGTTTTTGTCCCTGGATGCAGCAACAGTGTGAGTGAAGGATAGGAGGCTAGTGGAGGTGCTGTGGTGTGGCCTAAAGCCATGTTGAGTGGAGTTCAGAAGATTTTCATTAATAGGATGAGAGAAAGCTGATTGTGAATATGTTTTTCAAGGATTTTGGATAGAGGAGTTAGGATGGCAATAGGTCTGTAGTTAGAGGGCTCAGTGGAATTACCTGCTTTGTGAAGTGGAATGGTATAGAAAGATTTCCAGATGTCAGTGACAGTAGAGAGTTGAAAAGAGTTCAAGAAAGAGGGGAGGGAGGTTATTGATAGAGGGATAACAAGGTTTCAATTTTAGTAGAAGTGATTTGATGTAGGCTGTGGAGATACGGTTAAGAGAGAAAGGGGTTGTGTTGCATGTGTTATGAGAAGTGTAAGGATGGTTATGGCTTTTGGAGGGTTGTATAAGTTTTTAAATAGATTCAATGAAGTGGGTATTAAGTAAAGTGGGAGTTTCTAAGGGAGAATTATTAGGGTAGGGGTTGGGGTGGTAGGTTGACCTGGATTTAAGATTTTATTGATGGTATGCCAGAATTTTTGGGTGTTGGATGTTTGGGAGAAGTGGGAACTATAAAAGTAAGTTTTCTTGTCTTTGTTAATTTCTTTCTTTTTTTTTTTTTTTTGCTAGATTTCATAGTTCTTTATATTTTTGTAGGAATGTTGCTGATTTAGTTATTAGCAGTTTTTCCAGTTTTTGTCTGTTTCTTTTATGAGAGACAGGTTGTTTTTGGTGAGCCAAGGTGAGTAGTTAGTTTTGATTCTCACATTTCTAAAAAGAGCTAAAGTGTGCGGTATGTCAAGAAAAATTAAACTGAAGTGTAGAACAACTTCATTAAGAGGGAGGTACTTAAGGAGGTCCCAGTTTATGGAAGTGAGTCCTGTTATTGAAGGTTTCAGGATTGAAAGGAGAAAGTTTAGGATAATCTCTAAAATGGTGGAATTTAGGTATTTGGGAAGAGTAACACTGGACTTGGATAGGGAGGTTGTCACTTAGGAAGTTGGGCATGGATCTGCCGTCATGATATAGGGTGGGGTCAGAGGTAAGAATCCAGTCTAAGGTGGTACCTTGGGTATTGATGTTGAAGTAGGTAGGAGTTGTGATAACTTGATGGAAGCTGTGTAGGTTGATTTGAAGTGAGGGAGAGGTAGAGGATAGTTTTTGCCAGTCAATATTTATGTCACCTAGTAGTAAGGTCTCATAAGGGATATTAATAGAAATCCATGCTAGAATAGATTCAAGGATGAGAATGTTGTTTCCAAGTGGGATATGGATAGAGGCAATTGCAAATTTCTTATGTGGGTTGACGTGCCAGTTTAAAAGTAGTAGTTCAGCTGGTTGAAAGTTAGGCAAAGATATTGGCAGGGGGGGATAGGTTAAGGTGTTCAGAATACATAATTGTGACACCTCAACCTGTTCTGATGGTTCTATCTTGGTGACAGATGTTGCAGTTGAATGTAAAAGTTAATTAACAGGTGGATTACAGAAACACTATATTACAAAGAAATGTACAGAACAAGATTGCCATTGCAAGCATTTGTGAGCAAGAAGCTAGTATATTGCTGTTGAGTTAGGGAGATGTTATGGGGATTAATTGGGGTTGGAACATGGACAGAGACAGTGCATTTTATAATAACGTTTGAGGCCATTTTTGAAGAGGTATAGAGAAGGTTCCAGGGTAATGTCTGCTGGAAGTAAGTTCCAAGCTTTCCCAATGGAGTTGGCAAATAGGGAGTCACCAGCTGAGTTATTAGCTTTCAGTGTTTGGACTAACAGCTTGTTGGATGAGCGTAATGGTCTGGAGTTACTGTATGGTTTTATGATAGTTTTAAGGGAGGGTGTGATTTTGGGTTGGTTGAGAATATTATGTGCTACTATTACCTGGTTGAACTGTATTAAGCTTGGCAGTTCATGCCACCCTAGGAGCCTGAGGTTGTGGCAGTGATGTCTTCTGTATGTTGATCCAGTGGCGAACCTGGCAATATGGTGGTAGCAGTGAGAGAGTTTGGTAAGTTCTGATTTGTTTAGGTTACAGAGTATAGGGGAAGCACATAGAAGGGTAGAGAGGAGATGAGAGTGGGCAATAGCGGTTCTAGCTGTAGGGGTTAGAAAAGGATTATTTCTATATAGTGAGCTGAGCTTTTTGTTAATGGTTTTGATAGTCTTATTGATGTGTAGGTCGAATTTGAGATTATTGTCTACTATTACCCCTAAGAGCTTGGTTTGACTATCTGGTGAAATAAAGGTGCCATTGTTTGATGTTATAGTAAAGGAAAGTGGGGGGACCTGCAAGTGGGGGTAAAGAGTAACAGTTTGGTCTTATTGGCATTCAGCAGAAGAAGGTGATTAGAGAGCCACTTTTCAACTGTGTTGAATGTACTCTGGGTTAGCATTTGCAGGGCTGTTGGGGAGAAGGCTGCGCAGATCAGGGTGGAGTCATCTGCATATTGGATGCAGGATGCAGCTGGGATGGCAGTGGGTAGGTGATTGATAAAGATGGAAAAGAGTAGAGGACCTAAAATGGAGCCCTGAGGAACTCCAAGAGTGAGAGGTAACAGAGTGGATAGTTTGCCCTGCCAAAGTATGGCTTGTTGTCTGTCATTCAGATAGGAATGGAACCACTGTATAATATGGTTGTCCAGGGAAATAGATTTCAGAGACTGGATGAGTAATCGGTGATTGACCATATCAAAGACCTTTGAAAGGTCTAGAAAGAGGGCTGATAACAGCAAGTTATTATTTCTGCTTAGATTTATGGTGTTAGTGAAGGAAAGGAGAGCTGAGGTGGTGCTATGATGTGGCCTAAAGCCATGCTGAGAGACAGCCAGTATTTGGTTCTGTATGAGATGGTACATAATTTGTTTGTGGGCACACTTTTACATTATTTTGGCCAGTGGTGAAAGAATGGTGATAGGTTTGTAATTGGATACTTCTGTGGAACTTCCACCTTGGGGAAGTGGGATAACATGGGATATTTTCCAGATGGGGGGGATAGAGCCAAGACTTAGGGATCTGTTGATCAGGATAGATATGGGAAATGCTATGACATCAGCAGCTATGTTTAAGAACTCAGCTGGGAGCATGTCAGCAGATAGGGTGGTGGGTTTCAATTTTTTGAATAGTGACCGAATTAGAGACAGGTTGGAAGTTGAAGGGGTGGAGAGTAGTGGGTATGATAGTGGAGGAGCTAGTCAAGGGTGTATTAGTGGTGGAGTTAGAGTGTATGGGATTGAGTTGGTTAGTGAGAGACTGGATTGTTTCAGTGAAGAGATTATTAAAGACACTAGCTATGTTCTCTGGTGGTTTTGGGGTGTAATGTGTTGGGGTTGGAGTGGTAGATTGCCCTGGATGAAGAAGCTGGTCAATACCTGCCCAGAACTTTTTGGGATTGTTTTGATGCTTCTGCTGCAGGTTTTGGTAGTAGCTTTGTTTGTCTAGTTGAATGGGTTTTTTGTGTCATTCCTAAGTTAACGGTATTTTATTTGGTCGAGAGGGGCTTTAGTTACTCGCCAGATGGCTCAGGCCTTATTTCTAAGTTTGATTTTTAGTTTGGTTTCTTTAGTGAGCCATGGTGCTAAATTTGTTCTAGTTGTTAATCATAACAGGTTGTGTGATCACTAAGTGCACTATGTCCAAATAAAATAAATAGCCAGTGGTGGAGTGAGGTGACAGTGATGACAGTCCAGTGGATGAGGAATCAATTCTCACTATCACCCAGCTTGTCAGCCACGGGTTCTTGATGTCCCCACCCTCACCCCATCTATGGTATCCACTGACCTCTTGTGTCCATAACCTTCCCTGTCTCTTGCCTTGTTTGTCTTGTCTGTCTGCAATTGCTTTCTCACCTTCCCAACTTAACAAAATCCAGACATATCTATGCCCTTATCCAGCATTCTTCTCTCTCTCCAAAAATAATCCTCCCATACATAGCTCTTCATTTTGTACATGTCTTCTTCATACACTTGATTCAGTCCAATTGGCTATAAAACATGATTGTGTTGTGGTTACCCCTTTCTCTGGAGGTGACAGTCCAAATTCAGCTAATATTTTGCATATATTATCATTTTTTACTGTTGAAGAAATGGATAGCTCTGGTTCTTTCCTTCTTCCCTCTTCACATTTCTGCATTGCTTTCCATTTTTTCTTCCTCTGCTTGCTTCCCATTTCACCACTGTCCTGTCTTCGTCATTTCTTTTCTTTAATGCATTGTTGTGTGATGGTGTGCATCCCGCACCAATGAGCACCCATGGTAATGCAAAAGTAGTTAAAAGTATTAGATACAGTTATATTCGAACCCAGTACCATCTGACCTCAAAAAGGAATGTATCTCTGCATTAACAACTCCTGCCACAGCATCACTTAAGGAAAAGGTGTATTCCACAGACTCGGTACTGTCACAATTTAGCAATGCTGGAAAAGCAATGGATCCCTGCACTTTTTGGGCTCCATATTTGCGTGTAGGTGTGCATTGAGCAACACATCACAAACAAGATAAGCATAGTAAAACTTCCATTCATTCCTCCATTTCCCATGATTGTGCTAAGCACTGCAAAACAAAATAAATAAATAAATTAATAATAATAAAAAACTAACAGAAGAAAACACAATTTGCCAAAAATGAAGAGGAGGTTGGATGTTAATGAAGCAAAACCTGTGAATTGTGCACTGCTTACTTGCATTTCCAGCCTTGACAGACTTTGTAAATCTAACCTGACACACCCACCTGATGTAAGCTTTCACAGCTGCCATCCATTAAATACAAACACTGAGGCAGTGCCTGCACTATTTTTCCATCTTTACATGGATCACATTTTTTGGAATTCAGCAATTTTAATGTGTTCAGACCTCATTTGCATTGTCACCTTACTGGCAGCCCTGAATCTTCACCAGACAGCAAACATGTAGCTAGGGAAGCTGAAGGGGGAGGAGGCCAGTTGTTTTTGTGTTGAACACAAAAGAGGATATTACTTTGGGACATATCTGCATAGAGGAATATTGATTTTACATGATCTTACTGCATTTTGTCTGCTACATATTGCATATGCTGACATGTAACTATGAATAATCTGTTTAATCTGTAACTATGTAACTATGTAACGTGTAACTATGAATAATCCGTTTAATCTGTATTGTTTGGTTTCTGTCCTGTGTTTTAAATCAGATATACCTGTTGCTCAGGCTGCTGCAGAGAGATTGACCTACTGCCAGCTGTGATACTGAGAAAAGATATGTGTTTATTCTCATTTTTTGTCTGCATTTTGATTTAATATCTCTGTAATATGCACAACTGTACTTATTCTTATTCTTGTGTGTTATAGCTGTATATCTCTCAGTGTTGACCTCAGTTGTAGTGAAATCCTTTGTCTGGAGGCCTTGTCTGTTTTCTTAGTGGCAGTAAGTTTTCAGAACTAGTTTCATCCGGCCAAAGTATTCCTGCATCTGTATTGCTTGGTTTCTGTCCTGTGTTTTAAATCAGATATACCTGTTGCTCAGGCTGCTGCAGAGAGATTGACCTACTGCCAGCTGTGATATTGAGAAACGATAAGTGTTTATTCTCATTTTTTGTCTACATTTTGATTTAATATCTATGTAATCTGTACAACTATACTTATTCTTCTTGTTTGTCCCCACCCACCCTTCCTATACTTGTTTTGGTGTTAGTGTTGGTGGCTCTGGAATTGCCCACCCCTCCTGTAAGTCTGCATTTGAACACTACTCCTGAGTCCATCTCATTTGCTCACCTAACCGAATACAGTGAGATCATATTCTGAGTCTAGTGTTCACTCTACATAATACAGAGAGAAGATATGAGAATGCCAACCCACTTAGGTTCTTCCTTCCTCTCTCCTTGCACTTTACTAACAAAAAAAAAAAAAATCATCTGCTTTTACTGCATTTGTGTTTCCTCCTACTTTATTTTGCTTTTGCCTCTTCTTAAAAGTATTGAGTTTTATTTATTCTGCTGCACTTATTGCTGCTTGGTAGTAGCCTGATTAAATTGTAACTGTTATTCTAAGTCTTTTGGTTTAAGCACTTGGGCTTCATACCGGTTGTTTTACATTAAGAAGGTTTGTGGTCTGCACTGTTGTGGCAGGACAGGTAGCTTACATCCTTCTAAGCTGGGAATTGCTGATTGAAAGCTCAGTGTCTGCTATTCTAAAAGTGTATTAGTTCTGATTTAAGCACTTGGGCTTCAGGCCAGTTATTCTACATTAAGAAAGTTTGCGGTCTGCACTCTTGTGGGAGGAGAGGCTGGATTCTACCCTTCTGAGCTGGGAATTTCTGGTCACAGGCTTATTGTGCCTGCTTATTCGAACTGTTTCTTTCTGAAATTGGTGCGCCTTGTTGCTGTAGCATAGGACCAGATTCAAGCCTGCTGAATCTGGCTTTGTTTGTATAACTTGAGCACTGATCCAGGTCATCTTTTTTGGAGAAGGTTCCCCTGCACCCTAGTAGCGGGAGTGTGCAGTTAGAACTTGTCTGATTGAAGACTGCTGGAACAGGGCTCAGTTTTGAGGTTTTTTTTTTTTGGTTAATTGGGTAACTTGTTTAAATCAGATTGTTTGTTTCTATTGTTTTATATATATATATATATATATATATATATATATATATATATATATATATATAAATTGTACTTTGTTCATCTGCTTTTACTGTATTTGTTTTCTTCCTACTTTATTACTAGGGGCATTGACTACAACTCTGAACTGAGATATATAACAATAAGCATCTTTTTATGCGCATTTAAAGTGTTTTTATGATTGTAGCTGCTTTATTTTCTGAAAAAAATATATATACTTGTTTTCCACCTTTCTAAGCTAGTATAGTCCAGTTTTCAGGTTAGTGTGAATTGAGGGTTGTGTTACAAATCTCTGTGTTTGCCCATACCTTACTTGGATAGAAGGAAGTTTCTCTGTTCACCTGTGAGAGAGGGGAGCTTTGAGCAGTCTATCTGTCCTGGATGAGTGGTTTCAGCCCAGGAAGTATTAGTTTATTGGCCATTTTGGGCTAATTTCTCTCTCTTTCATTTCCCTGCTATAAAAACCACATTTTCCCAGTTTTGCTAGCCGGGCAGCGACGGTTAGCTAGGGTATAACTATTCCCGGCTTCACAAAGTTTCCTCTTCAATTTTTCTCTTGGAACTAGACAAACTTTCAACTTAAGCACTCAAGCCATTCATTTCTCAGCCTGGTACTTGCTCAAAACTCATAGCAACCACTTATAAAGCCTAGCACTACAGAAGGACAAGGCTCTGTATGCGGCCTTACCAGCCATTCAATAAAACAGTTTACTGTACCTATCCAGGCATGTCCAAAGGGCAGTTTCAGGTGTACTCTTCAGTCCAACTGATGAATCTGGGCATTCTGAGGCAATGTTACAACTGCCTCATGTACACAGGCAACCCTCTCCTCCTACCACCAAATGCTAATACATGCAAGAGATGCAATTATACAGCCAAACTGGAGGCTAAGCTCTCTCAACCCAAGACTGGATCAGACAGTCAAGAGGAGAAGGGAAATACTGGCATCACACCACCAGTCTCACATAGACCCATTAAAGCAGCACCAGCAAAATCATGTGTAAATACATGAAAACATACTCAGAGGCTCTAAATAAAAATCTGCAAGAGCAACAGAGCCCTGCAAAACAGACATCCAAGCAACCTCCACACCCCCAACATACTAGTAATAGGTGACTCTATAGTCAGGCACACTGACGTCCCACTCACCAGGCTGAATAAGGCAAAGGTTACTGTTAGCTGCCTGTTGGGTGCCAGGATCTACCACATAACACAAGCACTCAGGTCACTCCAGAACAAGTACAAATATGACTCTGTCATTGTCCATGTTGGTGTGAATGACCTGAGCCATACCTCCCTGAACTACATGAAAAGAGACATGGAAGAGCTCTCTGATCACATAGCCCAGGTCGGTATGACCATGAGTAGCATCCTGCCTCACCAAGAATGATACCACGGTATAAAGAAAAAAATATCGATTTCAACAATTGGCTAAGTTTCTGGTGTCATTCAAAGGGGATCCAGTGTCTGTCTACCTGGGATAACATGCTCGACAAGCCCCGCTGCTTCGCTAGACATGGCTTGCACCTGTTACCCTTAGGCTTTCAAATACTGGCCAAGGCTTTTGCCACCCCCATAGTGCCTTTTTTAGGCATGGCTCAAAAGACAAACCCATCACTGTAAATAGCACAAGTAACAAAAATCTGTGGGTAATACTACTCAGTGCCAGACGTCTAAACCTCAAAATGCACGCACTCGAGGCACTCCTCAGTATGGAGAAAATCGATATACGTGCAGTAACAGAAACCTGGTTTAAGGCTCCAGAGAGCACCCTACCAAGCTACAACTCATACCATACATTTCGGCCACAGAACCTGGACCGAAATACAAAAGGCAGGGGAGTATCCATATTCAACAAGGATACCCACACCTCCAGGTTAGTGGCACAGCACGATGCTTCAGAGATTATCCACGTGCAACTAACAATGGGCAAAACTGCAATTCAAATTGTAGCTTGCTACAGATCACCCACCATGTCCCAGGACCCCTATTCTGCATTTCTGGAAACACTGAGTAACATAAAGGTCCTACCAAGCACCCTAATACTGGGTGATTTCAACTATCCAAACATTAACTGGGAGAACTACTCAAGTACTAACTCCCTTGCCAAACATTTCCTAGAATTTATAAACTCAAACACCCTAGAAAAACTGGTCAACACTCCCACCAGAGGTGACAACATATTGGACCTGGTCATCACCAACATGGGTGACTGGTGTTCCACACCAGAAGTCAACCCCTTGCTGGTTAGATCTGACCATAAACAAATCACTTTGGATATCCACATTCTGTTCCCACCCCCAGACAAGGAAACCACCATGAGAAACTTTTCAAAAGCAAGCTTCACATTACTTAAGATGGAGGTGGAAAGTTTCAAAGCCCCCATGCTAAAGGATAACACTGTCCAAGCTGCAAAATCCTTTACTAATGCATTCTACGGGCCCCTACAAGAACGCATGGATCGTGCTATCCCAAGCAAAACCAAGACTCTCTCCTCTAAGAAAAGGAAACCAGTCTGGTGGACCCCTGCCATAAACAAGCTATACAATAGAAGGAGGAAACTAGTACAGAAAAGAGTAAAATCCCAAGAAGGGAAGACATCCCTGATCAGTATCAGCAAGAAACTATGATCCCTCATAAAATCGTCCAAGGTGAACTTTGAAAGAAAACTTGCCAAAGACTGCAAAGATAACCACAAGGCATTCTTTAGCTATGTCAAGAATCTAAGTGGCAATGCTCAGATCTGCTCGGAGTAAGTGCAGAATGGCACAAAGTCACAGAACCAACCGATATTGCCAACATCCTGGCAGACAGGTTCAGTGCAAACTTCACCCCCCTCTCACCCCCAAAAGGGCCCATAACCATACCAGAAGAATGTATAGCCCCTGAAATCACAGACACTCAGGTTAAAATAGCTCTCTCTAAAGTGAAAAACACAGCATCAATGGGACCAGAAGGTGTCCCAGGCTGTGTCCTACATGAGCTCAAAGACGAACTAACCTCTCACCAAAACACACTGTTTAAACTCAGCCTCTCCACAGTCTATGTAGCCATAGAGTGGTGAACAGCAATGATTATTCCGCTCCTCAAACGTGGAGCCACAACAGACCCCGGGAACTATCGTCCTATAAGCCTGACTAGCTTGGTCTGCAAGGCTATGGAGCACATCATCATGGAACTCATTAACAGAGACATTGGGAACCTCCAAACACTGGACCCTACCCAGTTTGGCTTTGTTAAGGGCAGATCATGCATCCTAAACCTAGTGGACTTCTTTGAGACAATTACCAAGGCTATAGACAAGGGAAGGTGGTACACACAGCCTTCCTAGACCTCGCAAAGGCCTTCGACACCATTCCCCATTCTGGTATTATAGACAAGCTCACCAGCCAGAACATAAACCCCTATGTCACAAGATGGGTTGCCAATTGGCTCATGGACAGAACCCATATGGTGAGAGTTGCGGGAGCTAGGGCTGACTCTAAACCGGTTACAAGTGGTGTTCCCCAGGGCTCAGTCCTAGGACCCACTCCTGTTCGGCATAAACTTCTCAGAAGTACAGACAAGCACAGGAGGACTATGGCCGACCAAATTTGCAGATGACTACAAACTAGGGACTATAATTGACTCACTGGCTGACACAGACATCCTCCATAAGTGTCAAAATCATGGCCTCATGCTAAATGCCAAAAAGTGCATAGTTATTCCCTTTGGAAATAACAAAGTACCCACAAACTACCACATAGGTGGTAGTCAACTAAATACAGAAAACGTAATAAGGGATCTGGGGACCCAAGTAGATAGTAATCTCTCCTTTGATAATCACATTGCCAAAGTGGTTAGAAAATCCTTCTATGTGGCCCACCTAATCACAAAAGGGTTTGCATCCAGATCAAAAGAGGTCATTGTGCCACTCTACTCATCACTCATCAGACCCATCATAGAGTACAATGTCCCATTTGGGATGTACTTTACAAGACACCTGCAACAGCTGGAAAGACCACAGAAGTACCTCACCAAGAGGATCACTGGCCTCAAACAGATGCCCTATGCAGCTCGACTAAAGAAACTCCAGCTGTACTCGGTTGCATACCACCTGCTCAGAGGTGATCTCTGCCTGACATACAAGGCCATGTCCAACCCAGAATTGATGGACATGCTCCACCTAAAGAAAACCTTATCCCCTCAAGCCACACGCTCTAGGGATCTAAACCTTACCACAACAATAAATAGGACATGCTGGAGGGATAGATTCCTGTCCCAGAGACTTCCCATGCTTTGGAACAAGATTCCAATCTACATTAGGCAGAGCTCCTTGCTAGCACTCTTCAAGAGAAACCTTGACGAGTGGATGGGAAACAGAAAGTTTACCCCAGGGATCACTTCAGTGGCTCTGCTGAACAGAGGTACAGGGAACTAATCTAAGGGAGTGGCGAAAGCCAACACATTATGGCTAGGCTTATAATTGCCTTCGGGCAGATAGCCTTGTACCTACCTATGAACCTATGAACCTATAATGGTTTTTATATTTATTTTGATTAGCTCACACATTTACACTTTCAACTGTCTTCATTACTTACAAGTGTAATGTTAGTTTGGGGGTGGGGAAGGAAATCTGTGTTTCTTTTATGGCACAAAAAAGGATTATGTTGCTATTGTTGCTCTCCTTTTGTTGCATCCAGCCTGTATCTAATGCTGTCACATGTTAAGGTCAGTTCTGTACAAATCTCACACCTTTTACTTTTTATTCTGTCTGGGTAGACTCCTTTCCATGGATGTATTCCAAAAGTTTTAGAATTCATGGGGAACACCAGTAAGGAGCCTACATGGTTGCTTTATAGCTTGTTGAATGGGTTCACTGTGTTAGATTAGTTAATTAGCATGTAAATCATCTGCTTGTTGTAATTAGCATGCCATGGTGTTTACCTTGTTTGCACTCTGGTGTGCTCTGCTACATGGTGCTTATTGAGTCTAAAAGTTCTTGCACCTGTGTGAGCATCGCACCATGATGCACACATGGTGGAGAACGACCATGTAGACTTTATTGCATCCTCCAGTATGTATTTCTGCAAGATCCTGCTTACAGTATATCTTCATATTTTCTTATTACAACCTTGGTCATATTAAGTAACAAATTATATTTCTGCATAGCTGAGCTCACTAAGTATAGGATTGTGATTATGTCAGGAGACAGAATAGCTTTCTTATATCACATGAACATAGAAACAATTTTAATTAAAGATGGATTCCACTGCTTTCCTCAGACATTCCAAAGACATGCAATAGGTGGATTGGACACTCCAAATTGGCCATAGCAGTGAGTCTGTTTGCGATTGCATATTGTGGAAGAACTACCATGGCAAGGCTGGCTACCCAGTGGTATAAACCTTGGCTCTAGATGACTGTCACTGTTGAAGTGACACCCCGACCTCATGTGCAAAAATTGGAAAAAGGGGTTGTGGATGGATGGATTCCACTACTGCTTTATTTTCTCATAGCAAATCTCATTAGTTCACAGTAAGAAATGGAAAACATTGAGTGCACGTTAAGGTGGCCAGGATAAGTAAAGGAGGACACGCACTTGATTTTTTTGTAAGAAAACACTGAGGTCTGTCAAGCAGGGCCATATGCCTAGCAAGATACATTCCAAAGGGGGCATTATATTCTATTCTATTATTCTTGGTCTTATAAGAGAGGAGTAGGGAGAGCCAATGACTTCCTTGGATCAAGAAGATATGCCCTGGTGATTAGTCTAACTAAATAAAAGGATTTTCTTAAGCAATGGAAACATGGTGGTCGAAGTATAGTTCATTGTCACTACAGGTGCCCAATTTCCTAATGACTGGGTCAATTTTTGGAAGAAAATAATTTTTAGAATTTTTATGTCTGATAAAGGAGTGCCCAGATTTGTGAAAAGACAGTGTTGCATTTAGTTAGCATATATTTTGCGTCTGTGGTCCAGGCACCAATTCATCTGAGATAGACCCTCCTGGAGGGCACATAGGTCATCTTTGGCATTTTTGATAGCTCTGATTGTGTAGTCTTTGGCAACCCTTGTCAACCTTAGGCTTTTGTGCCTGCTTTAACATCAGGGAAGTTGATACAAAAGAGGAATGGTCCCAATACTGATCCCCGAGGGACACCTATGGTAACTTCTCTTTTAGTTGACAGTGTGCCAGCAAGACTAACAGACTTGTTTCTCTCAGTGAGCCAGTTTATCCGGTGGGTAACATATGGTTTACATTTAATTACTTATCAATGATGCCTGAGTACGGAATGGTATTGAAGGCTTTGGCCAAGTCCACACATGTTGGGTGAACATATCGTCTTTACTTGAATCTATGGCCTTCTTAATTTGTTCAGAAAAAGTAAATACGGTTTAAGAGAAAGGATCTGTCTTTAACAAACCAAAATTGGTTAGTGTCCAGGGTTAGAAGACTGTCTATGTCTTTGTCTATGAGGTCTCCAGTGATGTACTCCATTACCTTATAGATAAGGTTGGTGACTCTGATAGGTCCATAGTTTTCAGGGACAGACATGGGTCTCCCTTTGTGGAGTGGTATGACTATAGACGTTTTCCATATTTCTGTCAAAAATCCAGTGGAAAGACTGAGATTGAATAGATATGAAAAGAAGTCAGCCGGTCAGTGTTTACTGCTGACAAAAAGACAAAAATGACAAATGTCAGGGCTCATGGATCTAGTGATTTTAGCCTTGGAGACAGCACTCAGGACTAGCTTGGAGGTGATTCTGTGGAGTGGGGTAGCCATGCTAATAAGCTCAGAGAGTAACTTTATGGGAGACATGCTGAAATCTGAGTTAAACGTGTTCACTAATACATTGACAGTGTCCTCAGGGGTGAAGTATGTGATATTATTTTGTATTAACTCAGAGCATTGATTCATTACATAGCTGAAGAAGACGTTATGTTTATCCTAAGCATGGGTGATGATTTGCAAATCATACTTGCTCTTGGGGAGTTCTATGTTGAGTATCTTTAACTCTTTACTAGCTGATGGTGTGTTAAGTTTGCTTTTTCACGTTATGAGCTGTTTTGCTCGTTTGTTGATACTAGGGTTCCACTAAATAGGTTTGTTTTTAAATTTGACACTGTATTTATGTCATTTGGAACTTGAGGCCTTAATGCTAGCATACAGGTGGGTATAGAATTTATCTGGGAAAATTGCAGGGTATGAAGCAGAGTCATCTTGGTGAGGAAGATATTTAAAGTACATCAGTTTGCTGGAGGATATTTGCCTTTGAGTAATCTCTGAAGGTTAAATGATTCCAAAGTGACTCAGGTCTCATACACAAAGTAAATGTTACTGCATGATGGTCAGATGTGACCAGTGATTTGGCAATTATGGACTCTGAGCATGGGGGAGAGTTCTATATTTGTGAGAACTAGGTCTAATATTTCTGAGCCCCTCACTGGGGTTTGAACTAATTAGTCCAAAGTGTAAGCATTAATGAAATCCAGAAATCTGTACATACTTGCTTGTGGTGGTGTAGCTTCCCCTGTTAATGGAGGGATAGTTGAAGTCACACAGGAAGACAGTGTTTGGATCCATGGTGAGAGATGTCAGTTTGTTAATATATGCAGATAATATCATAAAGGGCATACAGTAGCTTACAACTACGTGGTACTGTGTTATGTTTATCATAAGAAGAATGTGGGGAAGTTTAGGTCACTGTCCAGGGCTACATGTCTGGAGATGAAATGGTTTCTTAGGAAAGCATGTGTCTGAAGGAGTGGTAGGCATTAAAAGTCTTCACTGCAGGGGTGCTTTCCTTGTTCCAAAACCATGTTTCAGTAGCTACATATATTTTAATATTTTCAGGGGTTAAGAATGCCTGAAAGCAGTGCAGCTTTTTGTTTAGTTTTCTAGCACTGAGAAGGGCTTTGTTTATATGCTTTTTCACTCATTTATATTTTATTTAAAAAGAAGCAGTTACAAACATGAAAATGACACTGCATAAAACAATTAGCATGGAAATGACAACCAAGAACAAAATAACATCAAGATAAAACAAAATATCAAACTATGTGCACTATATACATGTTCAATTGTTTTATAACTAACTAGACTTAGTACTCTAACAGATCATCTATGGCAGTGCATGCAGAAGATCATAAAATGAGTCCAACAAGGAGTTATTGCTTCAAGCACTTTGTGAAGAAGGAGTCCAACGCTGCAGGAATCTTCGTGGAGGGGCCAGCATCTTTGAAGGGACAAAAATATAACCAAGGTGTTTATTTACAATTTGCTCAACACAATCCTATGAAATAACCTTCTAGATTTCCATTCCTTGGTGCATAACAACTTAATCACATTAGTCAAAACATAGCCTACATTCAGGGCAGGAGAACTGATACAGTTCTTCTATGCATTACTCCAAAAAGCTCAAACTTCCAGCTTTGTTTCAATGTTATATTATATTTGAATTTAATAGTACCCAATAAACTTTCACATGGGAGCAACCCAGAATATGTATAAATTGTCCACCCTGGGTACATCACATATCAAGAAACTACTATGCTGTTTAGACCATTATGTGAACTGATTACTTGGAGTAAGTTACCATCTATACAACAGCTTCATTTGTTGGCCCATGTAGTGTGACCATCTGTTGAGTCTACAGGGTGCCCTACAAGTATGGATCCATTCCTTCTTAGTCAATCTAATCCCTTGCTCTCTCCCATACTCGTTATCCGTCAATCAATTTTCTGCTTTTGTATTTTAATTATTCATTTAATATTTGTTTACTGGGAAAGTCCGACTTGGAACAAAGCCAATTTTCAGTGGAGGCTTGGGGAGAAATGCTGTAGAAGCATGTCTTTGTGACATGGGAGGAAACCGCAGCACCCAGAGGAACCCCACATGAATGCAGGGAGGACATGCAGACTCCGTAAGGAAGGCACTCCTACCAAGAATCAAACCAGAGAACCGCTTGCTGTGAGGTGACAATGCAACCTCTGCACCAGTGCACCATCCACTTGCCTTATCTTCCCACATATCTTTAACTCATGCTTGCCCTTCGCCTTCTAACTCATGACCATTTAGCCCAATGTAATTGTACGTTTTATCCAAATTTGAGAGATTTATGTATATATAGTTCACTCCTATTCCCTTAGGTGAAATTCTAAGCAAATGTGTATGTAGTCTTTTACATCCAGGTCAAACAATTTAGCTACTAATTGATCCACTCAATAATACCTTTATTTAACCAGTATTGCTTTGTGTTGATTTTAATACATGCTATAATCTGGGGGGTGCTGCCAACTTACATTTGTGTGCATTTTGCTCCCATGTCTAGTCCCCTAACTCTACACAGTCTTTATGGAGTTCCATTATCTACTTTTGAGATAGCACTGACATATCCTATTGAGTTGAACTGAGTTGCGATCCCTCAGAACTTCACTTCTTATTATTGAGTCTTAATAATGGGGCTTGTTTAAATTTAGGTTGCTGCATACCTGAATGGATGAAGGAAGCAGTAGCCACCATAGCACTTTGGGATGTAAGCTACATGAGATGATATCCTTCTACTTGAATTTCCCAGGGCATATATATTGATCAAGCCTTGAACTTGGTTGATTCTTGGGTGATGCAATAAAATAGGCATGTTCCCTAACATGTGGATAACATGGGACATGATCATAACTTCAACAACTTCAATAACTTCTACAATTGGCTAAGCTTCTGGTGTCATTCAAGGGGGTCCATTAACTGTCTGCCTGGGATGACATGATCGATAGACCACAATGCTTTGCCAGAGATGGCCTGCACCTGTCACCCTCGGGATTCCAGATACTGGCTAAGACTCTTGCCACCCCTATAGTGCCTTTTTTAGGCAAGGTTCAAATGACAAATTCACCACTGTAACAGGTACAAGCAAGCAAAATCTGAGGGTGATGCTACTCAATGCTAGAAGTCTAAACCTCAAAATGCACTCACTCGAGGCACTCCTTAAAATGGAGAACATCAACATCTGTGGTGTGACAGAGACCTGGATCAAGGCACCAGAGAGCACCCCTGCATTACCAGGCTATAATTCATACCACACCTTTCGGCCACCTAACCTGGTCCAAAACACTAAAGGCAGAGAAATGTCCATATTCATTAAGGATATCCACACTTCCAGGCTAGTTGCTCAACATAATGCATCTGAGATTATCCAAGTGCAACTAACTCTGGGCAAGACCACAATCCAAATTGTAGCTTGCTAAAGATCCCCCACCATGCCCCAGGATTCCCATTCCTCATTTCTTGATACACTGGAAAATACTAGGGTACAACCTAACACTCTAATAATGGGCAATTTCAACTACCCCACCATTAACTGGGAAAACTACTCATGTACCAACTCTTTTTCTCAATGTTTTCTGGAATTCATAAATTGCAACGCCTTGGATCAACTTAACCACACCCCCACCAGGGCAGCAATATCCTTGACTTGGTCATTACCAACATTGGCAACCGATGTCCACATCAGAGGTCAATTCCTCATTGGTCTGATCCGACCACAAGCTAATCACCCTAGACATCCACCGTAAAAAATTTCTCCAAAGCCAACTTCACACTTCTTAAGACAGAAGTGGCAAACTTCACGACACACATGCAGATGGACAATAGAGGTACAACTGCTGAATCCTACACAAATGCACTTTATAAGCACTTACACGAGTGCATGGATCATGCAATCACTAACAGAACCAAGATGCTATCCTCCAAAAAAGGAAGCCAATCTGGTGGTTCCCTGAAATAAACAAACTCTACAACAGAAGAAAGAAACTGTTGCAAAAAAGAGTAAAATCCCATGATTGGAGGAACTCCCTGGTCAGCCTCAGTAAGAAGCTGAGATCCCTCATAAAATCCTCCAAAGCTAGTTACGAAAACAAAATTGCCACCTATTCTAAAGACAATGACAAAGCATTCTACAGCTATGTCAAGAATCTCAATGGCAACACTCAGATCTGCTCTGAGTTACAGCACAATAGCACTAATTATACAGAAACAACTGATATTGCCAGCATCCTGGCAGATAAGTTCAGTGCTAACTTTCCCCCCCACTCGCCCCCTAAAGGGCCCATCTCTGTAACGGAAGACTGTAAAGTTCCTGTAATCACAGCTACACAGGTAAAAAGTGCACTCCCCAAAGCCAAGAACACAGCATCCATGGGACCTGACAACATCCCAGGCTGCGTTCTACATGAACTACAGAATGAACTGGCACCCCACCTAAGTACCATGTTCAGTCATAGCCTTACCTCAGGCTTTGTGCCCACTGAATGGCACACAGAGACGGTCATCCCAGTCCACAAAGGGGGAGCCACCACAGACCCTGGAACTACTGCCCCATTAGCCTGATGAGCTTGGTCTGCAAGGCTATAGAATGTATCGTCATGGAATTTATAAATAATGACATTGGTAATCTCCAAACTCTGGACCCCACCCAGTGTGGGTTTGTAAAAGGCAGATCATGTCTCCTAAATCTGCGAGACGTCTTTGAAGCCGTCACCAAAGCCGTAGATGAGAGTAAGGTGGTTCACACAGCCTATCTAAATCTCGCCAAGGCTTTCAACACCATCCCCCACTCTGGAATTATAGATAAACTCACTAAACTAGGTATAAATCCTTATGTCACAAGATGGGTTGGCAACTGGCTCACTGACAGAACCCACACTGTGAAAGTAGCAGACTCCAAATCTGACTTCAGACCAGTGGCAAGTGGAGTACCACAGGGTTCATTCCTGGACCCTCTCCTGTTTGGCATCTACTTCTCTGAAGTACAGGCTAACACAGAAGGTCTTTGGCTAATGAAGTTTGCAGATGACTGCAAACTAGGAGCCATAATCAAAACTCCTAACAAGGTGGACATCCTACAAAAGGGCCTCACTGAGACAGATGCCTGGTGTCAAAGCCATGACTTCAAGCTCAATGCCAAAAAGTGCATTGTCATCCCTTTTGCTAAAAACTCTGCACCCATGAACTACCACATAGGCGGTAGTCTACTTAACACCTAAAGTGTGGTAAGAGATCTTGGGACACAAATGGACAGTAGTCTCTCCGTTGATAATCACATCGCCACAGTAGTCAGGAAATCCTTCTACATGGCACATCTCATCATAAAAGGTTTCTCATCCAGGAAAAAGAGGTCATTATTCCCCTCTGCTCGTCACTCATTAGAGCCATTATAGAATATAGCGCCCCTTTTGGTATGTACCTCACAAGACATCTACAACAACTGGAAAGGCCACAGAAATACCTCACAAAGAGGATTACCAGCCTCAAACAGATGCCCTATGCAGACCATCTCAAAAAAACTCAGGCTTTACTCCATCGCATATCGCCTACTCAGAGGCGATCTCAACATACAAAGCTATATCAAACCCAGAGCTGTTGGACATGCTCCACTTAAAGAAATCCCAATCCCTCTGAGCTACACACTCTATGGACCTAAACCTTGTCACAACAATAAACAGAACATGCTGGAGGGATAGATTCCTGTCCCAGAGACTTCCCATACTCTGGAACAAACTACCTATCTACATCAAACAAAGCTCTTCATTAGCACTCTTCAAAAATTAGAGGGAGCTGTTCTACACTTTCTTGTTCATAGTTTAGTAGTAGTATCCCTGACATTCATTTTTGTCTTCTGCATATGTACTATCTGAGCACCTTCTCTTTTAATCATTTGGATAATCCTTGCCTGTCTGATGGGATGAGTACATCTCCTAATATTCCATTGATACCGAGTATGTGTGATACCTGCATTACACAAAGAAAAACAGAATACAGTTTTACTAGTATCAATGTCTCTGAACCCCAAAAATAGAGGGAAAGAATCAAAACTCACCACCAAATATAGAGAGACAGTCTGTTGATTAACTTAAAAGGGGTAGATAGACAATTATCAGACTGGAATGAGAGATTAGAAGCACAAATAAATATGCATGGGCATGCCATTCAAGTAACAAAATATAATGTACCTTACAGATTGCTGTTGTCAGCAGGGTAATAAATGTGGTGCAATTCACCAGCTGCAAGAATAATAAGTCCCTAAGTATTGCACAATTATAGCTCAGGTAACTATAGATTAATAGGACACAACAAATAACGCCATGTCAACAATGCAGATTAACAACTTCAGACATAATTAAATTAACTCAACAATAAAAAAAGTATCTTCTCCCTAAAACTTCTAAGTGTATCCACAATCAGTGGTGGTCTCCATGGCATATAATCCATCCAGAGACAAGAAACTATGATAGAAATAAGTGTATAAGTAACAATAATGTTCAGTCAACAATAAATGACACTTTTTTCCATCTTATCCAAGCCCTGTGATGTCCAGCAGTGTTAATCTGCAGAGTCAGATGACCCTGAAAAGATATAGGACCAGATATTCTTGCTCAAGGAGCTTGGCTTTGTAGGTGAATACTGTCTAGGGATTTGTGCCTTTGTTGAGGGCCATGTTTACTCCACTAACTATAAACCTCTGTCTTTACCAGCAATTAATTTTATTCAATGAACACCTTCCTTTAGTAAGAGTTGTTCCTGCCTCAATATACTCATTCTTTGTATAATACTGTTGGACCTTAGGAGCAGGATATAAGGGCTTTTGGGCTGTCATATGGTCTAACGAAGCAGGTGTTTTGGAAAAGGTAGGAGAGTCAACAGATCTGAACTCAGATTTCTTTTTAGAATGCATCACAGATTTACTGGGTGAAGGTGAACTTTGACTTTTATTTTGAGTCATTTCCCACTCCATCTCCCTCTCTGTCCAGCTGTCCTCCCAACTTCACCTTCTATGCTCTGTAACTGAGACTTTGTACTGTACAGAAACTCCTGCACTTCTCCTGGATCCTGAAAAAAAAATATTCTGTTGCCTTCATTTTCAGTTACAAGATGCGTCATTTAAAGAATAACAGTATGCCTTTTAGTTCCTTTTCAAAAGGGACTAACATTTCCCTCAAGGTATGTAGGTCTTGTGAGCAGAAAAAAAAATACACATTACTTAAGTACACCCCCTTGCATTTGCAGATGTGCTCTATCAGCCAGTCCCTCATGTGTGCTGATATTTATGAAACAAGAGTGTGCCTTGGGCCAGGTTCTCCATTTCTACATATTCCAATCTAGTGCATATTCTGGATAACAGAGATTAGATAGTACAAGAAGTGGATCGCTAATTTAAGCATATGTTTGAAGAAAGATTGAAAGTTATTCTCAGATATTGACTTTTGGGCACCCTTGACTCACACATTAATGCATCTCAACTGATTCTCTAAATCATCCATTTATATAATATATTTTAGCTTGGTCTTCCAGTTCCACTGTTTCACTGGCTAAGGAAATGAAGTTGTGTCCTCTAGGCTGGTGCCTGCTTGAGTGCCTTCAATTTGGTGTTTAAATGTTCCAATTCTGACTGCTGCTGCTGCATAGCTAAAGAGCGGTAGGCCTCCATTTCTGAAACCACCTGTTTCATCTTTGATTAGTAGCCTTTCATTGGTCACTTTCTTAGATTGCTATATTAGTGATTCATAATCAGAAGTGTTTTGAACAGTTACAGCCATTACACAGTTGTTAGCTAAGGTATTAAGATATATTAAAAAGCTAATTTACTGCATGGCCACATGACAGCTGGAGTTTAACTGTCCATCTTTGTCTTGGGTCGTCATGCCTCCTCTCAACTTTTATATCAGCTTGGTTGGCTGTGTTTATGAATTGAGGATACTGCCTTTACCTAACAAAAGAAGCTATGGTGGAAAGAAAAATCTTAGCCAATATACAGAAGTCATGTGGAGACAGATGCAGACCATCCCTAGTAATAAAAAAAAAATAGGGGTGTCAGCCATGTCATCCCATGCTGATGTCTGTTGGATTCTTCTACTTAACACCAATACTGAAACCAATAATTAAAGTGAATTATCTTTTGTTTTGTATTCTGCCATCATTCCTTTTGACAGTTGGATACTGCTCAATGATAGTTTCACTGCCTTTCTAGATGCATATTCTGAGAGCTCCATCATATTCCTGTTCATATGATCCAGCTGGGTTTTTTCAAGTCATTCACTCCTGCATGCTGAATGATCAGGTCATATGTGTACCTGTGATGAAGGGACTTCAGAGGTCAAATGATGTTATATATCCCGGCACTTGAGAATAAGTAGAGTGGAGACTTCTTGTTTAACTGCCTCTTGTCTTTGCTCAGCCTGATGAGCAGAACATGTGTGTATCTAACTATGGAGTCATTGATAACTAGCATATTGCCATATGAGCTACCTTGGTAATGCTGCATTATGGGATTCTGCATGCTAGTTGTCTGGCCACTGGCAGTTTCTGTATTTCCTATAGTGTCAGAGTGAGCTGTATATTGGATATATCCTGTTGATTCTGGGTTCCATGAGAGGTAAATCTGAGGGTTTAGGTTGATGCTTAGTCTTCATAGTCCTAGGAGACATTGCAAAGAATTTCTAATGGCATTATCATAAGACAACTTAGAGTTTCTAACCTGTGGATGTTGCATATGTGAGGAATGGAGTCAAACTGAACTAATCTCACTGCAAATAGATGACTGAGACAGGGAAACCTCCAGAAGAAATAAGTATTTAGACCTCTTGCAGAGAGAGAGAGAGAGTCATTTGGGTTTAGTAAGAGTTCATTACTAATGGGCATGAGGTAGTTCTCCTGAGCTGACTCTCCATGAGGATTAGTGCTGCTAAATTTCAAGTAAGCGAGCATCTAATCAGAAGCTGGGAAAATATTAAAGCTATGGAACTTAGTTGATTTTATACTTAGCATTAGAGCATGCTCTTTAGTATGACTAGCACTCAGGCTATGCAGATCATCGCAGAGAAGGGGAAGCTCATATAACTCAGTTGAAGCACTTTAGGCATAGCAGAAATTAATAAATAATTCACAAATGTTATAAGAAGCTATGGGAATACCACTTCTGCAATGCTGCCTCCGGTGCAGCTCTCCTTAGTAATTAGGACAGAAAAAAAGAAAAGAACCAGTGGAAGCTAAGGGAAATTTGAAGTGCAAGTGCTCTGACCTACAGAAAAGCTGTAGCAATTAGCCTATCTCTTAATTAGATCATATTGCAACTAATTCTATAATGGCTTCCACAAAATGGTGTTAAAAAAACAGAACCATTCTAAATGGTTTCTGTGTGACCAGCAACATCAAGCAAGACATTATTTGCTTAAAATGAGTATAATGATATAAAAAGTAAACACAATGCAAAAACACCTCAAAATGTCTAAAAGGTACAAAAATCATAGCAGGGATTTCAAAATGGCTCAAAACAGCTAGACTAGGTAAGCGACTTAAGTGCAGAGAAAGAAAAGATACTTTCCTGGCTCTTTTCTCTCTATCTCTCTCTTTTCATATGTAACAGCTACTTAGACAGTGAAGGGCATGTGCCTCTACTCTCTGCAGTCTTTTTAGTAAGACAAAAGCTGAACTGGGTCCCACACAGAATATATAACAGAAAAAACAATACAGACAATGAAAACTAAGTGAATTATGAAGCCATATCAATCTAAACCCCTATGAAATGTAACAATGAGTCCAACTCTTGCTTAGGTCAAATCACAACTGATTCTAAGATGGCTTCCACCTCGGCCAGGCAGAGTCACTCAAGGAAGGTGATTCAAATGGAATAAATCAGCATTAAACAAAACAGAACAGCTCAAAATGGTGAATATGCAACCAGCAATATCAGGTAAGGCAATATTATCCAAAAACAATTAAAATGATATTACCAAACAGTTCTGGCTATACAACAGCTCGAAACACATAAAACTGTAAAAATGCTAGCAGATAATATAAAAGTAGCATAAAACAGCTATAATAGATAGGCAGCATAAGTGTAGTCAAAGAAAATGCACTTTCTCATCAGATACTTATTTTTGCCATACTTTTATCACAGTCATATGGCAGGATGACACTGTGTTTTCTTTATCCTTACATTCGGTTGAGGCAACACTTTATTTTATGTATTAAGAACAAAGGCATTTAATGAAAGTATTTCTTCTGTAGAGTCCTTATAACATGACTGCCAAAACATTACCATGTTAAGTGTTTATTCATGTGCAGGTAAGGGTCATATAAAATTAGAAAATGTGACTACACCAACCAAATAATAGTAGCATGTTGATATTACAACGTACACTGCATGGATTTCCTGACATTTAAATAGATAAAGACATTATTAAAACCTAATGGGATTTGGGCATTCAATTTAATTTGCCAAAATAGTAACTCTTAAAGACTTCTAGTTAATTTGTTATTGTAGTTAACTGAAATGGTCCATTAGGCTTGTGGATGACTTTCTACACATATCTGAGGTAGTATTTATAGAAATAAGAACAATTTTACAAGGACAATGAAAAAACTATATTGCTGTATTTCCAATAAGTGGCAAGAAACCCTTAACAGCCACCTAAGATACCCAAAAGACAGGCAGGTGGAATTTCAGTTTGCACTGCAGTGTGGAAACTGGAAAAAAAAGAATCCAAGCACATGGAGTGGGATTAAACCCACATGCTTCTGAGTGTCCAAGGATCAGAGATGGGACAGCATCCTGTTGAGGCACAGTCAAAAGTAAAATTTATTGCTGCACAGTCATCACAGCAAAGGTATATTATTGTTCCTTGTGTTCTGCTTTCATCCAGATGTGTGTACTCCCAACTCTATTTTTTCTCCCCTTTCACCTTGGTACTTCATAGGTTGTGCTTACATTTTTCAGGACTCTGCAGTCTTATGCAAATTGCACAAAGATCCCTTCATACCTTTACTTAATTTTTGAAGGAAGTTTATATAATTTAAAGGTTTATGTAAGTATATGTCTGGAGCATGGAATACTGTAATCACCAATGTTTTAGGTGGGAAGAAAAATGCAGAGGAGTATCAGATTGTTTTTATTGACTATGAACTATAAAGTGTGCCTTATTTTCCTTTAGGGCCAAAATCATTTAGCCCTTACAATTACAAACATCAGTAGCAATGCATCATTAGTTCATTAATGAATTAATTTACTCTTTGACGTGTCTCTTTATCCTGTTCATGGTTACTGGGAAGCCAGAGTCTATCATGACATTCAGTGGTCATAAGCGCAGAAACTAGTTCTAGGTATAATATCAGTCTAACATGCTTACTCACTCACGCACACACACACACACACACACACACACACACACACACACACACACACACACACACACACACATGCATATGCATGCACACGCACTTTCATGTGGCACACATAGTTATGACAATTTGGAGGATTATTAGTTCACTAATGGCAAGTTTTTGGGATGTAGAGGAAACTGAATACATTGAGTATATCCATGTGGACAGAGGGAGGACAGACAAACTTCACAGAGTAGGCATCCCATAAAAGTATTGAGTTAAAGAGCTGTGAAGCAACAATGTTAACTACTGCATCATTCTGTCCCTAACATCAGTTATATTCTATTTCAAGCAAAGCAAAAAATGTCTTTATTTATTCCCAACAATTAAATGAAATTAATCTGACAACAATAGGAAAGAAGTAAATTAAAATCTGCTGAACTAACATTGGTCACAATTTTCTAACATTCATAAATAAAGTATAAATATTACTTTAAGTTATCCAGTCTCTGATACTTGTCTTTTTTTATTGCAATTGTAGTTTAAAATTCATTCAGTTATATTACCATGTTTACCAGATGCATTCTTTCAGTGTGCTGTGACACCATACATCTCAGCTGTCCAGAATTTTGTATCATATTTCTATTCTATAACTCAGATTTGTGATTTCCTGGCAAATTGTTGAGGACTTTAGTCACTAAATATCAACAGACATTTGAGTTTCATACTTTATATCTTTCAGAAAATGCATACGAAAACAGATCATGTTATTCTAGAAACGTCATAAATTTCAGCACTATTTAAAATCTATACCTGACTTCGGATTTCACCCCCCCCCCGATTATTTTGGCTTTTTCCAGATTTCTTGTGTGCAGAAGTTGAGAGGTATGTGTGACACTAAGAGCTATCATCTAACTGTATAGTGACATCACCTGTATTGTCACTTGTTCCAGAAAGGTACAGTCCTAAGTTCATTAAAGCCATGGAATATAACACTGAATATGTCAACTATGGGAATTATTCCATTAATGATGATGATGACGATGATAAAGAGCAGTCTTGCATTCTCTATCTTGAGACTGCCTTGCACAGATTAAAAGAAAGCGGGTTGTAAAATACTTTAAAAAACAAATCAGGCAAGACGAAGTAGTGCAAAAAGCTATACCTTCTCTGTCATTAGCATAAAGGAAAGCAGTGAAGTATTTTACTTACAAAATATCCAGATGGACAACCAGGAAACTGTAATCTGTTCAAGCTCATCATCTTTGTTTGCTGTTTAAATTTCTGAGGTACACTTGAACCTTAGAATTTTGTGATACCTGATTCTCAGTGCAACTACAACATTGATAAATGCACACCCTTAACTCCATTTTTTGATTCTTAAACTTGAAAGTGAGCAGGGCATTATGGATTCTCTACTGCCATGATTTGGGCCACAAGGACATAAAAGACAGTTTCTTTAGCGAGTTTAAAGTAGCCAATCTTGTATATTTCTGTAAGTGGAAAAGGAACAAGAGTACCCCAAGAAAATGCACATAGACATAAAGACACCATGCTGACATGCAAACTCCATACAGTCAATAGCCAGAGGTTAGGATTGATCCACAGACCTTGAAACTGTGAGGCAGAGATCTATTTTTTTTCTTTTAACATCATTATTAAGTTAGCAGATTTCAAGTTGCCATATAAGTTCACATACATTAATTGGAAAGAAAGCAAGTCACAACATTAGTTTCCATTATTATCATTACAGGCCTAGACCAGTTGTGGCAAAGAGGGCAGCCACCCCAGAGGCATAGACCAGTTGTGGCAAAGAGGGCAGCCACTCCAGAGGTAAGGTGTCAGGGGGCACCATCAAGAGTAACAGCATCCAGTTTTTGAATGTTGATACAGAATTTGTCTCTGGTCTGAAGTGTATTAACTCTGCGTATGGTATGGTGAAGTACCTCTACATTCCATCTGTGAAATTAGATGTAGCAAACCTCTTGGTGCATGTTTCATTGATACTAGCATTACATATTTTGATTAATTCCTGTCTTCCCTTAAATATCACTCTTCCACCTCTTGAACATCATTCTGCATGTATTGTACCAATGTAGTCAATGTATTTGCCAGAAATTTGCTCTTTCCAGTTTTCTAAACATCCTACCTTCAGTTCTTTTACCTTTTTTTACAATATTCAGTACATCTGTTGCAGTTGGTTTAGATTCTGATTTCCATTTTCTAATAGTTGCTTTTTTGGCCAACAATAGCAGTAAACATAGCAAGGCAAGAATATGCATCCTATATCCCAACTCAAAATAATAATTTCCTTAGTTACTACCATTTGTTCCACAAACATTTTTGTCAATGTACCCTGCATGGAAGTTTTGAAATCTGCCAGCTTGTTGCATTCTCATAAAAGATGTTCCTAAATTCAAGTCTCTTCCTTGTCACAGCTCCAACATTTGCTATCTATGAAAAGAAGAATACTTTGAAGTTCTATTCAGATATAAAACACCATGCAAACATTTCCATGCAAAAAAAAAAAAAAAATTCTAACATTGTTTGACTTTTTTGCATAGTTGGGATCTCAAGTGATTTCTTCTCAGTGTTCTTTAGTGTATCTTTTTATTCTCTTGTCCCCATATTTTCTAACCTCATCTGATTGAGTTTTATAGCTATATATGCTCTTCAAATCAAGCATTTGAAAAGTATCTTCTGTTCTGTAGCCAGATAAAGAAAATTACCAGAAATTATCTTTCATTTAGCACTCCACTATCCCTGTCTCATTTGCCTGTAATCTTTTATTAGCCTCTCATGGGGAAGGCAGTCTCTAACCTGATGTCCAGCCTCATCTCACTCTGTTACCTTTCCTACTCAGCTTATTTGATTTACTAATTTCTCCTATTAAATTTCAGACCCCCCTTTTTCTATACCCCTATATGCTGACATCCCTACTGGTAAAATCTCCGTTCTCTATCTTTGCACTGTCTTAGCTCACAGAATACTTTCAGCTGCCTTCTGAATATGGTATTTCTCTTTTTAATTTCTCCAAATCTTTTTGGTTTCTAACACCATGATGGGAATGGGCCCCATTACAAAGTCAAAGTACAATTAGAGTTCTTGAAATTAGTATTCATATTCATATTATAAATGGTATTCTGTATGAGTATTACTATTCTCCATAAGGACTTGCATCCATAATCCCAGTCTCTTTTTAACTCTTGAAAACCTGTCCTGCTTTATCATCATCATCATCATCATCATCATCTTCTTTCGTTTTCATTTTTAACCATTTATTTGTATCGGGTAAGCCTGAGCCACTTATTTTATGAGGAGAATCAACTTAGTCCACTTTTCTCTTTCCTTCGTACTCTTAAATACATTTCTTCAACTCTGTATTAATTGTCATTCACAACGTTTTCCACTGGTTGATTAAAATATGCCTGACTAAAATACGTTTACTACTTGTAACTTCAATACCCATATCTATAATCAAGACTTCCAGTATTTTAATTATTGTATTATATTCTATATTGTCTCTTCCCTTCATATCTTTAACTGCCATTAAAGAATCCATTTTAATTCATTCACTTAAATATTTCATGTTATCATGTCACCGTAAGTATGAATTCATGAGTGACATTTTGGTTAATGAGCTTTTATGTTGCTCAACTCATGTGTCATACAAGCCACACTATACTCATTGCCATTTCAAATTTGCTGCTTAATAATGAATTGTTCAGTACTGACTTCTGTCTGCTAATGGTGAACTGAAATGAAAAGCAAAGCATCATTTCTGTCTTGGCAAATAGTGCCTTTTTATCAATGCTCAATTTTAGGTGGTGAATTATCAACTTACACAAACATGATTCATTTAAAAAATAGCCCAATAAGAACACATTGTATGCCACAAACGCTTAGACATGCAAACCTTTCTGCTCATTCTGAGTTAAGTACAAATAAATGCAACTGATCACTAAGCAAGTTTATTGCAGTTCTCAAATGGGTTTCTGTATGGGGCAGTCAGTAACAGGCTTCATTCAATGATGATGCACCCTCCCCAAGGAAGTCTTTTCTTTTATTCTAAAATATTCTCTTTCCTCTAGCCACCTTCCATTTTCTAAATGCAGGAAGTCACACTTTTTTATACCACCTACTATGACTTAATTTTCAAAGGGTTCCCTTCACTTTGTCATGTGCATCCTGGATGTGTTTCAACTTGTCATTTTTGATTCTATGATTTGAAACTCAGCCTTCTCATACTCAAGGCAAAATCATTGATGGTGATGTTTCTGTTTGTGTGGTAGCAGTAATTTAGTCTGTTTAGATTTTTTTCACCCAGCACCTTGGCTCTAGATGATTGTCACTGTTGAAGTGGCATGCCGACCCCATGGCAAAAAATGGGAAAGAGGGGTTGTGGATGGATGGATGGATGCTGGTATGACCATGGAATTAGCATATATAAGGGGTGTAGGACAAAAGCTTTGCAGATAGAGGAAGTGAAGAATAGACAAAATGCTTTGTTGTACCTTGTTTTTATTGTTATTATTATTGTTATTATTATTATTATTAGTAGTAGTAGTATTAGTATTAGTATTATGAATCATAAACACTTTTTTAAAATGAAGCTTCAACCACTAAAGTCTTAATGAAACATACTGGAAAATTTTTCCTGAATGCTTTTATTTATTTATTTAGCTAGTTAGTTAGCATTTGTTTACAGTGATAATCCAACTGGGATGTTTTGATTTTCTATTGTCAAATGCAAAGCAAATTAACAAGTCCGACTGATAATAATTGCTCTTCTTTTTTTTTTTCCTTTGGTGAAAGGTTTTGTTTACAGATTTATACATTGCAATGCACTTTGTATATTGACTGATATTTTTAGGGATGATCAAGAACTTAAGTCAGTTGTAATGTGAAACCTTAAGATATCCAATAAATCATGCACACTTAGCTTGTTTATGTTGCAAGCTTTTTAATAGGCTTAAAGTAAAGCATCAGTTCAAATGAGGCAAGCATATAAACATTGCAGACTCTACATTTTTTAAAGATGTCTTTTAAATAAATACTGATTAAGAAAATAAAAAATATAGAATAATTCCAAAATCCAAGTAGTGTTTGTCTTATCTCACAGTGAAGTGAACAATTTGGCCACTGTGGTTAACCTTGCCCTTTCCCCACTGTAGTGTGATCTCAGAGTAGGAATATTTTGCTTTTGTGGGTTTTACTTGCTGAGTTGTTTTTTTTTTTTTTTTTTTTTTGTGGCCAAGTGGTTCGCTTCCTGGGGTTAGTTTTTGCAGTTCCGGGTGTTTGATGTTTTCAGGGTTCAGAATGTTGTCTCAATAATATGGTCTTCAACGGTGTGGCATTTTGATACTTTGAAGTAGACCCATATATATATATATATATATATACATATATATATATATATATATATATATATATATATATATATATATATATATATATATAGATATATATATATATATATATATATATATATATATATATATATATATATACAACGTTGTTAAGCCATAGTTTAGCTAACTATGGCTGCATGGTTACTGATTTCAGGCACACTAAAGGAAATATACCAAACTGCTGACATCATGTGTGGAGCATGATATTTAGACATAACCTTGAATGGCAGGGAGAAAACAGTGTACTAACTATGTGAAAGGAAGTTGCAGAAATTGTATGGGAGAAAATGACAGAACAGTGGAAGGTGCAAGGAAGAAGACAAGATGGAGGAGAAGGATGTGGAAGAGGAGGAAGAATAGAAAAAAGTCTATGTCTCAAAGTTGGATCTAAACATGTGGCAAGGAGAGGATGGTGGAACAACACACACAGATAGGCAAGCAGACCCATAGTGGTAGGAAACCAAGGGGTACACCAGGCCAAGTGACAGAGGCCAGCAAAGACAGCAAAGCTGAAGGAGGGGTGGACATGGCCAGAGGAATGTAAAAAGGCTAATAATCTGCAACAGATTATAGCTATACAAAATCATCATTTCTTACCTTATCCAATCATCCTACAAGTTTTGTATGTGCTTACCTGTGAAGCCACAAACTGTGTGGACTGGGTTTATTCATCTTGTGGCAGGAGGTGTTTGCCTAGTCTATCTGAGTTGGGAAATATACAGCAGAACTCATTGTGTAGTCATTTTATTGGCCAGAAGGCTCATTAGTCAGTTCTCTATTTTTTTCTGTGTTAGTATAAATTTTGCAGGTTTCAGTGGGTTAACAGTGCCCTGTACAGTAACAGACACATGTAAAGTAAATTTTTCCTGTAGAATGGTCAAAATGAAACTGTACCCAGTAAATTAGCAAAATCAGCAATATAAAACAAATACCTTAGAGCAGCTAGCTGGGTGGTGAATGCAATACCTACAGATTTAATGAATTTGGTATTGTGCAAACATTAAAGTTAGTAGAATTTAGTATTGTTTATCATAATCTGCCCCAATAAAACACCCTTATTTTTCTGCACCAACAAGGTACCCTTAATAGTCATCAAATCCCAATACCCCATAGCTCACCAATTAAAGGACTAGACATTATGGATATGCAATTTCCGAACTACTCTGTAACCATCCTAGTGTATATGGGCATCATAAGCCAATGTAATAATTGTCTCATGTTCGCTGATAACCACATTTTCCTTAAAGAAGCAGATGCTTCATGCAAGGGATGTACCTACACAATGACACTGGAGACTAAATTCTCACATACAAGCACACATCAGGTTGTTGAAGGCATGCACACAACACCTAATTTAAATAGTCCACATCAAACATAGTCTAATATATGCTGAGGCAATTAAAAGCAAGCTTCATAAACAACAAAGATTTCCACAGCAAAACTATTTTATTGTCAATAAAATAGCTATGCTGTAGATATTTGGCTTGGTGTTTTTAGTGCAATTGTGTGCTATGTTCCCGTGTTCCTGTGCTGTAGATGAGTAAACAAAAAAGATTGCCTGGACCACCTGCTGTCAAAGCTATGCCTCAGCAAGACAAAATTAATTCAGAAAAAAACAACACATAACACCACACATATTGTTACTCCCAGTGGGGCCTCAGTCACTAAGCCCATAATGCAGCAAACACATTTCCCATGGTTCTCATCATAGGAGACTCCAGTGTAAGCTATACTGGTGCCCCTCTAATCATACTGAACAAGAAGATAACTGTTAGTTGCCTATCTGGAGCAAGGATCCACCAAATCACACACTCACTCAAGTCATTATTCCACAGGTACCAGTATGATCCCATCATAGTCTATGTAAGTCTAAATCATCTGAGATGTAACTCCCCAGACTAAATGAAGAGAGACATTATGGAGCTTTCAGATTATGTGTCTCAGGCTAGTATGAGCCTAGCATCGAGCAGCTCATTACATTCACCAAGGATGATGTCACAATATGAGCAAAAAATTATGGATTTCAACAACTGGCTGTCTTTCTAGTGTCATTTTAAAGCAGTTATGGTGAACCTTTTGGGCTAGGCCTGTCAAAAATTCAGAAAATGCCTAACTTCACTTTGCTGGTGTGTCACCTCCCCAAATAAAAAAGAAACACTTCTTTACATATTCATTCATTTAACAGAACACAGTCCAGTCATGTGTGATGGTATGTATTATAAAAGTAAAAGAAAATCAGTGACTCACAATAGATAAAAATATATGCACACCGATAACTGGGCTTAAAAATAGTACACTAAAAATTACCCTACTTTTAAAAGTAACTTTAAATTGAAATGACAAAAAAATGGAACACATTGCATTTGATTTGATTAACATCAATTAATGACTTTTTGTTGCTGAGTTTTAATAGATAAGTCTGAAATTGAAGGTAGGTCCTTTGTGCACTTCAAGCCCAAGCCAACAGCACTAACTTCATCTATGAGTAGATTTGTTTTGTCTGTTTTAATGTTGTTTAATGCTGAGAATAAGGTTTCACAAAATAAAACACTTAATATTGGACTCTTTGCTGCTGGTTCTGCTGACGTGGATTTTGTTTTATTCATCTTAGTTTGTTTCAACTTTTGTTGCTTCAGTTAGTTTCACAAAAGTATGTTGAGGAAAAAATTGTGAGTAAAGCCATTGCTAGATTTTTAAGGGTGCTATGTTTCCAGTATTTGGTTCCAAGCATTCAAAATTTCTTGTTCATAGTGGCATTCTTCATTCTGCAGGTGATTTCTTTCCAGATCCTCAAGTTTAGACTGCAGGTAAACAGCCATTTGAGTCCAGATGTTAGCCTCAAACTCTGCTAGTTGAAGCTCTAATCCTTCAGTTTGTAGCCATTGGAAGTCATTTAATTCCACAGTAATGGAGACTACTACATCCGGATACTTAATTATTTTAATTGTCTATTATAAATTTCTGAATTGATTAAATTTTCCACCAAACCAATCAATTATTTAGTTTAAAATGTACTGGTACTTTACATGCAAGGGCCTCATTTCATTTTGCAGATCCAAGCTGACATCCTTTAAATATTTTTTTAGTTGAGGAAAATACTTTAAATATTTAGTTCCCATATCTTGTTTGAAAATTTGAATTTTAGTCTCAAAGTCTTTTATGTATCCAAACATAATGTCAATACTTTTGCCAAAACCTTGTAGGTTAAAGTTCAGTTCATTCATATGAACTGAGAGGTCTGCAAAAAGGATCAGTGTGTGTTGACCAATGTACAATCACTGTATTGCGAAAACTGTTCCAAATTTTTATTCTCAACATATAACTTGATTTCTTCATAGCACTCTATAAATCCTTTGAGGAATTTTCCTTGGATCAACCACCTCACATTGTTGTGCATCAGCAGTCCACTGTATGTTGATTCAACTTCCTGCAATAGATCAGAAAATTCTTGCTTGTGAAGGGCCAAGCAGCTATTAAACTCACTATTTTTGTTACAACTGTCATTACACCATGGATTTCTATGAATCCTGCCTTGGCACACAACACCTGTGGTGGATAATGCAATAAAACAGCACAGCTGGATGTCCAATAGCTTCTATAAACAGTATCACAAATCCATCTTTTTTTCCCAACATATTGGGTGCCCCATCTGTTGTCACAGTTACAACTTTAGACATATCAATGCTTAGGTCATGGAACATTTTTAAAACAATATTGCATATTTCATTCCCTGACGTACTTATTGGCACTATTTCTAGTTTTACGAGTTCTTCTCTCATTGTCTGACCACCTGAAAATCTAGCAATGATGGCCAGCTGAGCAGATGAGGTGACATCAGTAATTTCATCAAGACAAATCAAAAAATATTTACAATTATTTAAATCTCCTTTTAACTTGTGTTGTACATTAGGGATCATTGCCATCACTCTGTCTTTAATGGTATTTCTTCTGAGTGGTAAATCAGAACTATGCTTTATAATAGTGATTTTATTTTGCCTATCTTGAAACAAAAAATGCAGACATTTTAGACGAGTTTCTTTAATAAATTCTCCTTCACTGAAGGCCTTTCCATGCTGAGCTATGGAGTGAGCAAGGCTGAAACTTGCTAATGTTAAATTCTTAGGGCCTGTTATGAAATGAAGTAAGTTATTTGATAGACACTCATTGGGTTGTAGCTGCTGAGAAATGTATTCCTTCCTTCCTCATTTTTTTCCAAGAGCCAGTGATGATTTGTTTCAAAATGTCAACAAAAAGAAGGTATGTATATCCAGCCAACACAGCAAAATATTCCAATTCAATAAAATACTTTATAAAATCACTTATTAAAACAATAAAAACCAGGACAAAAAGATGAATGCTTTCACGCCACTCAGAGGTGCTTCATTAGTTCTAACCAGTAATTGAATTGAAAACACACTTTAAATACTCATCTTTAAATTAGAATGGGATAGAGTCTGTGACCTCAGAACAGGTTTTAAAGGCACAGAGCTATTGAAGCCTTTCCCCACAGTCAGCATGCAGCATGCAGCTCTAAAGTTCATTTTGTTTCTAGACACTCAGTTTTTGTTCTAATATCATCTCCTCTAATATTAGGTCTAAACAGCTCTAATACCAAAAACATAAATTTATGAGAAAAATCAGTAGCTATAACATGTTCAGCAAGAGCATTTCTGAAGTCTTTCTTAGAAATGTCATTATGTTCATGTATCCTATCTCTTAAGTCTCTGTTGGTTCTATCTACATAATAACCTCCCAGATATGGGAGGAACCTCCCAGATATGCTCAGAACTAGTTCAAAATGATGTGAAGATTACTGATCCTACAGACATTGCCAACATACTGGTTGACAGGTTCAGTGCAAACTTCTCCCCCCCTCCCCCCCAAAAGGAGAGATATCTATACCAAGCGATTGCAGCCCCCAAACATCTCCAACGCCCAAGTGAGAACTGCTCTCTCCAAAGCAAAAAACACAGCATCCATGGGACCTGATGGTGTCCCCGGCTGTGTGCTCCACGAACTCAACGAGGAATTAAACCCACAGCTAGGACAGCTGTTTAATCATAGTCTTACCTCTGGATACGTACCCAGGGAGTGGCGCACTGCAACTGTGGTCCCACTTCACAAAGGCGGTGCCTCCACCGACCCTGGAAATTACCGGCCCATTAGCTTGACAAGCCTTATCTGCAAAGCCATGGAGAGGATCATAATGGACCTCATAAATAAAGACATAGGGAATTTGCAGACTTTGGATCCATCCCAGTTTGGCTTTGTCAAAGGCAGATCATGCCTTCTAAACTTGGTTGACTTTTTGGAAACAGTCACCAAAGCCATTGATGAGGGAAAGGCAGTCCATACAGCCTACCTCGATCTGGCGAAGGCCTTCGATACAATACCCCACTCGGGTATCATTGAAAAACTCATCAGCTTAAATGTTAACCCATACATCACAAGATGGGTTGCAAACTGGCTGAGTGACAGAACCCACAGGGTCAGAGTTGCTGGCGCCATGTCAGACTCAAAGCCTGTCACAAGTGGTGTACCACAGGGCTCAGTCCTGGGCCCACTCTTGTTTGGCATCTACTTTTCCGAACTACAAGCAAACACAGGAGGGTTATGGCTGACAAAGTTTGCAGATGACTGCAAACTGGGCACCATAGTAGAAAACAGATATCCTTCAGAAGGGTCTCACAGAAACGGATAACTGGTGCCAGAGCCATGGCCTAAAGTTAAATGCCAAAAAATGCATAGTCATACCCTTCGGGAAAAACAAGGTTACCCCTAGCTACCAAATAGGTGGCAATCCACTGAGCATAGAAGAAGTTATCAGGGACCTGGGGACCCAGGTTGATAGTAGTCTGTCATTCGACACCCATGTAGCTAAAGTAGTTAGGAAGACCTTCTACATTGCCCACCTTATCATGAAGGGATTCTCATCTAGATCAAGGGAGGTCATAGTCTCCCTATACTCATCACTCATCAGACCAATGATTGAGTACAATGCCCCATTCGAATGTATCTGACCCGACACTTGCAGCAGCTGGAGAGGCCACAAAAGTTCCTCACCAAAAGGATAAAGGGTCTCAAACATCTGTCCTATGCTGCCCGACTGAAAGAACTCCAGCTCTATTCAGTCGCCACCGCTTGCTCAGAGGTGACCTTTGCCTAACATACAAGGCCATGTCAAACCCAGATTTGATGAATATGCTTCACCTCAAAAATCTAGATCCGTCAGAGCCACAAGGGCGGAGACTTAAACCTCGACACGGCTATTAATAGGACGCTGGAGGGATAGATTCATCACCCAAAGACTCCCTATGCTGTGGAATAAAATCCCGGTATATGTGAGGCAGAGCACCTCGCTGGCCTTGTTCAAGAGAAATCTTGACCAATGGATGGGAGATCGCAGATATACCCCAGGGATTACCTCAGTGTCACTGCTCAACAGAGGCACAGCAAAATAATGGGTATAGTTCCCCATACTAAAGGGGTGGCGTAAGCCACAAAACTATGGGCTAGGCTTGTAAATGCCCTCGGGCAGATAGCCTAGTATGAACCTATGAACCTATGAACCTATGAACAGTCACAGACCTTACAAATAAGAAGGTACACTGCTACTGTTATTCCACGGCCTACATGGGTATATCCCTTTCCTACTTGATGTCAAACCAATTTTTTTTTTCTGGCAGATATGTAACAAAGAACTAGTTTCAAGGACTGATTAGTCTTAAAACTAAAACTAGATACCTCAATCAGAAGGCCTTTATATTTCTCATATGCAGTAAGAATATGCCAGTTCTTTTTATTATATCACAGACAACATGGACGTCATGAGAAAGGTAAGGCAGTACCTAAGCCTATTCGTGCCTATACTCAGTAGTACATTGTCAGATTTAGCATTAAAATAAGGTCTAGCAGAATCTGTCATATGACTTATCACTTCCTTTTGAGCCATAACAATCTATTTTTTTGTATAACTCCTCAGTATAAAAACATTCTTCTGTTGAGCAAAAGAATCTAACATATCACCATTATCATGACAAAGCTTGGGTAGCCTATAAAACTACCCTTTCAATACATTCCTATGAACAAAACATGGGGGCATACTCCACCTCTGCAAAACATTCACTTTCTTACAGGATGTCTTACTAAAACTTACATGAGTTTTATTAATACTAACATCAAAAAAATCTACTGCTTTCTTTAAACATTTCATAGTAAATCTGAGGAAGTCCATATTACTCTATAGATATTCCACAAAAACTGTCAACAGATCATGTGGACTTGCCCAGATAAAAATATATCATCCGCAAAATGAGTATAGAAGTGAATAAACCTAAGGAAAACATTATGATCAGCCAACTCATGCAGGGATTCTCAATGGGCCATGACCAAATTAGCGTAGCTATTGGCACACATTGTGCCCATGGCAACCCTGACTTTCTGTAAATAAACTGATTATCAAAAACAAAGACATTGTGTTCTAGAATAATTTCAAGTAAAACCCATAATAACTGTATTTGCATGGCACCATATCCTGAATAATTAGAAAGAAAAAGTCAAACAAAATCAATACCTGTGCTATTCGGAATCACGGTAAACAATGTTGTAACATCCATGATTACAAACATAAAGTCAGGCCCATCAAAATTGGCTGACCAACCATACAGTAAAAAGAGGACATGTTGTGCAAGTCTCAATACACTATCCATGTTTTCAACCAAAAGACGTAACATTTTCTCTGTGCCTTTAAGACCTATCTTAGGGTCATGGGCTCTACCCTGCTGCAATTTGAAAATTAGTATTTAAAGAGTGTTTTTAATTGTTGTTTAGTTCTGATGAAGTGCCTGGTTGAGGCTTGAAAGTGCTCCTTTCTTTCTCCTTTATTATTATTTTAATAAAGTATTCTATACATTATTCTATTTTATTGGAATATTTTGCTGTGTTGGCTGGTTATACCTTCTTTTTGTTGACTTTTCTGTTTAGGGTTGGTCGAGCCTCATCCGCAATTTCTTGTTTGGTTTCTACATTGTTTCAAAATGTCTTTTTACATTCCATGTTTTGCTTACTAGTGTTTCATGACATAATAAGCACAATAATTTGCCATTTCTGTCAATAACACCATACTTCTCAGTCCATACATCTTAAAAGCTTCAGCCACTTCCTTTATCATTCATTTGGGATTTTTTTTTAATTTGAAGTTCCTGTATAATAAGGCTAGAACATTTAAGAAATAAAAACTTACTTCTATAATTTTCCAAGAGTTCTCAGAATTTCAAATTACATTTCTCCTGACATTTCATCATTCATGACATCTTCAGAGGAATTACAAACACTACGATTCATATGCATGTACGATATCACATTTACATTTAATAAATGGTACAATTAATTATTTTAATTTCATTAAGTTCTTGGCCATAAATTATACAAGCCAAGGTCTGTTGTTTTTGCTTTAACTTTAATCTCTAGAGGACAAATGTTAAAAAGAAGATTTTTTCCTCCACAGGTGTATTGCAAAATAACTCCATTTGCTCATTTATGGAAGGCTTTTTTTATGCAAATTGCCTCATAAATTTGCAACCAGACCCCATCAGAATGTAAATTGTAAATTATCTATTGATTTCAATTTGACCTGCCTTAACAATGATTTGTTGCCAACCTTGCATATTAATAATTACTACTTGGAGCAAGAGTTCTATTTATCAAGGGGAAGTCCCTTTAGAACATCCTTACCCCCCACCCCCTAGGAGATCCAACAGGATAAGGAACAGGCCACAAGTGTATTACAACTACAATCACTACGAGGGCAAAGGGGGAAAGAAAACATGGTACTAAGAGAACAAATCTCTGAAAGTATTTTGGTAACTGACCACGTTTGTTCTTATAGAGGTTTCAATATTTTTAATTACAGTGCAATTCCTGTTAATGTTCATCATTTTAACTTATTCTCAAAAGGCTTCAAATTTATTCCTTTAAGAAAAGTTAATATAGCTAGAGCTATAGTAGATTTAAAACTTTTTATTAGGAAGAAGAATTTAGCAATATTTTTCAACAACCAGAATCATTTCAACAATTTTAACAATTCATTAACCCCTTTGAGGTGCAAAGGCACATTCAGTCCCCCTCTTCACCCACAACTAAATAACCTAGAGAATATTATGGAAAGGGAAATTATTAATGAAATAACAAAACATAGGGTATATCTAAACCTTTCTAGGGAAGAAAGTGATTTATTGGAGCTTCTTAAAACTGACTGTTCTATTAGAATCATGCAACCTGACAAGGGTGGGGGGACTGTGTTGATGGATGGTATACTTTACGAGTCTAAAATTAAGGAGGAGCTTAGTAAGTTGTCAAATATGCTTTAGCTTCTATTAATGAGGGCAACATAGCCAATTCTAGAATCCACCTTATGCTTGACAATCTTCTTTTAGAAGGTTCCATCAAATTGGAGGTTTAATTTTTTAACTAATAAATACCCCAGGGTTCCTTCTGTGTTTGGTATTCCAAAGGTCCACAAGAACACAGTGGACCCACCCCTCAGATTGATTGTTTCCTCTGAAGGTGCTGTTACATCTTCCCTTTCAAATTTGTTGATACGAAACTAAAAAAACTGTCTTGGACTGGTCAGGCTGTTTTAAGGGACTCCTGGGATTTTGTTAGACAATTAAAACTAGACTTGGGTTGGGAGGGTGGCCTAATGGTTAAGGTGTTTGCCTTGCAAGTACAAGGTGCAGGGTTTGAGTCTCACAAGGGATAATTGGCTAGGCTTAAAATGGCTTGCAAAGGCAGTTAGCTTAATACTAATCTAAGAGCTTTATAAGGACAATTTGCTTTTTATTACACTGGATATAGTTGACATTTTTGGTAGCATACCTCATGACATTGGCTTACAATGGTTGGACGATTATATGAGTACATTTGGGAAGTTTTCCAACAATGACTTTACCAATGTCCTTCTGTTTATGGAAACCATTCTTACCAACAACTACATGTATTATGAGGGGGACTTTTATAAACAGATGAAAGGGGTGGCAATGGGGGCCAGTTGTGTCCCCACTTATGCCAACATTGTGTTGTCTTGGTGGGAACGCAGCTATGTTTTTAATACTGAATTTAGAGGCTGTTGGTCCTTATATAAACATTTTTTTAGATGACATCTGTATTTTATGGATGGCAAGTAAGGAAATATTTTTTGAATTTTTGACTTGCATGAAAGGTACCACCAATTTTTTGGATTTTACATACACTTTGAACCATGGCGAACTCCATTATTTGGATGTGAGCATCACCAAACAGCATGGCAAATTTACATCTAAGGTGTACAGAAAGAATACCTTCTCAAATTCCTACCTTCATTTTAGTAGTGGGCATCGATTTTTTAAAAAAAAAAATTATAAAAGGTCAAATGGTCAGAGTTAGCCATATGACTTCTGAAGACATGGATTTTACCATTGAAAGCAATATAGTGGGTGAAATGTTTAAAGGTACAGGTTATCCTACCAGTTTAATCCAACAGATAAAGTCAGAAGTTTTAGAAGATAGATCTAATAGGTATGCACCCATTTTGGGACTGGATTCTGATCCACCAGTTACTGAAACACCCTTCCAACATACTAATATGAATAATGCTATGGAAAATGCATACATGCTGGATTTCAACAGAGATTGAGGGGTGATAAAAAATGTTGCTGGTAAGGAATGGGACAAGTTTAAAGAAATTACAGATATTGACCTTTTGAAAAAAGTGTTTTGGCACCTATCTTTAAGAATAAGGGTGATGTGCACAGCTGCAGTAACTACAGAGGGATAAAATTGATCAGTCACAGCTTGAAATTATGGGAAAGAGTAGTGGAAGCTAGATTAAGAAGGGAGGTGATGATTAGTGATCAGCAGTATGGTTTCATGCCAGGAAAGAACACTACAGATGCAATATTTGCTCTGAGAGTGTTGTTGGAGAAATACAGAGAAGGTCAGAAGGAGTTGCATTGTGTCTTTGTGGACTTAGAGAAAGCATAGGTTCATAGGTTCATAGGTTGGTACTGGGCTATCTGCCCGAAGGCATATATTAGCCCAGCCACGTTGTGTGGTATTCACCGCCCCTTTAGTAGTTCCCTAGACCCTTGTACTAGCAGCTAGTACCCTTGGCCCCTATCTAGTAGTGCTGTTGGTGTGATCCCCTGTGTGAACTTTCTGTTACCCATCCACTCATCAAGGTTCCTCTTGAAGAGTGATAGTGAGGGGTTCTGTCTTATGTAGATCGGGACCCTGTTCCATAGTGAGGGAAGTCTCTGCGAAGGGAATCTATCCCTCCAGCATGTTCTATTCATTGTTGTGTTGAGGTTTATATCCCTAGAGTGTGTAGCTCGAGTAGATTTGGTTTTGCTAAGATGGAGCATGTTCAACAATTCTGGGTTGGACATGGCTCTGTACATTAGACAGAGATCGCCTCTGAGAAAGTGATATGCAACAGAGAACAGTCTTAGCTTTTTCAATCATGCTGCATAGGGCAACTGTTTGAGGCCAGTAATCCTCTTGGTTAAGTACCTTTGTGGTCTCTCCAGCTGCTGGAGATGTCTAGCCAGGTACATTCCAATTGGTGCATTGTACTCAATAATGGGTCTGATGAGGGAAGAGTAGAGGGGCATCATTACATCCTTAGATCTTGATGCGAACCCTTTCATGATCAGATGGGTCACATAGAATGATTTTCTAACCACTTTGGCAACATGGTTATCAAAGGAAATCTGACTATCTACTTGGGTCCCTAGAGCCCTTATTTCTTCTTCAGATTTCAGGGGATTACCTCCTATGTTGTAGTTTGTGGGTACTCTGTTTTTTCCAAAGGGGATTACTACACATTTTTTTGCATTTAGCTTGAGACCATGGCTTTGACACCATGCAGCAGTCTCATTTGGGCCCTTCTGGAGGATCTCCATGTCGGCCAGAGACTCTGTTATAGCACCCAGTTTGCAGTCGTCCGCAAACTTAGTCAACCACAGCCCTTCCATGCTTGCCTGTACTTCTGAGACATATATGCAAAACAGGAGGGGCCCCAGGACAGAGCCCTGAGGCACTCCACTTGTTACTGGTCTGGAATGACATATGACAGGGTGCCTAGAGAGGAGTTGTGGTATTGTTTGAGGAAGTCGGGAGTGACAGAGAAGTATGTAAGAGTGGTACAGTATATGTACGAGGGTAGTGTGGCATTGGTGAGGACTGCGGTGGGAGTGACAGATAATTTTATGGTCGAGGTGGTGCTACATCAAGGATCAGCTCTGAGCCCTTTCTTATTTGCAGTAGTGATGGACAGGTTGACAGATGAGATCAGACAGGAGGCCCCATGGACTATGGATGTTTGCAGATGACATTGTGATATGTAGTGAGAGTAGGGACCAGGTTGAGGAGACCCTGGAGAGGTGGAGATATTCTTTAGAGAGGAGAGGAATGAAGGTCAGCAAGGCTAAAACAGAATATATGTGTATAAATGTGAGGGAGGGTAGAGGAATGGTGAGGATGCAGGGAGTAGAGTTGGTAAAGGTGGATGAGTTTAAGTACTTGGGATCAACAGTCAGAGTAATGGTGAGTGTGGAAGAGAGTACAGGCAGGGTGGAATAGGTGGAGAAGAGTGTCAGGAGTGATTTGTGACAGACGGGTACCAGTAAGAGTGAAAGGGAAGGTTTACAAGAGGGTAGTGAGACCAGCTATGTTATATGGGTTGGAGACGGTGGCATTGACGAAAAGGCAGGAGTCACAGCTGGATGTGGCAGTGTTAAAGATGTTAAGATTTGCACTGGGTGTGACTAGGATGGACAGAATTAGGAATCAGTATATTAGAGGGTCAGCTCAGGTTGGGCAGTTTGAACACAAAGCAAGAGAGGTGAGATTGCGTTGGTTTGCACATGTGCTAAGGAGGGATGCTAGGTATATTGGGAAAAGGATGCTAAGGATGGAGCTGCCAGGTAAGAGGAAAAGAGGGAGGCCTAAGATAAGGTTTATGGATGTGGTGAGAGAGAACATGCAGGTGGTTGGTGTGAAAGAGCATGATGCAGAGGACAGGAAGAAATGGAAGAAATGGAAACAGAAGATCCGCTGTGGCGACCCCTAACGGGAACAACTGAAAAAAGATGATGACAGATATTGACCTTTTACGTAACAGCCAGCTAAAATTCACTTATCGGAGGGATTTGAATTTTAAAATTTTTTTTGAGTTCGGGCATGGTTCATGAACTTTAAATCATGGCACTAGACCTGGCACTTTCAAATGAGGTGCCTGTTCACAGTGTAGTTATATTTTTAGTGCTTCCATTATAGAAATAACTAGTTGAAACAGAACTGTAAGGAGCAAGAGTTTTTCCAACTGTCATACTAGTGGGTTGGTCTATCTTGTCTTGTGTAAGGTATGTAAATCTTTTTACATAGGCAAGACAGAAAGAAAACTGAAAACATGAATTTATGAACATTTATATGAAATGAGTAAGGCTAAGACAAATAATGCACTCTTTCGTCACAAGACAGTTTGTAATAAGGCTATATTTTCATTTTTTGTCTTGGAAGTAGTGCCCAAAGAAATAAGAGGGGGCATGTGGGAAGTGAGATTAGAATATCGTGAGCTCTATTGGCAGATAGTGTTAGATGCTTCTAAACAGCCAGGGCTCAATGGTATGCTTTCCATTGTGCCTGTTTTAAAATTAAGAGCTGCCGAATTGTAACTATTTTTTACATCTCTAGAGGGCAGCATTGGAATATATTTGAATACACACAATTCTATATCACACTATGAGGTTGATTTTAAGTATATATTTTTTATACTAGACAATCCGCGGTGGTGGTGCTGCTGTAGAGTTGTCGCCTCACAGTAAGATGCTGTCAGGTTCGATTCACAGCTAGAGTGTCTTCTGAGTGGAGACATGCTTGAATGGGCGTACCTTGTTGAAGGTTGTGCGTCAGGGCTGGTAACTCAGCACGTAAAAATCAACTACCAATCATTAGCGGACCGGAGTTCCGCTGTGACGAACCCTAACTGGGAAAAACCGAAAGACACAAACAATTTTGTATGCTAGACAACTAAGTTATATATGCAAAAGTTTTATTTGAATGATTTTATTTATGTAATGAACAATAATAGTTTTTACAAAGTTGTAAAACATATTTAATCTAAGGTTTTAAATGATTTTAACTGCATTTATTTTTAAGGTACTGTTTTTCCTACTGAAGTTAATTAATTGATTGTCCAATTACACTTTTTACATCATAATCAGTTTAACATTTAAATAAGGTTAAGGCATTCTTGTGTGTGTATCTGTTGAAGGACTTATGAAAACGCCAATTTTATTGTGTAGCGTTTATCACAGCACGTACCTCTGGATTTTGGTTTGAATAAACTTTTACTTCAGCTCATGCTCCATTTGGCTGCTCTCAGTGATTGTTTTGGTTTTTGTTTTTTATTTTCACTGACACCCTTTTGGTTATTAATAATAACTGCTTCCTTGAACACAAATACAATACAGTGAGGACAATCTGACACCGGAAAATGGGTGCAAAAACATATATTAAATAAAAAAATTAAAATTCACATAATTTAACATACATACAATATTTTATTTTCATAAAAGTTTTACAACAATTAGCTGTTGTCAGTGTGTCCACACAGTATTACATATGGGCTCCTGGTTATATTGACAGTGAGTGCTCCGATTTCTTTGAGGTTAATAACTACTTCCTTACCTCTGCATCACATAACTCTCAACCTCTTAGAGCAAGAAAGATGGACAAAGCCATGCATAAAAGTGGGGCAAAGGCCCAAAAATATGGACAATTTTTAAATATTGCCCTTACAAACTTAGAAAGTTGATAGAATAACAGGTTTTGCATTAGCATGTATTTTCTGAAGGGTATGAAGTCTGAAACATAAATGTCTGTAATTATTTTCTAACTTCAATCTTTAATGAGTTGCCACTAATTTACCAGAAAACCACACTTTTATGAAAAATGGACCAAAAATATGAGGCAAAAATCTGGACATTCTGCAAAAATCTGTACAGTTGAGAGATATGCTGCAGGAGTATTGTTGAACTGGCACAAAATAATTCAAGACACTTCTTGTTCACACAAAGAATGAGCACAAAAGCTGATTTCACACAAATGCTGATTTTGGCAACTGCAGTTGCAGATATCATCTGCTCTGATGCCTTGAAAATGAGCTTCCGTGCAGCGGTTGGAAGTCAAATGCCATGTGCGGCTGCCATAATGCTATGCTGATATGGATGGTGAAAATTCATTTTAAGCTCTGGGTGGTACAGGGTCACATGTATGTTATATATTTGTTTGTTCAGTTTCTTTAGTAACACAGGTGTTGGTGAATGCTGGTGTGTCACTTTTGACATGGTTGTCGTAAGTTCGCCATCATTGTTCTAAGGGGATCCACTATTTGTCAGCCTGGGAGGACATGGATAACAGACCACACTGATTTGGCAAGGATGGTCTGCACCTTTCCTGTCTAGGTTTTTGATTTACTATAAAAACATTATCCACCCCCCATAGTGCCTTTTTAGGCAATGCCAAATTAACAAACCTACTGACATAGCAAAATCAACTCAACTTAACCTCAAGGTGTTACTGCTCTATTCCAGGAGCCTAAATAAAAAAACTACACTCCATCCAAGCTCTCCTTATTATTGAAAGGGATGGAGGTTGGTATAATAGTTAAGGTATTTACCTTACAGACACAAAGTGCAGGGTTTGTTTCTCACATTGGGAAATTGGCTAGGCTTAGAATGGCTCACAACAGCAGTTAGCCTAGTATTATGACAAAGTTTGCAGATGACTTCATGATGGGTGCTGTCTTAAATTCTCCTAGTGATGTGAACATCCTCCAAGAGGGCCTTACCCAAACTAATGACTGGTGCCAGAAACATGGCCTCAAACTGAATGCCAAGAAATGCATCATTATCCCCTTTGCAGAAAATGTCACCCCCACTAATTATCACATTAATAACAATGTACTAAGCATGCAATCAGTCATGAGGGACTTGAGCACCCAGGTTGATAGCAACCTGACTTTTGACCACCACATTGCCTCCATTGTACGGAAGGCTTTTGACATGGCCCACCTCATAAATAAAAGTATTTCATCCATGAATAAGGAGGTCATAACATCCCTGCACTCCTCCCTTATTAGACCCATTATCAAGTACAATGCCCCCTTTGGCATATACCTTGCCAAACACATGCAACAGTTGGAGAGACCACAGAGATTCCTGACCAGCAAAATCCAGAGTCTCAAGCACCTGTCCTATACAGATCGGCTAAAAGCCCTATCCGTCTACTCCGTCTCATACAGACTGCTCAATGGTGACCTGTGTCTGGCATACAAGGCCATTTCAGACCCAGCCTTGATGGAGGTGCTACATATCTGTAAGACAAACTCCATGCAACCACATGCAAGGCTTTAACCTGGTCTGTAACATGAATAGAACTTGTTGGCGGGATATATTTGTGTCCCAAAGACTCACCCATCTGTGCAATAGACTCCATCTCCATGTCAAGCAGAGTACCTCTCTAACCATCTTTAAGAGGAACCTGGATGACTGGATGGGAAACAGAAAATATACCTCTGGGATCCCACCTGTGTCCCTGCTGGACAGGGGAAACAGGTGCTGTCTCTGAGGGAACATGTGCAAAATTCTTGGTTAGGTTTATAAGGGCCTCCGGGCCAATAGCCTAGTATCATCCTATGAACCTATGAAAATACTGACATCTGTGCAGTTACAGAGACATGGTTTAAAGTTCCTGGCAGCCCAAAGTTTTAATACCTTCCACACTTTTAGATCAGTAGCTGCAAAGAGAAGGACTAAAGGTGGAGGTGTCTTAATATACATCAATAATACATATACCACTAACTAGTCAACCAGGATGATATGCTGGAGATCCTTCATATGCAGATCATAGAAAAAAATCCCATACCATATCCTTGCCAGCTATAGGTCTCCCTCCATGTCCCAAGAAATTCTCGATGCATACTTGGATCTACTGGAAACACTTAACATTCAGCCTAACACCCTACGCATGGTAGACTTTAATTATCCCTTTATAGAATGGGAATCCAACATGGCATAAAATCTGCATACATAGAGATTTCTGGACTTGGTAAATGCAAACACCCTTGACTGAACAGTGAATACACCCAAAAGAGGCTCCAAAGTACTGGACCTGCTGCTCACAAATATGGTCAAATCATGAACCCCCACCCCTGGTGTCTTGTCATCACTGTTAAGATCTGACTGTAAAGTTGTTTCCTTCAGAATCAACTCTGTAATCCCATTAAAACCACTTAGGAACTATTCCAAAGTGATGGATTGTTAAAATTCAATGCCCCTCCAACCTCTGAGAACACAGCAGCGTACATTGCATTACTCTCAAAATCTCAGTACAGCCATGTAAATAGCTGCATATAGGCTGCTGCACCTACCAGAAGTAAGCTTAGAAATAGACCTAGAAACAAACTGCCCTGGTGGCATCCCTAATTAAATAGGACATACAACAAAAGGAAAAAAAATATGGCAAAAATCTGGAAGGGCAATTCTTATGAAGATAAAAACTAATTAGGTCAAGCAAAGCCAACTTTAAGGTTAAGATAGCCTGCCAGGTGAAAGCTAACCATAAAGCCTTCTTCAGCTTGTCAGAAACCTCAAGCACAGCACAAAGCAATTTTCTGAACTGGTGGTTAATGGTGCCACCAAGCCTGGTGATATAGCAAACCTGTTAGCAGGGAAATTCAGTTCAAACTTTATCTCTCTCTTGCCCTCAACCATCTCCCAAAAACTACCCTCAAACATAACCCCTCCAACTGTAAGTAGGAAGCAGGTATTGGCTGTACTTGCTAATGCCAAGAACATGATTTCATTGTATCCTGAAATCATCACAGGATGCCCAACTGAACAGTTTAAAATATGACTTATTAGGATCCCTGGAGTCATTATGTAACAATAGTCTTAAAATATGTTTCTGCCATATGAATGGAGGACTGCAATGGTCACCCCCCCCTTCATAAGGGAGGACCATCAACATATCCTAGAAACTACAGTACAATTAGACTGAGTAGTCTTATATGAAAAGCCATGGAATGGTTTATCATGGAAATCATCAGCAAAGACATAGGACACCTCCAGACATGGGATCCATCACAGTTTGGCTTTGTCAAAGGAAGGTCATGCTTATTAAATTTAGTGGACTTTTATGAAAAGGTCACAAAGGCAATGGATGAAGGAAAACAATGCATACTGCCTGACTAAATCTGGCCTTTACAAAATGCTGGGTTGCTAGCTAGCTCACTGATAGGATCCAGGAGGTTAGAATCTGTGAGGCCACCTCCATAAAGTGGCCAATTAGCAGTCAAGCCCCGCAGAGCTCTTTGCTAGACCTACTTCTCTTTGACATCTACTTCTTAGATGTCAAAGAAAATGTTGAAGGCCTCCGGCTAAACATGTTTGCAGATGATTTCAAACTGGGAGATGTCATTTAATCCCCCAAGATGAGAACACCATTCAGGAAGATCTATCACAAACAGCCACGGCTTAAAACACAGTGCCAATAAATGCATCACAGTACCTTTTGGGAAGTCAACTGCCACATCAGTAAAGTACCCTAAAAGCTGATTCACTAGAAGGAATCTGAATAGTCCTGTAGATAGTAACCTAGCCCTTGAACAATATGTGTCCAAGATAGTATGAAACTTCTTCTATGTTGCTCAGCTTGCAAGCCAGTGCATGGCATCTATGTCAAGAGAGGTCATCATACCATTGTACTTAGCCCTCCTCAGACCCATCATAGAGTATAATGCTCCCTTCAGTATGTACCTGACCAGACACTTGCAGAAACTGGATGATCCACAAAGGATACCTACAAAAAGAATACAGGAGGAAAACACAATGTCCTATGCTGATTGCCTCAAAGCCCTGTCTCTTTACTATGTGTCATACAGACTTCTGAGAGATAATCTTTGCCTGGTATACAAGACATCCCTTGACTCTGTTTCGATGAACCATTTGCACATCTGCAAAACAAACAGCATCAGAACTACTAGATTAAAAGATGTGAAGCTTGCTTGCTGCATAACTAGGACATGTTATTAAGAGAGATATGGTTCTCAGAGAATTCCCAGTCTCTTGAAATAGGCTCACTGACCATTTGAAGCAGAATTCTTCCCTATCCCTATTTAAGTGCAACTTTGAACAGTGCTTGGGTAATCTAAAAATTACTCCTAGTGTGGTAACAATGCCTCTGATGGACAGCAGCTCTCAGCAAATTACCACTATATAAATCAAATTTGTGGGTCACATTTGGGTTGCAAGGCTAGGTTTATAAGGTTCCTAGTGGTTGTTAGCCTAGTATACACGTATGAATCTATGACAATGTATTTATTCACCCAAGTTGACAGGCAGCAATAATACCACCTTCCATTTGAACAAATCTTAAATACCCTAAAATCCCCTATCCATAACATATCACAGCTTCTAGCAAGTGACAAATGAGTCAAGGTACTCCAGGACATCATACTCCATCTGATACTCAATTATGGTCTGTAAATTTTTCTTGTGTGTACTCTGATTAGCTTTTCTGGAGATTTACAAGGAACTCCTGCAGACAAACACTTCCTAACAGTCACACCATAGTTTTGCTCCATGTGGAAAACTCAAATTGGTCTACTTCATAACATTGAAATCCCAGAAGATAGAAGATGATGTTGAGATGAAATCAGCAAAAACCCATTTCAGTGAATGACTGAATCAGCAAATATCTTCCCAGAGTAAGTAACCACTAACACCAAATGTCAAGAAAATGAAACTGAACCATCCCCAACTCACCCAGGTGGGGGGGTCTATGCCCACCACATCTCCCAAAGTGGGGGGATGCACCCCCCCAACATACACACCCTTATCTAAATATGCCAACTCCACGATCGCACTACAGTTTGGAAAAGTGCAAAGTTCACCTTGTTCGCCCACAGGTTACTTAACCTTGGAATACTTTTGCCAATCAGGTCCTTCACTGAAAGGAATTTTTGCAGATTTTGTCTCAGTAATGTCATCTTCAATCTTCTGAGATTTTGATATTTTCATGTAGGCCCACTCAAGCGCATCATGTAACTCAATATGTAATTTTCCATGTAGACACACAGTAGTGCCATGCATCCACTGCATTCTGCTTTATTGGCTAACCATAAGTGCATACATCAGATAAAGTTATTTTCTGTGCAGAAGCTTAATTGATAATCTGCAGATTATGAAAAGAGGGGCTGCTAAACCTCCTTTACCAGTCTAAAGTATGTCTTCCTCCAAGTAGTACAGAACAGGCTGACAGGTGTCAGGTAAAATTGATCACAGGACAGTGAATGACATGGGCAACTCTGATGGTTACAGAAATGCCAGTGTCACCAAGTACCTGACATATATTTGGATGCTACTGCTGTCAGACCCCACATTGGAGCTAGACTAAGCTATTGCACACACAAGGCATTAATATAAATGGAACATAAACCTCCTGGAGTATATGTTGGGGAAACTGGATCCCATGTTCCTAACTGCAGTAGTCTGATGATATGAATTTTGACGTTGTGGGTAGGTCCCTCTCTTCTATCATGACCACATTACATTGCATCATAGGCCTTCATTGTCATGTGGAACATTAATAAAGGCATGAGAAGCATGCCCCTGCTGTTAGCCTGCAAAATGCGTATCCTCGGAATAATGTACATCTGCTAAATGACTTCATCCTTTGTGATAAAGGTCTCATGAATGAACCATTGCACAGCAGCAGCACTGATGTCTTGGAGGTTGCTGTGGTTACATTGAGCAGCAGTCCGTGGCTGTCCTATCTGATGATATGGTAGTAATTTATGAAATCTCCAACTTTCAGATGCCACTACTCATTATTTAAATATTGTGAGGGCCTATTGTGGTGCTAAGTCCCCATGCATTGGTTCTTGGGTGCCAGTGCATTATCCACACCAGACCTCTGCACAGGGACAGAGCATGGAAAATGCTGCTAACCTTGTGTTGTATTGAGCATGCAATACATGACATGGTGGGTGAATCAATGTACAGCCATGGTCTTCAGGCATGAGAATAAGATGTAGGTAGAGGCTTCAGTGTTACTGGGCTTGTTGTTCTGTGGAGTAATGGAGCAGGATATCCCCACCCCTTTTAGCAGTGGTGAGTGCTCTTGTACAGCAGTTCTCTGAGCCTTTCAACCTGAAGGCTCAAAATGACTTGCTCTTCAGTATTAATTCTCTGTTATACAGGAATGTCTCTATGATGAGTAATTGCTACTGCATGTGGCTTGTAATGCAGTCCTACACTGTTCTGGTAGTCATCAGGGTTTTGTTGCTATCTGAAATATTGGCCTCCTTATCCAGTAGGTTACACTCTGACATTTCAGTCATTTGGTGTGTGGTTGCTATGGTAATAGTTTGTTTACACTGTTAGAAGTAGTCTGTGTATGCAGTACACTTGTAGACATTCCTTTCTCACATGCTGCCTTTTCATATTTTGGTATAACAGCACTTCAGTTGGCAACCATTTTTGTCCTTTTACTGCTTGTCATTTCCATAAACAGTATTTCCTGAAGTTATATTCCCATAATTCCCATAATTGACATATTCCCTAGAAGTGCCAGTGCTGGCTTAGTCACAAATAGGACTGATGCATCTGACCCATAGAAGAGGGAGAAGGTAAATCTCACATTCTCTTCTACCTTTTCCTTTCATAGATTCGTAAGTACTAGGTTAGCTGTCCTTGTGGTTCATTTTAAGCCTAGCCAGTTTATCTTTTTGTGCTCAAAATAACATTTGTTATAGACTGACATTACCCATCCTATGGTCGATAATAATACATTACCCCTAACGAGAACTGCTGCGATCGTGCCACAGATAATTTGAGGGGACCCATATAGGGCATAAAATATTTAGAAGCAGCCTCTGTCCATTAGTAGTACAGAGGGCAGTTCTGGGGTAAATTTTCTGTTTCCCATCCATAGATCTAAGTTGTGCTAGCTCTACATTATACTTGGGAGGGAGAAAGAGAAAAAGTGAGACTGCTAGGGCTGACCTTACCATTTCATTGGGAGATGCAGAGACTTGTTCCCTTGCAAAAAAGGAGTTTTGTGCATTTTGCAACCATTTGAGTGTCACTTATAAGCTTTGGTAATTTAAGTGTTGTTGCAGCAATTAGTTTGAGTTTCATAGTAAACCTAGTTACAGTATACAGAAATGGTGTTTGTAAGAGAGTATGTTAGAGTTCTGTATTGAGTCTGTTTTGCTTACTGCATTTATGTCTACCCTTCCATCTATTTTTCAAGACTAGGGCTGCAAGTTTAACTCCAAAGCAGTTTACCAACAACTCCAAAGTGGGGACTATGGTGACTAATGTAAGTGGTGCATTACATTTCTAGTAACTTTTTGAATCTCTGTATTACTGGCCAGTTTTTAACATTTATTTTAACATTGACAAGTACAATTCTCTATAGTTTATACAAAATAATAGAGAATACTCCCACTCAGTAAACAATCTTGTTTTCTCAAGAATAATACTCTTTTTGACTTGGGTGTTATTCTCAAAAGGTATAAGTCTGAAACAATTTTAACAACATATACGTTAGGTGTTTACTTATTACTAGGATGTTCTGTAAGCTATCATAAAAAGAAATCCATCCATCATGTTAACCTTGTTGAAGAATTTAATAAAGCTGCACATAGAAAATGTATAATTCCTTCTGTACATCTATGATTAAAGACATAAGGACACTAGAACTTGCTTGATATTTTTAAATAATGTGACTTGTTCAGTGCAAGGTGTTTCTTGTATAGATAGGCTTCTTTGTCAGCTATTAGATTCTTTAGGGCAGATATGATTTTAATCTGCAATTATCAGAATGATTTGTTTAGTATCACATTAGTGATAAACTTTACTAATCATCACATTTCTACTACAAATGGTTTGTGTCCAGTGAAAAATGAAAACCTTAATTGTGCAGTCAAGAAACGTTCAAAGTTTGAACTTCAAACTGTGTCATCCTCTAACTTTAAAGCATTTTTTTATCCAATATAACATTTTGCCTGTACTGTAAAGCAACTGATTTTCTTTATAGCTTCAGATAAACATAAAACCACAGGGAATGATTACTTGCTAATGATGTTTATAGAGATCTATTTGCTCTATCATGTCAATGAATATCTTTAGAGAATTAATCAAATGCGGTAGTCAGTCAAATAACACATACCTCATATTTATGGAGTATAAATCATGAGGGAATATTCCTTATTATTTAAGTACAGCTCATCCAGCCAAACAATACTATTATTTTGCAGAAATCAAAAAGGAAAGTTAAATGGTACATTGGTGACGATTAACATATTTATTGTCAGGCTTTGTAGAATTTTTAGTTCTAGTATTAAGTTTATAATTTAAGGAAGATTAGAAATATAATATGCCTGTTGCTTTATATACATTGGTAAATGTTTGGTCCACTGATTAGCACCACTAATAGCTTTTATTTATCAGAGAATGTAACATACAGCTAAAGTTGTACCACGTGAAATAATGTACAATATTTACTTTAGTAACTAATGTGGCATAAAAGAATAGATACTACGAGAACCTACTGTTATTTTTTTAGAATAAGTGAAGTATCTGTCATGTCATTGACTTACAATAAGAATGCTATCCAGTTCCAAAAGAAGGCATACTTTTAAGTCAACACAGGCCTCTAAACAGCTGCTGAAAAGAAATGTGATTACCTGATGCTTTTCCATTTTAATTTTGTGTAATTTATGTACTATGTGTATATATACATATATGTATAGTGTGTGTGTGTGTGTGTGTGTGTGTGTGTGTGTGTGTGTGTGTGTGTGTGTGTGTGTGTGTGTGCATGTGTATGTGTGTGTGTGTGTGTGTGTTTGTGTGTGTGTGTGTGTATGTGCGTGTGTGTGTGCGCACATGCACGTGTATGAATGGTTACAATCTAGTTGGTTGAAAATGCATACATTTCAATTGTATTCTGCTTGAATTAAAGTTATCAAACAGAATTAATTAAAAAAAATGAATGGCAAACTGGTATTTGATAGAAACCATTGAATATTGGAGCTAAGGGAGGTTTTTCTTTTCTCTTGTGTTTAAACTAGGGAGGCCTTTTCACTGGTTTGAGTAGTCCATTTATTTACTTATTTATTTATTGACAGATTTTATATATGGATTCCCTTTAAATTGTCGAATTACCATAACTTCAACTCGTATAACAATGAGTTGATGTCAGAGAAATTTTAAATGAATGAACTCCTGGAATGGTGTTTTTCACCTCTGGGAAACTAACCACTTGGCCACCATGGTGAACTTTTTCCTTTTCTCCACTGTAGTGCTATGTTAGAGTTGGTATATTTAGTTAAGAGGGTGTAGGGGTCAGGCCCCTCACTTTAGTGGGTTTAATTTGCTTTGGACTTTGTTTTCCTTACTGGTAGCAAATGTGGTTAGTTTCCTGAAGGTGAAATGCACCATTCTGGGAGTTATGCAAGTCGACATTTTGTTAATTTATAATAAATACATGAATTAATGATTTTACATTCGATTATTTCAGCTAGTATGTTTTGCTTGCACATATTTTACATTGTTGTTAACAAAAGAACTGATGGGCGGCCACGGTGGTGCAGTGGTTAGCATTGCTGCCTCACAGCAAGAGGTTCTCCGGTTCGATCCTCAGCTGGGGTGCCTTCTGTGCAGAGTCTGCATGTCCTCCCTGTGGTCGCGTGGGTTTCCTCCGGGTGCTCCGGTTTCCTCCCACATCCCAAAGACATGCTGCAGGTGGATTGGACACTCTAAATTGGCCCTAGGTGTGCGTGTGAGTGTGCCTTCTGTGGAAGGTTGGGCGCCGGGCTGGCAACTCGACACCGTAAAACTCCACTGCCATTCAATGTGCGGACAAGGTGATCCGCTGTGGTGACCCCTAACCGGGAAAAGCCGAAAGAAGAAGAAGTTAACAAAAGAACTGATGAATTGCCATGCAGAAAATAGTGTTACATGATATTTGATGTAAGATGTGATAGTCTGTATGTTTTTTTACACATCAGTAGATACCTATAATATATGATTTTGTTCTAGGGCAAATTATTTATTTTTAAATTTAGTGACGTATATCTGACAATTAGTCTCTACACATGAATTAATAGGTAGATACAGTAGATTTAATATCATACATTTTATACTAACAAATGTAAAGCACTTGGAAATCTGTGTTAGACTCTCCTAAATCATTTCATTTCAGCTAAAGTCAAGGTATGTTTGATCCTTGAAACTTGAAACACATTAACGCAAAGTAGCACCATAGGATGTTTTGAACAAATGTAATAAACTGCACTGAATGTTTAAAAGGAAAGCTGAAAGTGATTTTTTTTTCTAGTCCACAGTCAAACAATATGTTTTTACAAAGAACTTTCATCCATATATAAAACTGCATGTGTTTCAGTTATAATGCAGGAAGCGCATTCTTTGGGCTGCTTCACAGACAGCCCTAACTATACCGGATCAGCATATGTTCCTCTCTCAAAGAAAGGAAGCATTCTTTTGGCTGGGATGATGTGTGGAATCATTGCCCTGGACATCACTGGAAATTTGTTGGTGATTGTGTCAGTTTTGAGAAGCAGGAAACTGAGGACTACAAGTAGGTATCAAATGCTGTCTAAGGTGTTCATATCTTTGTGAAAATCTTTGAGGTATTTTCCTAAGAATTTAACAATGTTTAACTTGCACAGATTTACTATCTAAGTTTTTACACTAGCAAATACTATGTTGATGATGTAAATGATTTTTTATGTGTGGCATTTCTCTACAAGTTGGAAGACTGGCAGTTGCTTAACTGTACTTCCCTTGAAACTACTATGTATAAAGGCCTGCAAAGAAATTATTTTGTTTATAAGGCAATGAAATGGTAGAGAAATTCCATGTTATTCTTACTGATTTCCAGGGTATGTTTGTACCACAGCAATACTCACTGGACATATTAACACTGTATGCCCTGCAATAAGATTAGCATAAGACAGTTTAAATTAACTAGATGTCTTATAGATTGCAAAAGGCATTTGCCACTTTCTCTTACTTAGTAGTCATGAAGCTAATTATAACTATATTCAGGATTCATTAAATCTAAATAAAGCTTACTGTTTCACTCTGCATGTATTTATTTCATATAGCAGGTCTGCACTGGGTTTTCATTTCTATAACATATTCAGAATTTACTCAGTAAAAAGGCTGGAAAATAAATATATTAGCAAATATTTTTGCATAACTTACACCCAAGACATAAAGCATAAGTTGTCCCATTTGCACTTGATTTTAAAAATTGTCTCGCTGTCTGTATATACAGTTTGTTTCTCATGTTGGACATGCATAACTCTGGCTCTCTAGTAATTTTTAGCTTATACAAAACTGTGTTTAGTAGGCTATTTTGAAAGCTACCCATTATTCATAGAGAAGAATGAACTGAAGAAAGATACAGATATAGTTGAAATTATCAATTCTGAAGTATTTCCTGAACTTACAGATTTTTAGTTAAAAATTGGGTGATCCTATAAATACCACAAGGTGTTACATATTCTACTCATTTGTATATCAGAAAAAAATGACAGAAAGTCTTACTGCTTAATCAGGTTGATAAAGTCATATTTTAAAGTAATAGCAAAGGTGAATCAAAGTGGAATATTAATTATAATTTACCTAGTGAATGAGGAACTAGTCCATCCATCTTACAATGTAAAACCGGGTATTATTAACATAGGAGCACAGGAACATAGAAGAAATAGGGAGATCACTAAAATAACAATAAAATGCCTAACCACATACACCTTTTAAGTCAATACCCTTAAAACATCTTGCCACCCTTTGTGAGCAGTTAATCAGTACTTACCTCCAAAATTGAGCAGGGTGTTACATGACAATCCATGGTGTAAATTTGTGTGTACTCACCCAATCATCAAAAGTAGCTTTAAAGGTAGAAAGTGTTGTCTTATACTTGATCTGCAGTGGTAACTTCTTTCATAGTTTGGGAACACATTGACTTAAGAGCCCATCCCTCCAGTGAGTAGTGTTTATTTGTTAGTCTAAACTTTCATCCTTAGTGTGGGTGTTTGTAGACTCACTAATTCTGTGATGAAATTGGAGGTCAAATAGGATTGGGTCATTTATACCTTAAAAATTGCCACACAGGTTATATCAGGACAATCAGTTACTAGATACAAGGATAAAGATAATCGATGGTATACTTGAAGGATCTCAGGCTTTTCATTTTCTTGGCTAAAAAGTAATTGGGACTTTTCCACTTAAGTAACTTGTATTTGTACATAATAAAGGAGGAATTATATTCAGTGTAGGGTCTCATAAAGGAGGAGTACAGTGGCAAGACAACTTCTTTGAATTTTGATGTCCGCTTGGAATTTAACTGAACCTGATAGAATGGATTCATGACTCTGGTGGAAACATGATGATCAAATGAAAGAGAGTTGTACATATAAGTATCCCAAATATGTTTGAAGAAGAGTATTACTTATAACACATGAAGTGAGATCAACTTTTGTGTGAATGCCACTATTCTCAACATTTTTGTATTTAGCTGGAGATCTTTTTCAATGCACAAGACATGTGTATATTCCAGCTCTTGCTGGAGCTTTTAGTATCAGTGAATGAGCAGATTACATTTACCAGGTTATAGTCATCAGAAAACTTGGGGAACCGCACTTCTTGGATATTGGCTTGGATCTCTGTAAAATAAAGGCCAAACTAGAGAAGGCTCATCACTGTTCCCTGTGGTACTGCACTAGTTGCAGTTTTCCATTCAGGAAAGATTCTAGCAACTTTCACATCTTGTGATCTATTGGATAACCAAGCTGCAAATCAGTGGACAATGGAGAGGTTTATATTAAGTTGGTGTAATTTTTCAATAATACCTGCATAGTGTAAAGTATTAAAAGCCTTGGGCACTCCATGATAAACATTGTGCATCAAGTATCCACTGTCTATATCCTCTGTAATCCATTGAAGGTAGTCTTCTACTTTCAGGAGACATGACTGTTATCTGGTCCCATAGAAGTATTATTTTTAGCCTTTGAAAGGGATTCTAAAATTATTTGTTCTTATGTGATTTCAGAGGACACTAAACTTGAGGATAGTTGGAGTAACAGTATTGGCACATTTGTCTATTAATATATTGTCTATATCCCTTGAAATAAGAATATGCAATATTACCACAGATGAGCTGAGTACATTGTGGACATGATTTTCTATGTTCCTCACATCAATAAATAAAGATGTGTAATTTCCTTTAATATTTATAGTAACCTTAAGTTTGTACTCTGCTTAAAATTATTTAATAGTTATCTTAATTTCCTTTCTGGCATGTTTCACTGACCACTTGAGGTTGGGGAATGAAGATTTCTTACAACTTTTATTTTCCTTCTTTTATTATACAGTTTAAGATAAAAGTTCACCAGAGATGTTCATTCCTGAATCTGCTATTGCATTTAGAGTTGGTGGACATATGCTTTTCTATGCAGCTGTTTTAGGTGTTGGTAAAAATTGGAGGTGAACACAATAGTCTGATCAGTTGGCTCCATTTGTAGGAGATTGCTGGGAATTTGTGTAGGTCTTCTTGAAGCTGATGTAGGTTTGCCATGATGAAGTCCATAAAGACAGACTTCATTTGGTGGTGGACTGGGACCATTAGGCATGTCATTGATGATAACTGACATGTGGTCAGAAGTCAGATTTAACCAGGCATAAGGAAATATGTATGTGTGTGTGGGGGGGGGGGTAAGGCAGGGACCCGTTGAGGAATATTAGAGGCAATTGTGGGTAATTATACAATTTACTTCAGTGAATTGGTATTAATAAAGTTTAAGAAATATTGAGCACATCTTAAATTGTTCTTAGAAACAACTACATGAAGAATGAGACATCATGCTAAAACATACATGGTGCCAAACTACATTTATTGACTGGAACAAAATGTTGATATGTTTCCACCCCTGAGTAAAAATACCAGATGTTGCACACAGGAAGTTACTTAAAGAAAACAATAAACAAATCAGAGCATGAGTATTCCAGATTATATAGTATCACAACAGGCAAATTGGTTTGACAAATCTTCTGCTGAGTTAAAACCATTCTTAACTATTTTCATGGTGTATTACATGTATGAAAAAGTTGGTAACTCCATCAAAATGTTTATGCTCTACAATTGAGTGAAAACCCAATTAATTAGTTAGGAAGTAGCACAGTTCATTTCATGTCAGCATTGCAGTCTGCATCCATAGCTCCATGTAGCTGAAGGGCTTCTCAAAAATAATTGTGTATAATTTATCTGATAGATGCTAGCAGACAAGTGCATGAATATTTAAACTACTTGCATGAAACCCTAGCCCTCTTAGTAATGGCAGTTAATTCTATGTATTATTAAATTAACATTGACATGTTTGTATCATTACCATTAGGTTCATAGGTTCATAGGTTGGTACTGGGCTATCTGCCTGAAGGCATATATTAGCCCAGCCACGTTGTGTGGTATTCACCTCCCCTTTAGTAGTTCCCTAGACCCTTGTACTAGCAGCTAGTATCCTTGGCCCTTATCTAGCAGTGCTGTTGGCGTGATCCCTGGTGTGAACTTTCTGTTACCCATCCACTCATCAAGGTTCCTCTTGAAGAGTGATAGTGAGGGGTTCTGTCTTATGTAGATCAGGACCCTGTTCCATAGTAAGGGAAGTCTCTGCGAAGGGAATCTATCCCTCCAGCATGTTCTATTCATTGTTGTGTTGAGGTTTATATCCCTAGAGCGTGTAGCTCAAGTAGATTTGGTTTTGCTAAGATGGAGCATGTTCAACAATTCTGGGTTGGACATGGCTCTGTACATTAGACAGAGATCGCCTCTGAGAAGGCAGTGTGCAACAGAGAACAGTTTTAGCTTTTTCAATCATGCTGCATAGGGCAACTGTTTGAGGCCAGTAATCCTCTTGGTAAGGTAGCACTGTGGTCTCTCCAGCTTCTGGAGATGTCTAGCCAGGTACATTCCAATTGGTGCACTGTACTCAATAATGGGTCTGATGAGGGAAGAGTAGAGCGGCACCATTACATCCTTAGATCTTGATGCAAACCCTTTCATGATCAGATGGGTCACATAGAAGGATTTTCTAACCACTTTGGCAACATGGTTATCAAAGGAAATCTGACTATCTACTTGGGTCCCTAGAGCCCTTATTTCTTCTTCAGATTTCAGGGGATTACCTCCTATGTTGTAGTTTGTGGGCACTCTGTTTTTTCCAAAGGGGATTACTACGCATTTTTTTTGCATTTAGCTTGAGACTATGGCTTTGACACCATGCATCAGTCTCATTTAGGCCCTTCTGGAGGATCTCAATGTCGGCCGGAGACTCTATTATAGCACCCAGTTTGCAGTCGTCCGCAAACTTAGTCAGCCACAGCCCTTCCGTGCTTACCTGTACTTCTGAGAAGTATATGCCAAACAAGAGGGGCCCCAGGACATTGAAATGAAAGACTTATTAACACTCTTAAAGAAAACTTTGATCTAACATATTAACCATAGTTGCTGTGGTGTGCATTTTAGCATAAAATATATGTAAGCTACATACTTGTGTTCTCAGTCTACTATGTGTATGTATATATATATATATATATATATATATATATATATATATATATATATATATAAAATATGGTTATAAAACTTTTCTGTTTCCAATATTATTTTACTGTTATAATTTTCACAAAAGCTTTATTCAGTTTTTCAGTAATGTGTAACAACATAACAATCAAATAATAAAACAACATATATAACATTTAATTTAGTAACAAATGAACAGATTTTATTATTCACTGACAAACTTATTTAAAACCAACCACTACTAACTACTTACAAAATGTGTCATTTTAGTTATAAATTTTCAAAATTCTAATTGTACTAAATAATTTTAATTGTAACCAATAAACTTGCTGAAAATTCTTTTTTTTTCTCAAAATTTGTTTTATTTTTCAAATACATTTGAATGAATTCCATAATATTTATACATAACATCATAAATAACTATGTACACTATTTACATTAGCCTGACACTATAACAGATCTTAATGTACACAGTTACTTTATAAGTATGTCCAATCCATTATCAGTGTGTCTGATCAATTATTGTATAGTGTCAATCAATGGTAAGATTTCCCCCCAAGGGTTGTTGATAAATGGCTTTGGATAAATTCTTAGTTCTTTAATTTTAATTTTCAATAATGTTGTGGTCTTCAGTAGGCTGTAGAAGTCTTCCATAGTTGGTATTGTGTTTGCATTCCATCTTCTTGTTATACACGTCCTTGAAATTGCAAGTATTGTCCATACTAGATACATGTTTGACCTATTCAAATGAGGGCCTTTGTTCACATTTAATGATGCATGAGCTTTAGTTAAATAAAATGATTAATTAATAAAGCTTGTAGAAAGTTATTAATACCATTCCAAAATGGCTTAATTTTAACACAATCAAAGAAAATGTGGTTCCAATCTGCATTGTGTACTTGCTCACATATTCAACATATTCCTTTTAAGGAAGAACTAATTTTACTGATACTGTCTGGGGTCAAGAATCCTCTGTGCAAGCATTTTCAATTGCAAACTTTTCAGTATTGTGTAAAGGATGTATATTTTATTGATAATAATATATTTGTTTTAATATCTTCAGTTAACTGTATTGAGTGTCCTTTTGTTATATATTCCCAGTATGAGGTTTTGGGTGTTGTTTCATAGTTTATCAATATTTTGTAAAATTTTGAAATACTCTTTCACATGTCAAAGTCATTATATATGATTTCATATATGTATTTCATAAATTTAGGTATTTCTTTAAATGAAGAATTCTTAATTATTCTACTTAAATCTTGCAAATATGACAGAATACTCTGTAAAGGTAACCAGTCCTGTTGTGGAATTTTGTATGTTGTTTTTATTACTTGCATATTTAAAACTTTTAGTTCTTTGATACATTGGAGCCAACAAACAAATCCTTTCTGTTCCCAGGAATGAATAATTTCTCTATATATTTTATGTGGAAAGTTCTTTGTAACTATAAATGGTGTTAAAAGGTCAAACCGGGTTTGTAAATCTATATTTGCATTAATAATTTTCCTAAATGAGTCAATGTAATAATTAATAACACAAGTTTTAGTGGGCTTAGTTATGTTATATTGCATACTAATACATAATATGTGCCATGTCAAATTGTTTTTATCTATTTGAATTTTTTTTTTTTGTAAATCAAATTCATTTATTGATATTACACTTAGTAATTCTTTCCAGTTTGTAGAATAATTTGGACTTATCCAGTCTGAGATTGTTTTAGATATTGATGCTTTTATATGTTTCTATATCAGGAAAGTTTAATCCTCTCTGTTTCCATGGTCTGATATGATGTATTAAAGCTATTCTGTTTCTTTCGGGAAACCATAACATTTTATTAGGCATGAGTTTATTTCTTTAAGTGTAATTCCTTTCTGGTAACAGTTGTATTGCCAAAGCTATATTTTGGATCTTGGGTAGTAAAAATTTTTGTATTAACTGTAGTCTATCTTCAAATGTTAATATTATTTTGTTCCACTTTTCCACAGAGATTTTAATTGTATTGATGATATTATTGTAGTTTTTGAGACTAATTCATTATTATCCTTACATAACTCAATTCCTAGATATTTTAAGATAGATTCTTGTTTCCCTATGATGTGATCCCCCTCAGTCTGCAGTTATTTTTTTTTATTTAAAAATGCAAATTTTGATTTTGATTTATTGAAATGGAGTTCTGAAGTCATGTAAAATTTGTCAATTAATATATTTAATTCTTCTAATGTCTCTTTTGTATTAGTTAATGTTAGTAATATGTCATCAGCAAATAGCATTACTTTAGAATTGCATTGCTCATAAACATCTATTCCTTTTATTTTTTATATTGTTACGAATTGAATCTGACAATATTTCAATTGCCAGAGCGAATAAAATCGGTGACATGGGACATCCTTGTTTAGTGCCTTTTGTTATATGTATAGATTCACAGGTAAAAGGACCTAACTTGACATACACTAAATTATTTTTATATATATTCTTTAGGAGATGAACAAAGGATGCAGAAAATTTAAATACCATTAGAATTTTTAATAAATATTCCCAATTTAGGGAATCAAAGGCTTTCTCTATATCTAAGCCAATTATGACTGTTTCTTCATTTTCTTTATTAACATAATCTATAAGAGAAATTATCCTTTTAATATTGTCATGTGTGTGTCTACAATATATAAATCCAGTTTGATCATTATTTATTGTTTTGTCTAGTGGTATTTTCATTCTGTTAGTTAATATTGTCATAAATATCTTATAGTCATTATTTAATAATGATATAGGCCTATATGAGGTACAGAGGTTTGGGGATTTGTTTTCTTTAAGGATTGGTGTGATTAAGGAATATCTCCAAGAGGGTGGTGTTAAAGTTTGTGACTGAATTTCTAATAGAGTTTAATGGAAGAGGGATAGGATCTTTGAAGGAAAAAGTTTATATATTTCCATAGTTATGCCAACTATACCTGGAGCTTTATTATTTTTGACCTCTTTTATTGTATCTGTAATTTATTTGTAGGATATGGGTGCTTGCAGATCTAGTTTCAAAATGTTCTGGTATTTTTTATATTATAACATTTTTCATCTAAATTTAACTGATTGATATGTATATATTTTTTTTGGAAATGCTCCATATAGTAATGCCTATAGGCATCAAGAATGTCACCTATATCTGAGACATTTTCCCTTTCTTTTCATGGAAGATACTTTTAATGTTATTAGCTTTTGATTGTGTTTTGATTCTTGTAGATAAATCATGTAGATATTTGGGAGAAATGGCCAAGGTATTAATTTTTAGTTTTTATAAAGCTAAACTAGTTTTTTGTGTTAGAATTTTATTGTATTTATTGTTTAATACTTCTACTTTCTTTGTCATCTCCAAATGATTTTGATTTTTTTTCTGCTTTTACTGACATAAGTTTGGATTGTAGATCTAATAATTCAGAATCCCATTCTCTGATCTTTTTATACCAAGTTAGGGCTTTCCCATATATGTAAGCTTCTAATGAGTCCCATATCATTATTTCGTTTATCTCTGTGGTGTAATTACTGTCTTAGAAGAACTGTAATTCAGATAATAGCCAGGGTTTGAACGCTTTAATTTTAGTTATATATGCTGGAATTCTGCGGTTAAAGATTAATGGTTTGTACCCATTTTGAAGTTTAAGTATCAATGAACTGTGGTCTGAAAAGGGGCAGGGAATGATTGAGAAATTAATGATTTTAGAGTGTAAGTCATGGGAAGCACATATTTTATCTATTCTAGTTTGGGCATCACATCCATGATCTTGATGAGAAAATAACAAAGATTTATCTTTTTTAAAATTTAAAGTATCTACAAGATGAAATAATTCTACCCACTTGTTTAAAGCTTTTGATACAGCAGATGTACACAGCGGTCTTTTATGTTTCAGAAATTTTAAATATATAGTTAAAATCTCTTCCTAATATTAAGTTGCCTTTATAATTATTGGAAATGAAATCCAAGTGTTTTTTAACAGTTCCTATGCCAATGCCTGGGAACAAGTATATATTGGCTAGGGTCCATATTCTGTTATTATATTTAACTATTACTAATGCCATAAAGCCTTCTTTAGCTTCATACTTATAAATGATTTCTGGGTTAATCACATTTGTTTTCCATAAAATTGTTACCCCTTTTGTTTTTGTCTTATAAGTGGATTGCATCAATATCATATATTCCTTAGGATTCCATTTGTAATTGTCATTTATGTTGAAATAATTTTCTTGAAGGAAGACTATTTGTGCTTTGTTCAGTTTTAAATATTTCAGTAGATTTGATCTTTTGCTATTATTGTTTAAGCCATTGGTATTTAAAGATAATAAAGTTAAATACATCTTAGGTTATTTAGGCTATGTATTTTTTGTTTTATTGTGACTATTAAATATTTTCTTCTGATAACTATAAAGTATATGTTTGAGCTTTTAAATGAAATTATCGGTTTTATATTTTGAGTGTTTTCCAATAAAGTAATGTTTCGGTGAGGCATACTAAAAATATTTTTGTGAAATAAATTTCAATTAATAAATGTTAACAAAACTAAGATCCGCACTAGCCATGGGATGAAAATCATTCCTAATCTGATGGATAAACCTATGTCCATCAGATTATCACTCATACCTTGACAATCCAGAACATCTGAGCTCCATAAATTGAATTATCATATGGAGAATATTTGTAATAGGAATAAGCAATATTTACATTATTTGAACAGACATAGTACTATTGTAGATTAGAAAGAATTCTAATATAATATAAATGTCTACCTATTGTATAAGGAATTAATGTTTACATAAAAGATAGATGACAAGCAATTAAATCATAGTAAAGTAGGGTGTATCATATATAAAACCTCAGTAAAAGATTATGCCACACAGTTATTTAGCATATTCACTCTTATTGATGAAGTCTTTCAAAACCTATTACTTAATATAAATAGATGGTAATAATATTTATACCTAATGTTAATAATGCAATGTATTTTACTGGATATGTCACGTTATATTTCATTGTTTGGCAGTATGTAAGTAATCACTTTGTTTGTTACTAACTGACTTAAAGCATCAAGTTTGTTTTATGTGAGCATTGATGAAAGTTAGTGCATTTTAATTATCATTGAATCTCTCTTCCCCCCATTTCCTACACATAAGGATTTTCATAAGTGTCATTTCTTATTATAAAATGAGTGAAATTATAGGTTAAAAACAACAAATTCACGTATTGTGATTAATGATTTCAAGTTTCCTTTCCATATTCATAAACTGCCATTTTGTGGCATATAGTGAACGTTTTTAGATTTAAATGACAACACTCGATTTTGTATAATCAGCAAAGGTTAAACTGAGTGATTATTGTCAATTTAATACTATTTGTTCAGAATGTGATTGTTACATTCTGTGGCATTCCTAGTTCAGGCTTCTATTGTTTCCCTTGAACAACTTTGTCAATTTGATGTCATGTATAAAACATTAGTTACCTTGGTAACAGGTTAAGTATTATATATGGTCAAGATGGGTTACAAGACCACAATTCAAGTTAAAGCAATTATATGACTTGTTATACACATTTATTAATATATGAGAAAATCATCATGCTTCCCCTTGATGTCCAATACAATGTATGTCATTTATGACAAGTTAAAACAGTAGTGTTATTATACACAAGCACATGTTATTAAACTGAGTGTCTATTCTCAATTTAATACTATCTGTACAGAATATGATTGTTACATTGTGTGACATTTCAAGTTCAGGCTTCTATTGTTTCTCTTGGACAACTCGTCAGTTTGATGTCATGTATAAAACATTAGCTACCTTGGTAACCACTTAAGTATTATATATGGTCAAGATGGGTTACAAAAACTACAATTCAAGTTAAAGCAATTACATGACTTCTTATGCACATTTACTTATATAAGAAAAGCATCATGGTTTCCCTTGATGTTCAATGTAGTGTATGTCATTTATGACAAGTTAAGACAGTAGTGTTATTATACACATGCCCATGTTATTAAATCCTGTGTTTAATATCTAAATTCAGCAGATTGCTTCATCTTATATGATGTTTATATATTTTATGTCTAGATTTACTAAAATCATACATTACATAACTATTGTGTGTTTTTTTTCCTTTTTGGTTGTTGCTTAGTTATTTGAGAGACCACAAGCTGTTATGCTTATTCTTATTATTAGCTCCTTTTGAGCTTCTCAAAAGTGAACTTCTCACTTCTCAAAACCGAAGTGGAATCCTTCAAGGCCCCAGGGCCAGTGGAAACTACAGCCCAAACTGCAGAATCCTATATAAATGCATTCTACGGACATCTCCAGGAATGCATGGATCATGCTATCCCAAACAAAACCAAGACCCAATCATCCAAAGGCAGACGTCCAGTCTGGTGGACCCCTGCCATAAATAAACTGTACAACAGAAGAAGGAAGCTACTACATGATAGAGCAAAATCCCTAATAGGGAAGGCATCTCTGATCAGTACTAGCAAAAAATTACGATCCCTCATAAAATCCTCCAAGGCCAGCTTCGAGAGAAAAATTGCACAGGACACCAAAGACAATCATAAGGCTTTTTTCAGTTATGTTAGAAACCTGGGATGCAACTCCCAGACTTGTTCTGAATTGATTCTAAATGACAAAAAATACACTGAACCCACAGACATCGCCAATATCCTGGCAGACAGGTTCAGTGCAAACTCCTCCACCCCTCCCCCCAAAAGAGCAAGTATCTATCCCGGCAGAGGGCTGCTTCCCAAACATCTCAGATGCTCAGGTGAAGGCTGCCCTCTCCAAAGCAAAAAACACTGCTTCCATGGGACCAGATGGCGTCCCAGGTTGCGTCCTACATGAACTACAAGAGGAACTAATCCCTCAAATAAAACAGATATACAATCTCAGCCTTACTACAGGATATGTGCCCACAGAATGGCATACAGCAACAGTGGCCCTACTCCATAAAGATGGAGCCTCTACGGACCCTGGAAACTATCGCCCCATAAGCCTGACTAGCTTAGTCTGCAAGGCTATGGAGAGGATCATCATGGAGCTCATAAACAAAGACATTGGGGACCTACAGACACGAGATTCTACCCAGTTCGGCTTTGTCAAGGGCAGATCCTGCCTTTTGAACCTGGTTGACTTCTTCGAAACAGTCACCAAAGCCATAGATGAAGGGGAGGTAGTCCACACAGCCTATCTGGACCTTGCAAAGGCATTTGACACAATACCCCACTCGGGCATCATAGATAAGCTATCCAGCTTAAATATAAACCCCTATGTCACAAGATGGGTCGCAAACTGGCTCAAAGACAGAACCCACAGAGTGAGAGTTGCTGGAGCTATGTCAGACTCGAAACCGGTCACAAGTGGCGTCCCACAGGGTTCTGTCCTGGGACCACTCTTGTTCGGTATATACTTTTCCGAGGTACAGGCAAATGTGGAAGGACTATGGCTCACCAAGTTCGCAGACGACTGCAAACTGGGCGCCATAATCAACTCTCCAGCTGACACAAACATCCTTCAAAAGGTCTCACAGAGACAGATAACTGGTGCCAGCGCCATGGTTTAAAGCTAAATGCCAAAAAATGTATAGTCATACCCTTTGGCAAAAACAATGTGCCCACAAATTACCACATAGGTGGAAACCCATTAAGTACAGAGAAAGTTATTAGGGACCTGGGGACCCAAGTTGATAGCAATCTCTCCTTTGAAAACCACATTGCCAAAGTAGTTAGAAAGACCTTCTACATAGCCCACCTCATCACGAAGGGTTTCACATCTAGATCAAGAGAGGTAATCGTGCCCCTTTATTCATCCCTCATCAGGCCCATCATAGAATACAATGCCCCTTTTGGGATGTACCTTACCTGACACCTGCAACAATTAGAAAGACCCCAAAAGTATCTCACCAAAAGGATCAAGGGTCTCAAACAGATGCCATATGCTGTTCGGTTAAAAAAACTCCAGCTCTACTCAGTTGCATACTGCCTACTTCATGGCGATCTATGCCTGACATACAAAGCTATGTCAAATCCAGAATTAATGGACATGCTCCACCTCAGTAAATCTAAATCCCTTAGAGCCACATGCTCGAGGGACTTGAACCTCAGCACAGAAATAAATAGAACTTGCTGGAGGGACAGGTTCATAACCCAGAGGCTCCCTTCGCTCTGGAATAGAATTCCAGTTCATGTGAGGCAGAGCACCTCACTGAATCTCTTCAAGAAGAATCTCGATAAGTGGATGGGGGATCGTAGGATTGTCCCAGGGATTACTCCCGTGTCACTATTAGACAGAGGCACAGTAAACTAAACCTTAAAAAGGGCACAGTATACTCAAATCAAGGGGTGGCGTAAGCCATACAGAATCGGGCTAGGCTTATAATTGCCCCAGGACAGATAGCCTAGTATGAACCTATGAACCTATGAACCTGTTTATACAGTCCATAGACTTTAAATTATGAGACCCTTCTAGTTTCTTATTTGTTATAAGTATATTTCCATCCTTACATACACACATATCAGTACTTCACGCACGAGCAACAATGCCCATCCAGTTTTGCCAGAATAACATTCACTAGTACATATGGTGTGTTTCCAGGCTGTTCTTAAAATATCCAAACCAGTATTTATCCTGTTCCATTTTACCAACCTGTTCCATGGAGTGGCCACTCTGCCAGTGAACCACTCAACACACCTTCTATTCCCACAGATATTTCCATGAAGGAAATCTGATGACTCTCTAGCACTTCCTGGCAACCCCAAACACCCCTGGAATCAGCTATCCCCATATGCCCAACACATCTGAACAATCTCACCTCACTGACCACTGCAAAAGGGTACTGCACAAGATCAAGTGCTCTTAGACGTTCACAGTAACTCAAACTTCCACTCTTATGTAAGTCCTTAATGTGTTTGGACCACAATACATTTTAAATATAAAATTGTGCTTATTATTTTTTTATTTTTTTACAAGCATCAACTTAATGAGCTAAACAAAGTGTTGGGAGACCATCAATGTGTGTACATGTGGTTTAAAACAGCCCTTTTATTATATATATATATATATATATATATATATATATATATATATATATATATATATATATATATATTTATATATATATATATATATATATATATATATATATATATATATATTTTTTTTTTTAAAACAAAAACTTCATTGGCAAGAATCATCTCTGAGGCTCCTCAGAGCCATTAAGCATTATCATCACTCTGTCGCCATTACCGTATCAACTTGGGAGTGTCTGTTTCTGTTAGTATGTCTGTGTACTGCATACCAGAGGCTTACAATGCACCTGATGCAAAGCTTCACTTCACTGCAACTTCAAGCCTAAATTCCTTCCCTTTCAGTGAGGTAGCAGCTAGGAAAAGAATGGAGAGCAAACAAATTGAAAAAGAAAAACTCCCAACAAGCCTTCACAACACGTGATAACACATTCTTCCAGCCTTCCCACCTCTCACTCAGCAGATGTATAAAGAAAATATTCTCTGCCAAAATATCCCATATCACAGTTTTATCCACCCCTTCCCCTGGATCCAGGCTAAAACACCAAATGTATCTTCCTAATACACAAGCATCAGTAAACCTCGATCACAAGCCGCAACCCACAGCTTCCTGGAGACGAAAGCGGCAACATACAACAGCTGCCAGACACAGCTGCATCCACGCACACCATGTCAGGCTTAATCAAACAGCACTCAAAGCTATGATACCTGCCATAATTGATTTTAACTATATTAAGACAGAATAATGTTGAATTTTGTACTAAGAGCTTGCTACTATTACTTAACCAGGATATACATGATATTTCTAAATCATACTTTAACTGAAGAAGGTATTAGTCTCCATGACAGCATTTATTTTCAAAATAGTCTACTGTTACTGCTGTTATATATAATGTTAAATTGTTACACTTGAGTCTGAACTCTGATGAATGGTACCTTGTTGAATTAGTTAATTACTTAAATTATTATAAGTAAAAACAATGTAAAATGAACAAGATAAGTATTCATTGAGTTCACGTAGGGGAATAGAAACTTCTATGTTTGTATTATATGTTGTTTTGTTTGGCTTATATATAATGTAAATAGTAACCCATCTTGACTTGCCTTTGTTTGTGAAGAATTATTGGACTCTTTGAACATTCTGAATAAATCATTGCTGTTTCTCAGTTGTTTAAGAAACTTTCCTTTTTTAAATAAAAACAGATGACAAGTGATGTACCATATCAGTTGATACTTTGAGAGATGTAGTTGTAAGAGTTATTTTTTGTAACAGCTGTTTTGGAGTCAGTTTTTTTGTTTGTTTCTTCTTTCTAGCATCAGTCCAAGGATTTGCTTCTTTTATTATTTTAAGAGCAGGGGGCATCAATTCCATTTCTTCTGGGATAGACACTATGTTGTTGTTTTTGATAAATGTAGTAGATTTTTCTAAATCATTAAGAGTTCTCATCTCATTGGCAAAAAATATTTTTATCTTTGCCCTGGAAAGGCTAGCTGTGCTTTAATGTTGTTTTGTTTTAACAGTTTTATTATTGGCCAGACTTTTTTCCTTTGTTCTAGTATTCTGGAAGAATAATCATTGTCAAACCTTATCAGGCTTTGATTGTATTTTAAGGGTGATTTTCTCCAAGCAGAGTTTAATATTAGCTCCATGCCCAGAAATGAAAGAAATGTTATAACTATTTATCTAGGTGGAGTATTTGTTGAGTTAGAAGCAGATTTCTTTAGTGCTCTATGCACCCTTTCAATTCCAAATAAAAGTCCCTCTTTCTAGTATAAAATTTCAGGAATCCAGGTTCTTAAGAGTGAAATAATGTCTTCTCCTTTTTCAGGCAGACCAAAGATCCTAATGTTGTTTCTCCTTTCCCTGTTTTCTAAGTCATCTGTTTTTGTTAAGCAGCCACATATTCTGTTTAAGCAGAAATTATTTTTGGAGTTCTTCCTCTTTGAGTCTCCCTTCAATGTCATTTAGAAAAGTCTCTATATTTGTTATTTTTGTATGGTGTTGCTGTAATAGTTCCTTAAGAGTATGAATCTGTTTTTGAGAATTTAATTTGTGGTTTTCTAAGTCATTTTTAAAGCCATCCATCTTCAAAGATAGCTCCTGTAAGGTAGATGTCATCAATTGCAATTCTTTTTTCAAAGCAGCATCTGGATGAGAATTCCTTGAGTTGTTCATATTCAGTGACTCAATATATCTCCACATTACTTGAAAAGAAAAGATTTGTATATCTCCACCAAAACTGATGTTTATGTAGTTTAGTAGTTTATCAATAGAGTTCTGATGTTTTAAACTTGAAAATAATAACATTTTCTTATATTGTTATACTAGTTTATGAAGCTCTCAAAATTCACTGTTCTCAGTTGGCCATGCTGAAAAATTCTGACAGTACTGTCTTTATCCTTTCACTGACAGAGATGATTTAGGCCAAAATCTAAAATTGTTAGAGGTCTGATTCAATCTCTTCAGAAATACATTAATGTCTATTTCATTTATGATAGCAGTTATATTTAAGAGGTTTGAAAAAAAGAGTAATGACAGCTTTTTTCCAATTCTTACTAATTTTTTATGAGATATTACTAAAATATGTTAAAAGAGTACCGACTTTTCTTTAATGATGTGCATGGGAAATGCAAAATTAAACACAAACAGTTACTGAGTTCTTTGTCACACCATAACGCATGACAAATAGTTGGAATTTTGCTCAAAAGTCTATAAATATGTTATATTTATAAAAATGTGCTGCCAATCAATTTTAATTTCTACTTTAAATGTAAAGTGATATATTTCATCTTGATATTTCTAAATAGATATTTAGATTGATAGAGAGACAAATAGACAAATAGACCAATCTTATTTAGAATTAAAAGGCTCTATACATGAACTTTTCAGGTAATTCTTTAAAATAAGGATGATATTAATCATCTGGCAATACATCTGAATGTGTTTGCTCAGGAATGCTGGACAGAGCCAAAAATAATGGAAGGAGAAAAGGCCAAACTCTCACTTAAAACACTAATAGAATAATGGGTATTGCATCAACATGCATTCTCTGAAAAATAAGAAGTATGGAAGTCTAATGTCTGGGATTATTGGATGACAGTAATACTCATGATTTACCACAATATCAAATATTTTATGGAGTATAGGGCAAAAATATGAAGGAAAATTAGAGGTATTCTGCAATGTTCGAGATAGCTGAGAGGTGCGCATCTGACTATAAGAAATATCACAGCTTTATCTAAGTTTGCAGATGACTGTAAATTGAGTATTGTTATTTGATCTTCAACTAACTCACTCACTATTGCTCCAATGTGTCTTAGACCATATTAACAACTGGCACAAGGACAATGGTTTTAAATTTAATTTAAAAAATGTAGCATGGCTCATTTTGGTGAAAAAAAACAGTCTCGCGTAACATAAAGGAGGTGCATTCCACCAATCAGACACTTTTATAAGAGATCTGGGTACTGTTGTTGATAATTCTTTACCATTTAATCATCAGATCTCCACAGTAGTTTGCAAAAGCCTTTTATCACTCCCATCTAATTTCCAAAGGCATCTCCACTGGATCCAAAGAATTCATAAGTCCCCTTTACTCATATCTTACCAGAATGATTATTAAGTATAACGCACATTTTGGACTGTATTTGTCTAAACATATCACACAACTTGAGAGGCCTCAGAGATTCATAACTAAAAAGATCAATGGCCTAAAAAATCCTAGTTATCAGGAGGGACTGGCAGCTCTTTCTCTGCACTCAGTCTCTTACAGACTTCTCTGAGGAGATCTGTGTCTAGCCTCTCATACCATAAAATATCCAACCTTATATGACCTCCTATTCCTTTGTGGAACTAATAGTACATCAAATACTTGGTTAAAGGAAGTAATTGTCATCAGCAGATAAATAATGCACATTGGCATAATAGATTCATATCCCAAAAAATCCCTTAGCTCTAGAAGAAACGTCCACTATATGTCAAACAGAGTAACACCCTTAACACCTTTAGGTAAACCTAAATAAATGAATGGACAGATTCAAATTCTCTCTCAGTCTGTCTTGTCTTGCCCTCCTTGAGGCTAGAGAGACATTGTGAACTGTTTTTTTTTTTTTGGCTAGGCATAAAATGGTCTGCAGACCAGTTGTCTAGTGCTTACCTGTGAACCTATGAAAATAAATTTGTCATAGCTACATAATCCAAGAAAGAATTTGAAAAAAAATGGTCATTGATAAATAAATGTATAGCCTAGTTGCCTTTTCTCTGTCAATTTACAAACTATTTGCTCTTTTTAACATATCTCTGAAGTAAGGATCACAGTCCACAGAGGTAACTCCATCAGAGGTGCAGTCCCAGATAGATTTTCCAGCAACAAGTTGAAAATTAGAAGTCATAGCTGCAGTCTTCATTATCCCTTCAATTTAGCTCTGCAAATAAAATCTTCACTTGAATTTGCCTCAGGCTACAAAAAACATAGACCCAAAACTGGCCATACAATCCAAGAAGAACTGTATACTTTGATGATCCTCCAAATGAGAAATAGACTTTTTAGCCTTCCAGGCTTCATTCCTGTAGGAAAGCTTGATTAGCAATCGTTATGGTTTTATGGTACCCAATACAACAACTGTTTGGTTAATTTTCTTGAAAATGTAACAAACCCAGGTAGATATACAGGCACAACCCACCTTTTATTTCATAGTTAAGCAAACAAGATTTTGCTGTGCACACGCACACACACACACACACATAGATATATATTATCATGGGTTTGCCAAATTTCTTTTTTTTTTACAAAAGTGTTTATTGCCTAGTAAATTAGTTGAATATTGTTATTTTTCAGTGCACCATTTTTTGAATGATGCAGTTATCAGTATGGCAAAGTGTGTGTTTTTTTTTTTTTTTGAATGATGCAGTTATCATTAGGGTAGTTTGTGTGTGTATGCCCTCAATTTAATACACCTGGTGGCAAGAGGTACTCAGGCTCAAACCCTGAACCTTGGGTACAAGGTAGAAAGAGCCTAACGTTCCTAGCCACTACCTGTTCCTCATAAAATCTGTGGTTTTCAGTATTTTTTGTGGCAAATCACTAAAGGATTTAATTCACTAAATAATGACAGGCATTTGAATTTCAGACTTCATATTCTTCAGAAAATAAATGGTAACACAAAACTTTTTATTCTAGCAATTTTCTAAGTTTATAACATCAGCATTGCTTTTCAGGATTGTGGCAAATCACTGAAAGATTGAATTCACTGAATAATGGCAGGCATTTGAATGTCAGACTTCATATTCTTCAGAAAATAAATGCTAACACAAAACATTTTATTCTAGCAATTTTCTAAGTTTATAAGATCAGTATTTGAAATTTGTCCCTGTTTTTGGGGTTGTATTCCCCCATTGTTGGCTTTGTCCAGGTTTTATGTTCTAAGAGGTTTAGAGCTATAGTGAGAAGTGAGAACTGAATTCACTAAATGATAGCCATTTAAGTTTCAGTCTTCCTATCTTTCAGCAAACTGCTGATTTGGCATAGTGGTATGTTGCTCTGACTGTAGTACACAGGGTCCTGGGATCAAGACTTGGAAGTTAAATGCATTGTGGTAACATTTTATTCTAGCAACTTTCCAAAATGTCTGCCCCCCACCCCCCCCCAAAAAAAAAAACTGAAATTGAAAATAAGTGTGAGAACTTCCAAGAAGCTCTGCAAAATGCCTGTGGCATTACACTACTGTCATTATATATATATATATGTATATATATATATATATATATATATATATATATATATATATATATCTGGATCTAGGACATTTGATTAAAAGATCAAACATCCAAATCCGTTTAGGGTCAGCATACTTACGCAAAATTGCTTTTCACCGAAGAAGCACTTTCGTGTAAGTATTCCTGTTGCCGAGGCCATACTATGGTGTGGATAAAGGAAAATTCCATTTTCCCCACTGTAGTGCGGTCTCAGAGGGAGAATATTAAAGTAGGGGGGTGTGGGGTGCATGGGGGCTTATGTCAATGTAGTGTTTTTTTTTTTTTTTTATTAACATGCTTTAACGAAAGTGCTTTTTCGATGAAAGCGCTTTCATTAAAGTGTGTTCAGTGGTTATGGATTCTGACATTTGGTCTTTTGATCAAACATCCATACATATCTATATATATATATATATATATATATATATATAGATATATATATATATATATATATATATATATATATATATATATATATATATCATGTGTGGAAGGAATATAATTTAATAAAGTCAGGAAGGTGTATCAAAGAACACATGTATGTTTCTTGTTTTGTGTACAAGGAGCCAATGATATGAAAACAGCCCAAAGATAATCTTTATCCACCACTGGCCAGATGCATTTTCTTTGGATGTGGTATGTGTTTCAATGCTGTTTCAATGAATGTGAGTTCCAAGGGCAGAGAAATTGTAATGCCAAGTCTAATTTAATTGTGAGACAGTATTACTTTGTTTAGCAACTTTGTTGATTAGCAGATGTCTGTTTGTGTTTGTGCATTGTGCTATAAAATGTAAAAAATAAAATCCAAATAATCAATATAGAAGTAAAGCAGTATGTACACATTAGTGTTTATGGTAAATGGGGCAAAAGAGACAGGTAATGGGACATTGGAATAGCTGCCGGGGGACTCTGATGCCATATTTTGGTTGTCTGTTCTTCAGTTTGACATTGAAGGTTGATATCCCACAATTTCATTGGAGTGGGTGGGGTTACATAATTATGTATGCAAATTTGATGTTAATCAGCATACAGATTTGTACCTATATTTCATGGGCCTTGTCCAGATTTTTGATATTTCCAGGTTGAGCTGTGCTGGTTCCTTCAGGTTGAGAGGTATGATTCCAACTCCAAAATCCCACAATATCAGGGAAAGGACATACTCCCCAACCTTGGTACTATGGTGATCTTGAACAACTGTTCAGCTGTTTTGTTGACCAAATTGCATGCTTGTGTTTTTGTGTGTGTATCTATACCTCTAATGTATTTCATTAAGGTGAATATTCCTGATTTTAGTTCTTAAAATGTACATGTTCCATGTTATTCAACTTTGAAAATCTGTCACATGTTTATTATTAACAATTTATTTTAGCAGCTATCAATGGTAAATAATTTTGAGTTATATTAATTTATCAAAAGAAAATTCTAAAAGTATGATGATATGCTTACATAATATATATATATATATATATATATATATATATAGACACACACACACACACCCACACACACACAAGCACACACACACATGAGGGCAAACATGCGCACGTGCGCACAGACACACGCACACACACACACACACACACACACACACACACACACACACACACACACACACACACACAGATACAAATGTATCATAATCATCATCAACCCCTCTCTTCCCATTTTACATGTGGCCAGGATGTTCCATCAGCTATGACAACCTCACTTTATTCAGTGCCATACTGTTGCCATCTTCAAAATTTATGCCAATGTGTCACGGGTCTTCTTTTGCAGAATCACTCTATCTCTTACCTGGATGTGTCCTCTTGCATTATTCCTGCCTCAACCAAAATCAGCTTTAAAAATTCATCTTATGCTTCCCAGTACATGTGACAGAACTACTTTAATCTGTTCTCCTTGAACTTCTCTGCAGCTGATGCTACTTTAGATTCATCAGCTATCTTCATTTTTTTCATCTAACCAACAGTGTATGTCATACTAAACATCTAAGTCAGTCCATAAGCTCAATCTGTTTTAACTTCATTGCCCAGGTGTCTGTGTCATACAGACGATAAGTTGCACCACTGTTTGTACACCTTATATTACAGCTTCCTTAGCATTTTTCTGTCACACTCCACCTGTGACATTTTGTTCCAGTTATCTGCAGCACCTCTGAGTGTATCTTTGACCTAATTATTCAGAATTGCCTTCTTCTGAACCACACCTTCCACATACTAGATGTTATTATCTCATTCCAATCTTAGAAAGCAGAATTGTTTATTATAAACAACTTAAAATACAGGTTCTCCTCAAACAAAAATCTTATGTCTTAAAACAAGTTCAGGGCCAGTACCTGCAATAAAGTGCCATACTACTGTGTCAAAATTTCTATTAGTAAGTCCGTCTCTCTTAGTAAGTCTGTGACTGTCCCCTCTCTCTCTCTCTCTCTCTGTAGATGAAAACTAATTTGTCTGTTGTAAATTCCAGATTCCTCCTTTTGTTTTCTTCTAGTTCTTTCTGCTTCCTATGCCACTCCACCAAAATATCCCTACTTCATAATGAGTAAACATCTGCAAGCGCTTTTTCCTTCCTTCCTTCCTTCCTTCCTTTTAGATAGCTTTAATTGCTTCACTAAGTAAACCTGCTCTGGCTAATACAGCAAAGTTTTTTTCTATGCTTAATGAAACATGTTCTCAGTGGTAAAGAGACATTCCAACTTTAGGCATTCATTTATACCTTATCCAATATAAACATTCATGTATACCATATACATCAGTATTTACACAGTTTTGTAACTTGTACTTGATGATTTTGTGAGATCCACCCTACAATGATACAATGATACAATTAACGCCCCTCCCCCAATTAAAATCACTGGTTTCATGCTAATTGGATGGCATATATGCTCACAATAGACCATTAATACTGTGAAGGGTAGAGTCTGGCCTACGATGAACTTTTTGTCCCGGTCCCCTTCAATAAACACATCACACCGAATTACAATTACTTACCTTTATTAAACTTCCATAAACATGATTGTTAACCAATATTTATAAATTTCAACCAAAGCATGATATAGGTGAAGATAACATCCATGTAAGATTAACACAGGACAGCGTGACCCCACACATCCTGATCAGTAAGCAGCGTCCATACCTCCACTCACTTACTTATGAAGCAGCATACCACCACTCACTTCAGTTACCATTTAGTGAATTACACCTCCAACCAAATAAGCAGCTTACCTCCGATTGCTTATTTACATATCAAGCAGCACAATCACTGACTTTCCTTTCCCAGCTTATTGAATTGAACATCCAACACCAGAGGGGGAAACAGAAGAGGGCAAACCTGCCCCTCTTCTCCACCCTACCCAAATTGAAAATAACTTCAGTCCCCACTAATCAGAAGGGAGGGGAGGGTGGGTAGCAAGTTCACACCAAAAATGTGACTCCTACTGCTGTTACACTTGCCAAAAACCCTTTAAGCCCCTCCCTACCCTTACCTTATTTCCTCCCAATCATCCATCATTTCTATTTAACACTATCCTCCCCCTGTCCTGTTAATTCCTGCTACTCTATTTATCTAAACCCACTTGAAGATGTCCCTGGACAAATTGGTCTGTTCCAAACCTCATAAATCTAAATGATTGCAGAGATAAGGCACACCTGCACAATTCTGTGCCCCCACTTTATTGCTGATGTTGCCACTTGCATGATGGATCTTGCAGCTCCAAGGCTGATAAATGAACTTGGGACATTTGGGTCTTATTAAGTCTACATCCATCTATGCCACGCAGCCATGCCACGTCAAGTCTGATTTCAGTTCTTCTCAAGTGTTGATGGTTCTACAGTTTAATTTGTATAAGAATAGACTTTACTGAAATCCTTTCATGTACAAAAATCCATTTGATATCCTCTATATAAAGTGGAATGAGCACATCATTTATAATTTCTTTTCTACTTATTTTTAATCCCTTCACAGTTCCCTCTTCCAACATTCACTGTTATCTACATGCTCATTTTTAAATAAATGAGTCATCCAATCTTTCCGTTTTCTTTTTTTTTTTTTTATCCAGAAAACTGCAGCTGCACCTTTCAGTATCTCTTGCAATTTTCTCTCAGATCTCATAACAAAAAACAGTCCAGAAACACACTACTGTGCTGAGTGCAAGTAGTTGCAGAGAAAGTAGGCAAGAGGGGATGGAATTGACTGGAGAAAATTAACAAAAGAGCCAAGGCTTTTGGAGAAAATAACTAGAGAAGAAAGGGTAACAGAGTGGGATGAAGACAAGCATAAGTTTGGAGTGCAGATTTGTTTATTTATTTATATATTTATTTATTGTTTTTTGTCACTGTTTATTCATTGAGTATGTGGCCTGATCCATTGACTCTTTTCAGCCAAAGCCCGAGCTCAACGTGCAAAAAATATGTCATTGTCTTTTTAATCAACAATATTATATACTGAATGAGTACATAGCAAAACAGAGGCATAATGGCAACATTGAATGCATATAGGTTAACATTAAAAGATCCAGTCAGTGCACTGAGATAAAAATAAATATATACAAAATGCAAGCCAAGCTATGCATAAAATGCAGTGCAATCATGCATATAGTACATAAACATAAAACCCTGTATACATATGTAAAGTATGCATTAGAGACAAACTTCCTTACCAGGGGTTCACGACAAAGTATAAACAAAAGGAAAAGGAGACGGGATTGCTAAATGAATGACCAGCCCTGATAGTAATCCATCTGTATCTAGGACAGAAGTTAATATTAAAAAAAGGATAAATACCACAGAATATAACATATTTCATGATAACTATGAACATCAATCAGGGGAAACTGGAAAAGACTATGAAAAGAAAGAGAATGGAAAAGCAATACACAAAGCAACAATAGGAGTCCATCTGTGCAGATTCCAGTAATAGAACAAAGTCCAGAAGGTTTAGGATTTTTTGCTTGGAGGAGCTAGGCATCTTTATACCTCAGTCAAACTTCAGAGACTTTTTCCTCATACAGATAGGACATACTGGACTTATGATGGGAAAGAAAGAGTTAATTGTGAAAATATTTCTTGCAAATGCAACATGTTGGCAGATTCTAAATATTCCATACAGAATATTTTGTCAGAAAGTTTGGGGAGCAAATGGTCGAACTAAGGAAATGATTCTTCTGAGTTAGGATATAGGATCTGAGTTGTCAAGACATAATGAGACCTTGCTAAATTTAATGCCATTGACTGTAAAAAAACAATTACCAGGATATTAACTGTAACTGAAGTACTAAATATTGTAAAAGAAATAAAAGAAATGGAAACTGGATCTTTAGAAAAATCATCATCATTATCATCATCAACAACTCCGGTGTTCTCATTTTCTACATGGAGTTGGAGTGTCGTATCAACTGTTGCCATCATGTCTGTTATTTTGTCTTCTATCACACTATAAGCATTATATTGTTTTTAAATTTTATCTCTGTGGAACTTTTCTCCCTGGGCCTCCACTGAAAATGAGCACTCCTTGGTCTACTGGACCCTCCCAGTCAACAAATGCAATAAATAAATAAATAAATAAATAAATAAATAAATAAATAATCTCTCTTGATTTATTGCCACTCTCCTATCTTCTTCGATAGAAATACCTGACTGTCGCAGGTCTTCTCTCACACAATCCATCCATGTCTTTGCTGGACACCCTTGCTTCCTCTTTACTTCTTCCTGCCTGTTCAAATCTTCTTCACCGTATTGTCTTCAGCTTTTCTACACAGATGTGTGAAACACTGTAATTTGTTCTCTTTGATCTTTTCTGCAATTGGAGGTACTTGACCTACTGATGTGATGTTTTAATTTTTTGGACTTTCCTGCAGTACGCATTTTACCACCCATCTCAGACACTTCATCAGGATCACCTCTAGCTTCCTCAACTGCTCTGCCTTTACTGCCCAAGTTTCTGAACCATACAGTTATACTGGTCAGCTTCTATGACATTCTTCTGTTAGACACTCTATACTAGTTGACTGCAGGCCCTCTGATTCTAGTTTTGTCCTCTGCATTTAGACTTTCCTTCTCCTCAACCACCCCTCTCAGACACTTGAAACTGTTACTGTTCCACTATTTTACCCTTCTGTCTCAGTTCTGAGCTTCTTCTGGTTTTATGCTGCCATTATAGCTGACTTATCAATTCTCAGTTTCATCCCATGTGTCTTCAGTTTTGCATTCCATTACCCTATGATTTGCTGGCGTTCCTGCTCAGAATCTGCCTATAATGCTACATCATCTGCATACAACAACTTTGTTGATCTGCAATCCTCCAACTTGTTTGATGATGTAGGGCAGGATTCACGAAGCCTCCGTGTAAGAGATACATGGCTTACACGGAGGCTGCAGTTAAATGGTGTGACATCAGCATGTCATGCATATGCATGAGGGCATGCTGATACACACCTAAGGCTAACACGGTCCGTGGAAGACAGTAGGGGGCATGTCCGTAGGCCGAGCCCTGCAAGCGGACACGCCCCCAGAAGAGTAAAAGTGCCCAAAGTAAACACCCGTGACAGAGGCCATGGAAATGTGAATAAACACAACACATGCCCTCCACAGACTATGAACATAAAATATATAAATGAACATGTTATATATTTTTTTTAAATCGTAAAGATGTTTGCCCATGAGTGCGCTCGTTTGCATGGGCGTGCCCATAGCTTAGCCACAGTTAGCAGTCAGTGGAAAAGCATATAAGAACTAAATATGCAAAGTAAGCCAAGAAGCAATAGCGTAGCGGTAGAGACGTCAGCTGAAGCGCAGGCATCCATGGTTCGAGCCCCCACAACATCAATTTTTATTTTTAGTAAAATAAGCACGAAACAAGTCCCTGACAAATATGTACACATATAAAATCATATTTTATGTAAAATGTAATGAAATAGTCCATTTATTTTGAAGAAATGTGAGATAACAAAACAATAAAAAATGCGAGATGTGCCTATAGCTGAGCTACAGTGTAACAAGGTGAGTGCACCTGCCCGTAGGTGAGCAGTGGTTTAACAGGTGTAAAATGAGTGCCCGTAGGTGAGCAGTGGTTTAACACGCTGAAACTGTGTGCCCCGAGCTGAGCTGAGCATAATATGCATGCTAACAGCCAAATGAAGCGTAAACCAGCGTACCCCATTTGCGCGGAGCTGCGCACCGCGGCAACAAGCTAACCGACAGGCAACGTTGAGCAATCTGTATCAAAACTGTCTTTACACAGACACACCCCCTAGCCTGTCTAGATAGTCATAAAAAATAAAAAGCAGTGGTCAGGTTCGAACCCAGGATACTATGCACCATAGTCAAGGTACTGAACCACTAAGCCATAACAGCAGTACCTAGAAATGCAGTAATAGCAAATATATAGGAATTAATACAAAGTGGAGCATGACAAAGCAGGTTTTGTGAAGTTGATACAATTCCAAAATGGCCAATCACAAATATGTGTGGGAAAAACAGCATATATAAGCCCCATAGGTGGGAATACACAGCATAAATGATTGTAGAACTAACTTGCAGCCAGAATGTCAGGAGTAGGTGAGGGTAGTTGCTCTCGAGCACAGAGGTGGGCTGTTGAGGAGTCCAGATACATGGTCTGGCTCTTAGTCCACAATCATGAGGCCCAACTCATGCAGGGCCAGGTCCTGTGGGGAGTATATAGGGCTGAGGCGTGGGACTGGTTGGCTCATGATCTCACCAGTTTCACAGGGATTCCAAGGACTGGTGAGCAGGTCCATCACCACCATGCGGACCTGAAGAGACGCAAGTAGGACCAATTGAACCTTTGGATCCAGGAGGCCCGGCAAATGCCCAACGCCCCACTACTGAGTAAGTTACATTTAATTATGTATGTAAGAAATTAAACTAGCTGATATTATGGAGATGTGTATTCCAATATTACTTCATTTATATTATAGCTGCAGGTGTCCATTCTGCGAACCGCAGAGCCTATGGCGATAGGCTGGTGTGGTTGCGCCACCAGGCAGGTCAGTAATCCTCTCCTAGTAACTGTAAATATAAAAGTATGACAGTTAGCAAAAGAGTGCAGTGTAGTCACTAAGTAATAAAATGTGCAAGTAACAGTGTAAGAGTGTTTGCAAGTACTGCTTGATTACAAAAGTGTGTTGCAGTCTGTAATCCAAACAGAAAAATGAAAATGTCTGAAATAAAGTCTGAAATAAAGATGCCCCACCTGTAATATAATAGTACACAACCTGCATCAGGCTGAAAGGTACAGCTGCAGAAGGTGAGCAAATCACATGTGTGAAATATACCCCTGTTGAAATACTGAAACATGACCGAAGTGAGACTGCTGGAAAGGATTGTAATAACTACAGGTAAAACATGTCAATAAAGCCTAGAAGTAAGTACCATCCCGAATAGTAAAATGAAAACAAGTGAGAGAGTGTGAGAAAAAGTTATGAATCCACCAATAAAGTAGTAATAACCCCTGAATAAAGTATACTGCAGTCAGTACAGAATGAAATGAATTTGACAAGCAGAACCGAACAGCGAAATGTGTTCAAAGTGTTGCTGCAGCTGGAATGTGCTTCCCAAAATCTGGATATGTTACTCTCAGTCTGCAATATGCAGATAGTATGATTGTCTGAAATACCAAACATCCACAGTTGTCTATAGCTATGTAAAGCAACTGTAGCAGGATGATGTAGCTGAACAAAGCCAGATATGAACGTGTATGAAGAACAATAAAATGTATATTGATGTAGCAGTAACAGTCCTATCACCAAATTGAAGTAGTTATCATATAGGAAACTGTAGTTAGAACAGTAGTGTGTATATATCTGCAGCTATTAGAAATGTACAGCATATGTATTGGTATTCGTAGGTGTTAATATTATTTTCTTCACCCCACCCTATAACCACATATAACCCATTCCACGTGAAAATGGTATGTGCAATCACAATTAACACCCCTGGACATTTGTCCTGTCGGGTCATAAATATTTGCATGTCAATTGATGCATCTGCCCTGTTCATACATCCAAACCTAATGGCCTTTTGCCATCAATCAACCCTGCATGTTGTTGGACTGTGTATTGCTGTTCAAATTATGCACGTGTTATGCTCGCTGTTCAATGGTGTGAATATCTGGGTCTTTGGTTAATGGGAATACTAATGCATGCTGTTACAACTAATTGTGAATGGTATTGTATGTTACTAACCCAAACTGTCATGACATAATGCAAAACATAGGATGACAGGGAAGGCGGGTTCCAGCGGACCCACCTCTCCCACCTCAGCTGGCGAGTGCACCTGGCACTAGTGCCCAGTCTGGACCCTCCTCCGGTGGCCCTGTGCCACCTGTGGGTGGAAGCGCTGCAGGGGATGGGGCCCATCCCCCCTCTGCAAGTGTAGCCGGAGGAGAACCACCACTCACCCTCCATAGCGTCTGGACTGTGGTGCGTAGGGAGATCCGGGACTCTGTTCTTGGGCCCCTACGCCAGCTTGAGGCACAGGTGGCACAACTTACGGGCATGCCTGTTGCCCGGCCTACACAGCCCCCAGCACAGCCCTGTTCTGGGCAGTGAAGGAACAGTGGCAACTGCCCATGGGTGGGGATATCAGTTCCACTGTTGCCATCTGTGGGCTCATGGGCTCTGGATATCCAAACATCCGTCCTCGTCAATTGTGTAACCCCCCCACACGTGTCATATACCACCCCTGTATGCATCTTGTTTGTCTTGTCTGTTGACCTACCCAGCCTACCTCCCCAGCTATACCGACTTCCTTCACCTCACATACCACTCTCACCTGAAAAAAAAAAAGGGGGCACTCTGTACCCACAAAAAAATTATGCCCCATACATAGCTGCCCATTTCGCACACAGGTCTGCTGGACATGGAAACTATCAATTACAATTGGCTGTACAACAAGTATTATTGTTGTCCTGACACCTCTCTCAGGGGTGGAAGGTTTCAAATGTCACACCAAATTACATACATATGCACAGCTGTTGCTGATGAAGAAATGGGCAGCTATGGGCCTCTTACCTACATCCCTCCTGCAAAACCCAAGCTTGTTTCCCTACTGTCTTACCCTCTTTGTGACCCCTTTTTCACCACTTTCCTGTCTCCCCATTTTCATTTCTTTCAAAGAAAATAGCGCGGGTGTGCGCCAGAGTAAGCACTGTTAAGCGGTTGTAAGCGGGTGTGCGCGGAGCTGAATGCCAGTGCGCATGCGGGAGCTCCGCACAAACCAGCGCTAACCCAGTTACAACTGCTTAAAAGTGCCGTAGTCACTCTGATTGACAGGTCCTGTAGTCAGTTCAAAAGCAAAATAAAATCTCACTGTCAGTCCCAAACCCAGGACCTTGGAAACAGTAGTCTGCATGACCTACCACTAAGCCATGACTCTTTTACAAGAACTTTGTGCTAAAATAAATATATCATGTAATAGTAGGAATGAATGTAAAGGGAATATAGGATGTGTTGTACACAAAGCATGCCATTCATACTTACTGTCAGAACTAGTGGATTTCCATAATAGTAGTGTGTGAACAGAAACAGCCATGCTAGTTGGTAGCTAGTAGGTAATAATGACAGTTAATGTACATATATAAATGTATGTATATTTTCATATATATATATATATATATATATATATATATATATATATATATATATATATAGTTGTAGGTGTCAGTGTGCATACACACTTACTACAGGAAACAGGAGAGAGGAATGGAGAAATGTGAATCTACAACACAGCCTGAATCATGAGAGAGATACTAACCTTTACACTCACAGAACAGTGTCCACAGCATACCAGCATGGTCCCTGCCCTTACAATCTGAAAGGGCAATGCCTATCTCACATACCCTTTTATAGCACTGTCCTGAAATCACAGTGAGAACTGCAATCAGTACACAACTGGCTGCATGCAATTAGCAAATGCTGGCTTACAATTGGTGCAGAGACCATTACATGGACTTATGCAGATACCTACAAAAGCATCCTGTACTCACACTCCACACATGCAATACGTTTATTGCACTGTCTGGAGGCAGACAGAGAGAGAGAGACAGAGAGAGAGAGAGAGAGAGAGAAAAAAAAAAAAAACACAAACAACAACACACGGTACACAAACTGAGTTGAAGCTGTCAGCAGTGACAGTACCAAGCCGTGCTAGCAGCAGCAGGAAGCAGTAATAGCGGTAATGCAACCAGCTGCGACAAACACAGGTAATGTAAAGTAACAGGTTAATAGTCTGCATACTGTGAACCCTCCATATGTGTCATCATAGGTCTGTATGTATAGGTATGTCCATGTGATATGTTGTGTGCACATAGTTCCACCAAAAGGGGATGACTATACATTACATGTCATTCAGTGTTAGGCCATGATCCTGGCAGCAGTTTTCCATTGCAGTGAGGCCTGTCTGTAGGATGTGTGTGTCAGCTGGTGTAACGACTATGGTGCTTAGTTAGCAGTCATCTGGAAAATTTGTCATCCACAACCTGCACATGTTTGCTTTTACATCTGAGAAATAAATGCCACACAAGAGGGGTCCTAGGACAGAGGCCTGTGGGATACCACATGTGACTGGCATTGAGTCTGACATGGCTCCTACAATATCGATATTATGGATTCTGTATGTCAACCAGTGTGCAACCCATCATGTGACATATGTAGTAACATGAAAGCTAATGAGCTTGTCTATGATGCCTGAGTGGAGTACTGTGTTGAAGGCCTTAGGCAAGTCCAGGTAGGATGTATGGATTGCATTGCCCTCATCAATGGCTGTAGTGACTGTTTTGAAAGGTCAACCAGGTTCAAAAGGCAGGATCAGCCCATCACAAAGGCAAACTGGCCAGGAACAAGTGTCTTCAGGTACCCAATATCGCTGTATATGCGTCCCATACTGAATCATTCCATAGCTTTGCAGACCAGGCTGGTTAAGCTTATGGTGTGGTAGTTCCCAGGGTCAGTAGAGGTGCCTCCTTAGTGGAGTGGGACCACTGTTGCTGTATGCCAGTGTTCAGGTACATATCCTGTAGTATGGCCAAGGTTAAATATCAGTCTTATATGCGGTTGTATGTCCTCTTGGAGTTCACGTAGCACACGTCCAGGGATAACATCAGGTCACATTGATGCTGTGTGTTCTGCTTTGCTGAGGGCGGCCCTCACCTGGACATGTGAGATGATAGGGAGGTTACATTCAGCTGTGATAAGTATTTCTAAGTGTGGGGGAGAAGGAGGGGGGATACGTGCACCGAACCTGTCTGCAAGAATGTTGCCAATATCTGTGTGTTCGGTGAATGTTAAATAGGTGTGTATTAACTCAGAGCATATCTGAGGCGTTTGGTCCATATGTGTAACATAACTGAAGAAGGCCTTGTGGTTATCTATAGTGTTCATGGCCATTTCCCTCCCAGAGTAGGCCGTGGATGTTGTTATGAGAGACCGTAGCTTATTACCAGTGCTGACCATAGATGCCTTCCCTTAATGTGAATCTGCTCTGTCCTGCAGTAGCCTCCTTCTAACGTTATACAATCTGCCTTTGGCTGGGGTCCACCGGACAGGATGCCTAACCTTTGTGCATAGGGTCTGGGTTAGAAATGTGTGTGCATGTTCCATGCAATCTTTGGGATGTCTGTGGGAAGCATTCGCAAAGGGGTCAGCAGTGTGGGTTGTGGCTTCCACTGGCCCAGTGGGCTGCATGGATACCATCTCAGTCCTAACAAGTGAATAACTGTCTAATCACACACATATCAAAGTAGTCTACTGTGCTGGTGGTGGTGGTGGTGTGATATGTATATCCAGGCCAAGTAACTTGTATCCAGATCACACTAGTGGATGGCGTTCCACATGCAGTACCTTGGTATGAACCCCCAGAGTGAGGTTGTGCATTGGACCTGTCGCAGTGTGCTGACCGATGGGGCATGCTACTATGTTTTATGGAATGTGGCAGGTATTGTTGCACAGGTGTTGGCTGAGCACTGATATCTGGCCATGTACTTGTGTATCCACCAAGATACACACACATGCTACATATGGGAGTAGTAGTATATCACTACAGTTGAGTATCATGTATAGTATGTGTGCCATATATTGCTGACATAGTCTGCTGATATCCTGTTTGTGTTCTCTTCCAGGGACATGGCGCGTCAGCATAATCCCACCTACTCTGCAGCAGAAGATGAGGAGATGCACCAGAGCCTGGTGCGGGATTATGACATACTGTTTTCCCGCACCAGCCAGAATCAGCAGGAGAGGGCTGCACTGTGGCAAGACCTTGTCCATAGGGTAAATGACATTGGCACGCATAATAGGACATATGAGCAGGTACGACATCACTGCAGTGATTTAATCAAAAATGTCCGTCAGCGTGCGTCGGATATCCACAAGCAACAGGTTGCCACAGGAGGTGGGGTGGCCACACATCCCCCCCTCACCAGACTGGAGGGGCTACTCCTAAGTGTTGCGGCTCCAGCCCCGGAACAGCAACAGCAATAAACCTGTATCATGATGGAGGCTGGATCCACACAACAGCACGACATGGAGCATGCAGGTAATATGCCATATGTACACTTGACTGTTCTGTACTCTGTTAGTTTATGCATGTGTAAGGTGTGTCCATGGTATGTAGCTGTCAACATAGTATGTAATTGTGCAGGTGTGATATTGGCAATATTAGCAGCTGACGTGTGAAAGGCAACTGGTGTACTACTGCACTGTATCATATGCAGCATCAATGGCACAGTTGTGCCCACTGACATTAATCTCCTCATTTCTGCAGGTCCCTCCCGTGTTACAGCAAGGCAGGCCATCCATGCTGGTGAGTGTGTTTTAACAATACCTATAATAGTCCTGATAGTGCTAGTAATACTAGTGTAACTCAGTAGTGCTCTGTGTGTATACTGTGGGGTGTGCATGTGTGCATGTGTGCCAGTGTCCACGTGTGCATGTGTGCCTGTGTCCACGTGTGCATGTGTGCATGTGTGCATGTGTTCCTGTGTCCACGTGTGCATGTGTGCAAGTGTGCATGTCTGCCTGTGTCCACGTGTGCATGTGTGCATGTGTTCATGTGTCCACGTGTGCACATGTGCATGTGTGCATGTGTGCATGTGTACACGTGTCCATGTGTCCACGTGTCCACGTGCGCATGTGTGCATGCTTACATGTGTGCATGTGTGCCTGTGTCCACTTGTGCATGTGTGCCTGTGTCCATGTGTGCATGTGTGCATGTGTCCACTTGTGCATGTGTGCATGTGTGCATAAGTGCATCACTGGTAACATTGTGTAGACACTGTAAACTGTGCTTCCTGTCTTCCTCCCACAGGTTCTGGTGCTGCTCTGGTGTCCTGCAGCAGGGAACCTGAATCTGGTGCCACAGGTACTGATAATGATGATATCTGTGTAATGGCACAGGAAGGTGTGTCAGGGTCCGCCATTGGTCAGCCAATTGACAGTATATAGCTGTCAACCCCATCATTGCGCACAGTCATCCTGCCAGTACATCCTATGTCACCATTGTCCCTAGGTGATGGACAGGATACAGTGGGCATTGACCAGGGTAATGTGGTATCTGTGGCACATGCTTCCCCACACAGCAGCCATGGGCAGGGTCCTGTGATGGTACCACACAGATAGTTGCCCATGGGTTCTCGTGGGAGCATTGGTGGGCGTACTGCCTCTGGCAGACATGCCCAAAGAGGTCTGTCAACCTCAGCTATGTTTCGGGCTGTCATGCAGGCACAGTTGCGTATGGAAAGGTACACCAGACAGGGTCTGAGGGAGCTGAGAGCATGTCACACAGCCATGACTGACAGTATGCGTGACATCGCGAATGCTATCCGTAATTTCACTGATGTCATAGACAGACGTTGTGGGGACATATTAGAGCATTTCCACAACCACATATCCATGAGCCAGGGCAATGGTGGACAGTTGAGGCGTTGAGGTGGCCGTATGCCAGCCACAGCAGCAGCTGGCATTCGGCGCTGATGACAACAGGCCCGCGGACACCCCCATAGTGCCAGCAGCAGCCCCAGCAATGCTGGGTCTGTGCTGTCATTGGAACACCCCAGGAGACCACGTGCACGTGGCTCTGGACAGTCCCAACAGGGACCTGTGTCCAGTCAACACACTCCCACTTCTGATGACAGTACCCAGTCTGGCTTAGTACCGGATAAGGTCCGTAGCAACCCTGCCAGGCACAGGTACCATGTCCGTGCCCACAGACACTGATCTGTATGACCTGCCAGGTGCAGTCTGTGGCTGTCCACAAACTCCTGTATATGGCAGCCATGAGGTGGAACTGTGTGCGTGCATACACACATGCAAAATGTTAACACCTAGGGCTACCACATACATGCACACACTGCACTAACAGTGCCCCACCATGTACTGATGTCCCTCACCAACACACATACACACACATGTCAATTGGTGGTATCAGTGGCAGACTCAGGCATACCTAATTCACACCCTGTGCATATGATGAAACTGTGCCACCTCCTGCAATCTCCAACATCAGTGCAGGAACAGGTAAACACTTTGCTGATGCACAGGGTGACTACATAGAAATGTATTAGTAGTTTCATGTTGGTAACAGTACAGTGTGCTGATATGACTGTGTGTATATCCCAGCATGCCTGATGCAGTAACCGTATGACTGTCCTGAATTGTTATCTACACCCATAGTACGTACCAAAGTGTAACAGCTGCACATTATTGCATACCGGTGGTAAGGATGTCAACAGATAACCACATACATGGGTAGCACAGGGGGGAAGCTAATGCAAGTAGTGATACGCAATGATGGACATGTACAGTAATGGTGGCAAGTTGCCCACAATGACTATGCAATGTGGATGTTTGTGCATGTTGATATGTGTGCAGTACCAATGTAATCCAAATCACAATTAACTATGACATAATATCAGTTCTATCATGGACATCTGAGCTGTGCATTCCTGGGTACATGTTGATAGTGCCTACATATTTGCACTGTTACCTACTGTTAGTGTTACCCCTTCTTTGTTGTACAATGGACTATTTCCAGCCCTGCTTACTGTAGCTTTGTTTGCATGCATGTTCGCTGGGGGTTCCCTGGAACACTGCTTCCACCTGCAATGCAGAGTTACAGTGCTTCTGTGGACTCCTAGTGACATCTGCATAGCGTACTATACGTATGTCAAGTTTACACATGACAGCACGTCACTGTCTGTCCTGTTCGCATGTACATTGTCTGTGACACATTGCACATGTCTTACCTGGCATTTTCCCACGTGTGCAGTCATATATGCCAGTGCTATGAAATCAGTAGCAGTACACCTACACATACACACCTTCAGTATGTTGTTCCCCATTGGCCCTATGTGTTGGTAATCACCATGGCAATTACACTACTATGGTAGCATGTGCAAAGGTAACCTGTGAATCACCTCTATGGTCCAGTTGTTCTTTATGTGAGTCATGTGGCAATGTCACAGCTGCCACATGTATGCAGTCAACCCTCACCCATGGCCAGGAACATGCAACACATATGTGGGATACCACCACATAGCCAATCTGAGGACTGAGCACTCTGAACCCAGAAATGCCATACCCTGTCAGGTGGCATGACATACTACAGTGACTACAATACCAGTCTGACATAGACCCGCACTGACAGCAATCTGAACACACTGGGGCATACTTGGAGACTCAGAATAGCATCCTGCCTGAGCATCACACACCTCCACAGCTAGCACACAAGCATACGTTATGTCAGAACAGAGCACATGCCACACATGGAACACACATCCTGTGTGCCACACACTCACAGCCTGTAGGGCTACACAACACACCTGCTACAGATGTGTCAGGTACCTCACTTGGCCGCTGCAGTGGGGTCCCGCTCAACAGGCTGTACATGGTTAAGGTCACAGTGATATGCCTGTGGGACACTATGGTCCACCATAAAACACATGCATACAGGTCAGTCAGAGGCATGGACACATATGACTCGGTCATTGACCATGCCACTATGGATGACCTGAGACATACCTCCCTGGACTACATGATAGGGGACATAGAAGGGATCTCTCAGCATGTGGCACGGGCCAGTATGAGCCTGATCTTGGTTGCCATCATATCCTCACCAGGTATGCTACCACTATATGTAGAAAGGGTGTTCTATGTCTACATTCTGCTCAATCTCCAATGTCATTCATAGGGTATCCACTGGCTGTCAACGTGTGCTTACATGCTAGGGAAGCCACAATGATTTGCGAGGGGCAGCTTGCACGTGACACCCATGGGCTATTGTATATTGGCGAAGCCCCTTGATACACACATAGTGCCTTTTGCTGCAGGACATGGATTACATAGCCACCTCCGTGGGTATCACACAGGATAGGACACTAACAGTGATGCTACACAACACCAGCAGTGTACACCACAAGATGCATGCACTGGACACTGTCCTCAGCATGGTGAACTGCAATGTCTGTGCAGTACCAGAGTCCTGATTCATGGCTCACAGGTGCAACCTATCACTGCCAGGTTATACCACATACCATTCCTGTCATCCCCTACACATGTAACACACATGGACAGGGGGGTGGTATCCCAAGGCACCACAGATACACACACCTCCAGGTTGTTGGCACAGCACAAAGCATCAGGGCCTATTCATGTTCAGCTAACAGTGTGTCGGACTGCCTTCTGGTTCATAGCCTGGCACACACAACCTCCCATACACAGGAAACCCACCTGTCCTCCATAACAACACTGGCAATATGACAGTCTCAAGAAATGTCTTTATATGGCTGGACTGCATCCAGCCAAACATTGTGCGTGAGCCTTACTGTAGCTACAACACACTAGCTGAAAGGTTCCCAGCATGTGGTCACTGAATTGCAGTGGAATAACATGTTACCACTCCCACAACAGGTGGGAACATGCAGCACCTGTACATCGACTACATATAGGCTATATAGCCCAGACCAGATGTGTATCCCCTGCTGTAGGTATTTTACCATATACACCCACACTGTATAGACACATACCGCGTGCGGCCCCTGCACAGTAAGACACAGTCATATTGTTATGCATTGCGAATACCATTTATCCACTCGAGGCAAGTGTCAGACATGGTAACTACTGCAGGTCACAGGTATTTATGTGTATGTGTCACACACATACATCATGTGTGCATTGCCATTGCTGGTTTAGGCAATGGCATGCATTGTTATGCACAAAGACCCACACAAGGTCATAATGTGTGACACAACCACACGTGGCAGTTGTGGGTTTCCAAAACATACCTATCTGTACTCTGACAATGGTAATAGACCCAGTAGCAGAGCGCACTATTGGCATAACTGGCCAAGTAGCCCTGTTTGGCTGTGCTGATAGTGTGGTGACATCCCCTGTGTTTACTGTGGGAATATGCAACATCTGGTGTATTGTAGTATTTGCCAAAAGGATCTGTTCTCTTACACTTGCAATTACACACACCCTACTACCCCCACACACACTTGCAGGATTCATACCCCTACCTAACTATGTCACGACACGTGAGAGAGAAGCATTAGCGAAGTGCACTATTCGGATTACTAGGAGGTTCCTCTTCTCCGGCTGTACTTAAAGGGTGCTGACATCATCAGTGTTTGGAAAGGGTAATGTGCATCATGTAGTGTGATCTCCTGATTGTAAAAAAGAACATGTTTTTCATACAGAATTGCACACACACAAACTCCCCGCATTCAAAAACACACACACACTTGCCATTTGCAGGTTTCAAACTCCTACCTAACTAGGTTACGATCCTTGAGAGAGACACTTTAGCAGAGTGCGCTATTCGGTTTACTGGGCAGTGTTTCTTCTCCAGCTGTATGTATAGGGTGCTGACATCATCAGTATTTGGAAAGGGTAATGTGCATCATGTAGTGTGATCTCCTGATTGCAAAAAAGCACATGTTTTACATACAGAATTGCACACACACAAACTCCCCACATCCAAACACACACACTTGCAGGTTTCAAACTCCTACCTGACTATGTTATGACACTTGAGAGAAACGCATTAGCAGAGTGCGCTATTTAAATTACTGGGAAGTTTCCCTTCTCCTGCTGTACTCATAGGGTGCTGACATCATCCATGCTTAGATAGGGGAATGTGCATCCTGTAGAGTGCTTTCACAGTTGCCAAAAGGGGCATCTCCCTCACACAGACTTGCACACACACTAACCCCCCTCCACACACACTGGGCAGTTGCAGGATTCAAAACCCTACCTAACTATGTTATGACACTCATGACAGATGCATTAGCGGAACGCACTATTCAAATTACTGGGAGGTTTTCCTTCTCCTGCTGTACTTATAGGGTGCTGACATCATCCGTGCTTAGATAGGGGAATGTGCATCCTGTAGAGTGCTTTCACAGTTGCCAAAAGGGACATCTCCCTCACACAGACTTGCACACACATCAACCCTGCTCACCCCCCCCCACACACACACATTGAGCATTTGCATGGTTCGAACTCCTACCTACCTATATTATGACACTTGAGGGAGACGCATTAGCAGAGCGCGTTAACTGAATTACTGGGCATCTGGTCTGCACCTGCAGTATTTATAGGGTGCTGACATCTTTATTTCTAAAGAGGTATGTACATCTAGTACTACCTGTCAGGTGGGGGATAGCATATATATGCATTTGCAGCCACCTACGTCAGGGTCAGATATGCACATCGCACTGGCAGGTTATGTTCTATACCATGCTTGGTGACCACAGGACCTGTAACACACAACACAACCAGTCCAGAACACCACTCCCACATCCAGGACCCACACTTTGCTTCCCTGGGAACAGTGCTGGGATATGCAGGTGTAAACATACACCATTCCAGTTGTTAACATCAGGTACAGGCATATTGTGTGTGGGAACTACTCAGGCCTCTACCACTTTACCCTACAGCCACTACAATTTGTGGGTCCATGTGCTTATGGCAGAACCACTCACCACAGCCACATGGGGGAATACATATTGCACCTGTCCATCTGCAACATGGTTACTCACTGTTCCACACCAGAGGTAGACCACCATTGTTGATATCCGACCATACCCACCTTTCCCTGGACATCCATATCCTATCCCCACCCCTAGGCAAGGTTGACACTGCAAACAAACTGTATTTAGCACAAGCAGACTCTACACTTGTGAAGACTGGGGTAAACGACTTCAAAGGACCCATGCTGGGGGACTATACTGGCCACTCTGCATAATCCTTGACAATTGCATTCTATGAGCATGTGTAAGGTTTGCATTGATCATGCTATCCTACATATACCCATGACTGCTCCACAACAAGACACCTGTCAGGTGTACACCAGCCATATATGAGCCATCCAACTGACAGAGTGAGCAAATACATTGCAGAGCTGTAGCCCACAGAGGGAGGACATCTGTGAACAGTACCGGCATGACACTTCATTCCCACGTAATCATCACAACACAGTGTTGACAGTGGAATTGTCCAGACAATGCAGATAGGGCTCCCCTAAGTCTGTTATTGACACCCACTTACTGTTAGAGGTCCTCAGCAACCCTCTTCCAGCACACACCAACAACATGGCTGTGGCTTAGCACATTCAAACCCTGGGATCTCCACTGTGCCCCTGCTTGACAGAGGCACAGCTCACTAGCCTCAGACGTTGCCTTATGTGACCTACTTTACAGTGGCACAGTAGCCTACTGCACTGGGGATGCAGATGCCAAGCACACTCTGGCTAAGCTGTCATTCCCTAGGGCAACAAGCCTAGTATTGACCTCTACACCCATATGTTCAATTGTCAGATGCACAATATTTGTTGTGCTATTAGACTGTTTGCAGGTCTTTATTGCCAAAGCATTCCCTGTTCCTATGAACAACTTGTGTATCTGTGGAAGATGTTTGAATATGAGGGCAATCCACTATATCACTTATGTCTCTGTAATTACTTTCTGTGTGCACTGGGCAGATTGCTGTGTTGTGGTTGATTCCTGGAATGACACGTACAAATACCAGATATGTGTGGCCAACTGCTAAACGGAGATATGGCCTAAGTGTGTGAGCATGCCCAGTTCAGCCTTTCCATGGCATGTTGTCTGACATATGCCTCATTTATCAAAGTGTGTGAGCATGCCCAGTGTGAGCTTTCCATATGTTGAACTGTGAAGTCCACCACATATTTGGGTGTGTGTGAACTTCAACAATATCTCACGTTTATGGTTGTGTGTTGGGTGTCATGTTGTGTACTAACTGGCCAACTGCTTTGTGTCTGCCACAACAGGGATTATACTGTGCCTGCAGGGATTGCATGGGATACTTTGCATACAGTTGTCAACATCCTTTCATAATGACCTAACACTGTAGTACCGTATAGTGTACTGGTTCAGTACTTTCACTGTGGTGGACAGTATCCTTGGCTTTAGTCCTATCACTGCTTGACATCTTCATAGTGAGCACAACAGACTGTGTAGGGGCCAGTTGTGCACATATGATCAGATATGGACTACCTACACCAGGCTTGTCCAACATTGGTAGTGTATTCCACAACATAGGTGGACATTGGCAAACAATAGCGATGTTCCCCAGGCCATTTCTGATGCTAGTCACAGAGTCTGTTTGTCCTTCGACACACATTGTAACTGGAGTTTGCCATGACATATGTCATGGTTAGTATACTGTGCCTCCGTCTACCTCTGACATAACAGTGATACCCAGGGTTAACCTACCATCTCCCATCCACTCATCGGGATTCCTCTTGAGGGGTGTCGATAGGTGACTCTCTGGCTTACCTGTACTGGGAGTTTACTCAAGAGTGGTGTTGCCTTCTGTGTTATGGATCATTCTGTACAGCTTGTCCTATGTATGTCAGTACTGGGGTTCAGGTCTCTCATGTGCATAGCTCACTGCCATTCAGATTGTACAAGGTGCAGCATGTTCATTGATTCCAGCTTGGACATGGCTTCATACATCAGGCACAGCTTGCCTCTGGGTGGGCAGTATGGCAGTGTGTGGAGCTGCAGTTTGTTTACTCAGGCAACACATGGCATCTGTTCATGCTCTTTGCTACTCCTGGTGGGGTACTGTTGTGGACTTTACAGTTGATGGAGGTGTCTGCTGAGGTATATCCCACAGGGGCTATTGTAGTCAATTGTGACACTGATGAAGGATGACTGCAGAGCCACAGTGACCTCCCCTTATCTACATCTGACAACCTTCATGATTGGGTGGGTATATGGTATGTTTCTGCGAACACTACAGCCACATGTTTGTCCAATGCAGGATATCTATCACCTTGTGTCCCCAGGTCTCTCATTACATGTTAGGTACGTAATGGGTTAACACCTGTGTGGTAATTTGTGGGCACTTAGTGTATATCCAAGGTGGTTGTCTATACACAGTTCTGCAATTAGCTTGCTGACATGGCTATGGCTCCAGTTGTCTGTTTCTAGGTGGCCCTTTTGTGGGTTGCTTGTGTCAGCTGGGGGTCGGATATGGTGGGCTGTTTGTACTCCTCTGCATACATGTTCAGTCACAGTCCTTCCATGTTGGCCTGTACCTATGGGACATATATACGTAACGGGGGGGTCCCAGGACCAAGCCTTGTGGGATGCCACTCATATCTGCTTTGAAGTCTGACATGGATGCAGCATGTCTGACCATGTCAGTTCTGTCCTTGGTCTGGTTTGCAACCCCTCTACTGACATAGGGGTATATATTTAAGCTGGTAAACATATCCATACTGAACTCGTAGGGTATTGTCTGGAAGCATATGCACGGTCCAGCTATGCTGTGTGGACCACATTGCCCTCATCAATTACCTTAATGACTGTTTCAAATGGGTCAAACATGTTTAGGGGCAGGATCTGCAGTTACAACAGCCACACTGTGTAGGGTCCGGTGTCAGTAGGTCCACGATAGCTTTATGTCTGTGGTACATACTGATCCTTTCCATAGCTGTAAAGACCAAGCTTGTCAGGATCCTGGGGTGGTAGTTTGCAGTATCCATTCAGGCAGCACCTTTGTTGTGAAGGACCACTGTTGTTGTACACTGCTCTTTGGGTACATATCCTGTGGTAAGGCTAACATTGGGCAGTAGTGTGATTTGGCATTCCATTATTCTTGGAGTCCATGTTGGCCTCAGCCCAGGACACCATCACATACCTTTGCTGCTGTGTGTTTTGCTTTGCAGATGATGGCTGTTACCTCAGCATCTGCAATGTCAGGGGACCAGCGGTCTGCTGGGATAGATATTTTGCATTCTGGTGGAGGAGGTTTGCACTGAACCTGTCAGGTTGTATGTTGGCAATATGTGTGTATGTTTGGTATGTTGTTTGTAATATCTGTGTGATTCAGAGCATATCTGTGAATTCCCAACATGGTTCCTACCATCAGTTAAGTAAGCCTTGTGATTATCCTTAGTGTCCTGTACAATTTGTATCTTCATAGGTTCATGGGTTCATACTAGGCTATCCACCCTAGGGCATTAGTAAGCCAAGCCAGAGTGTGTGTGTCTTATGCCGCCCCTTGCTATGTGACTATTATGGCCATTTATGATTTTCTTTACTGTGCCTCTGTCTGGACGTGACACAGTGAAGACCCCCAGTGTACATGTACGATCATCCATCCACTTGGCAATATTCCTGTTGAGGGGTGTCAGTGAGGGGCTCTGCCTAACATGGATTGGGATCCTGTTTCTGGGTGTGGGGAGCCTCTGGGTTATGTATCTGTCCCTCCAGCACATCCTATTTCATTATGTGTTGAGGCTGACTTCTGTCACTCTCACAGATCCAATGGCTTTGATTTCCTGTGGTGGAGCATGTCCATTACTCCTGTGTTGGACATGTACTTGTACAACAGACATACAATGCCTCTGTGTAGGCAGTCTGTGACTGCATTCAGCTGGGGTGTCTACAGCCAGGCAGCATATGACATATATTTGACACCCTTTATCCTCTTGGTGGGGTACCTTTGAGGTCTTCTGAACCACTGCAGGTATCAGGTACGGTACATCCCATAAGAGTCATTGTACTAGATTATGGGTCTGATAAGGGAACAGTACAGGGACACAGTGACCTCTGTTGATGTAGATGTGAATCCTTTCATGATACGTTGTCCAATATAGTCAGTCTTCCTAGCCACATTGGCATTGTGAGTGTCACATGACAGGTTACTGTCGACTTGTGTCCCTAGGTCCCTGATTACTCCTTGCATACATAATGGTTTACTACCTATGTGGTAATTTGTGAGTACCTTGTCTGGCATTTGGTGGGACATTCATACTGTCCAGTGTCTTCAGGATGTCTGGGTGGGGTTCTTGTGTGTGAGAGTGTGGTCTGTCACATGCTACAGACTGTACAGCAGTTTTAACTACACGTAGGTGCACATGGGTGGTCTCCGCTGCTTCGTGCATTGTCAGTTACCTGGCCGTATGGGTGTCTGTGCTGCATATGGATACTCCCCCTCCTTTGATGTTTTGGTCCAGGTGTTGGGGCCATAACGCATGATATGTGGTATAACCTGGTAGTGCTGGTGTGCTATCAGTAGGCTTGCAGCAGGCTTCTGTCACTGCACAGACATCAATGTTCAATGTTCTCTATACTGGGAAGTGCCTCAGGGGCATGCATATTGCAGTTTACACATCTGGCATTGGTCAGCATTACCCTTATGTTTCTTAGCACTTATGTTTTCTAGGGTGGTGGGTTAGTCTTTTTGGCCTTGCCTACGTACGGCTCTATGGAGGTGGCAAAGGCCTTATCCAGTATCCAGATGCCCAGGGGTAAAAGGTGCAAGCCATCCCTGGAACAGCAGCATGGCTTGTCATGCAGGACATCTCAAGCAGACAGACATTAGACCCTCTTGGACTGACAGCTGTAACTGTGCCACCTGTTAAAGCTGATCATTCTGTGTTTGTACTGTGGCATCATTCTTGGTGAGGGTTGGATGCTGCAACCGGCCAGTGTCATATCGGCCTGGGGTACATACTCAGAGAGCTCATCCATGTCTCTTTTCATGTAGTCCAGGGGGGTACATCTCAGGTCATTCACACCAGGATGGACAATGAGTGCATCATATTTCTGCTTGCTTTGGGGTGACCTGCGTACTTGTGTTATGTGGCATATTGTGGCAGCCTACAGGCAGCTTACTGTACCCTTTCCCTTGTTCAGTCTGGTGAGTGGGACAGCAGTGTGTCTGCCTATACAGACACCTATTACAACTGTATCAGGCATGTTGTTTCTCCTTTTGGCCTGTAACCAGCTTTGTGTACTATGTGTTGCATGTGCTATGTTTGGAGGTTGTGGTTGCTTGGGATCTGCTTTTGAGGCTTCTGTTGGTGTGGTGTGTTTGTAATTAGGGCCTCCGGGAATGTTTTTCTGTGTTTATGTGTTTGGTTTACAGTTGTGATAGGTCTATGTGGGACTGGGGTTGTGGTGTATGTGGTTACCTTCTCCTCCTGACTAGTTTTGACAGTACTGAGTTGGGGGAGCTCAGCCTCCGGTTTGGATAAATGGTTGCATCTCTCACATATATTTGTATTTATTGGGGGGAGTTGTGGGTTGTCTGTGTAATTGGGGCAGGTGTCACATTGCCTCTGGATTCACATATTCTACTTGTTGTAGCTGGCCTTAGTGGATTGTATGTGTGGACATATTTTATTGCCATACTACTGATCAGTGATTACTTCCCTTTTTATGTTTGCTCTATCATGTAGTAGCTTCCTCATTCTCTTGCATGCTTTGGTAATGACTGGAGTCCAACATGCCAGATGCCTGCGTGTATGGCATTGTGTCTTGTTGTTATTTATGATTGCATACTCCAAGCATTCCTGGCTGTGTTCATGGAATGCCTGTATAACATGTTCTGCAGTGTGTCCCATATTCTGCACTTGCACAGGGCCTTTTGTGGATTCCACATCAGTTTGGAGGGGTGCAACCTATGCTTTACACATGTTTTTCACTGTGGTTTTCTGGCCAGGGACTGTGGTCAGGATGTGTATATCCAGTGTGATTACTCTATGGTCCGGTCTTACCAGTGAGGGATACACTTCTCATCTTGCCATCCAGTACACATGTTGCTGATTATCACATCCAGTATGCTTACCCCTCTTGTGGCAGTGGTACGTTGTTCCTGGGCATTTTGGTTTATGGATTCTGGGAACTTTTCTCCCACTGTGTTGGTGCTAGTATAATGCTCCCAGTGTATGTCTGGGTATTTTCAGTCTAGCAATATAATGTGGTTTGGGGGGCTTGATATATTCATGTATTCCAACATAGGCCAGGTGCAGTTCCTGGTATTAGGACAGTAGTCTGCAGCAGGCTATATACTGTGAGGCGGTTTTATCCAATGGTATTTGACAATGGCTAATCCATGCTGCTTCTTGTTGTGGTACCAGGTGTGTTTGTCCTTGACATTTATTGCTAGTCACCCTCCTTTTGTAGCTTGTTCCATGTTTTGCGGCTGTACAGCACAGTATGAGGTGTAACCTGGTAGTGTTAGGGTGCTGATGTGAGCCTTGACCCAGTATTTTATTACAGGACTGATATCAACATTCTCCATACTGTGTGCATTTACACTGCACATATCTTGCTATTTAGACTTCTGGCATTGGGTAGCATTACATCTAGGTTCCTATCCCTCGTGGTACCTATGAAGGTGGGTTTGTGTTTTGAGACTTACCTATTCAGGGCATGCTGTGAGTACTGACAGCCTCTGCTGGTATCCATTTGGCTTGGACTGATAGGTGCACGCCACCCCTAGCAGGTGGTGCATCATGTCATGCTCCGCATGCCTTCCCAGGCTGAAACACATTGGCTCCCCTTTGACTAACTGCATTACTTCAGCCAGTTATTGCAATTGATCATCCCATCGTCATTTTGTGGCTTCATGCTTGGTGAGGGTGGATGTTAGTCAGGGTCCTCAGGTGTGCATATAGTACATGGTGTTACATTACTTAACACATGGCATTCCTGCCTCAGGTGGTGCTGCAGGACTGCCTCTGTTGGATGCGCATATTACACTCCCATTACATGTTTGTGAGCAGGTCATGTCATTTTTAGGCATCCCTGTTATTATTTGAGTGAGTCAGAGGGGGTATCATTCCCAGGTTTCCTACTGAGCCAGTGTATGTGCTATGTGTTGCCTCTTTGCCAAGGCCAGGGCATACTGGGCATGCCTCCTTCTGCCTACTGGGGCAGGCTCAGGTTGTTCCTCCTCCGAGTCACGCTCTGCCTGTGATGGCCTTGGCAATGGTGGGGGGCTGTTTGGCCCAGCCCTATGCTGGTCCTGCTGCAGCTGTTTTTGCAAGATCATATTATGTAGCATAGCACATACCATGACAATTTGGGTACATGTATTTGGTGTGTACTGCAAGGCTCCTCCAGATGTGTCCAGACACCGGAACCGTGACTTGAGCAGCCCAAACACATGCTCTATTACATTACGTGTTTGTGCGTGTGCCTCATTATGGCGTTCCTGTTCAGGTGTGTGTGCGTTTCTGATGGGTGTCATCAGCCACGGCTCCAGTGCATAACCTGCATCCCCCACTAGGTGTCCGTGTGGGATGTCCCCATTGGCAAATGTCTGGTACAGCTGTGTCAAATGCTAGATGTGGGAATCATGGTAGCTATCAGGGCAGCCAGCACACACATTCATTATTATGCCCTGGGCATCACACATGACCTGGCAGTTGATGGAGGGGAAGCCCTTGCGGTTAATGTAGGCCCTACCCCGCTCACTGGCTGGTGCTTTGATGTGTATATGCGTGCAGTCTATTGCACCCACTACCTCAGGGTATTCCGCTATTTGCTGGAAGAGACGCATATTGCTGGCTAATACCTCACGGGCATTGGGGAAATATACATGACCACCGACATGTGCTGACATGGCATCCAGGAACTGGTGCAGTACCCTGGAGGCTGATGCCTGTGATATCCCCATCATATCACCAGTTGGTCTTTGGAAGGTACCTGTTGCTAGTATTCTTAGGCCAACACATACCTTGGTTTCCACTGGGATGGGTTCCCCTCTGTTGGTTCTGTGTGTGAGGCGTGGCCTGCACAGCTCAACTATTTGCTGCAGGAGCTCTCTGTCCACTCTATAGTGCTCTACTATCTCCATCTCATGTAACCCGTGGTAGGTGACCCTAGGCCTGTACACTCTTCTCCGTCTCCTCACTGTGGGTTGTCTGGCACCATCTGCATTGTCACCACCCTCAGCAAGTCGCCTATGTCTCATTATGACAGCTATGGCAGCCCCTAACATTTCTGCTCTGAGTTCAGCTTTTTCAGTTTTCACTTCTAATAGCTTACTCCTGTCTTGCAGTGCCTCTTGAGAGAAACATCCTTCACTGCTGTTTGCAGAGTTTTAAGTGCTGGGCTGGGCTACTATTCTGCCTGTGTAATTGCCTGCTTCTAATTGTTTTCACCTGATAGCTCCAGCAGTATTCCCTGCTAGCTTCCTACTAATTCTGTTGCTTCCTTTTTCCTTTCTGTTTCCTCAGGGGGGAGCAGCGTGCATACCAGCAGAAACACGCTCACAGTGGCTTACATGTGCACACACATGCTTACACGGTTCAGGATCTGCCTATTCGGGTTAAAACATGCGCACACCAGCGCCAACAGTCTTACAAGTCTGCCAACAGGCTCCCACATGCTCAGTCTTCCTTACACGTGCGCACACTGACCTACTCGCGCTTCATGGTGCGCACACGTGCGCATGCATGACCAGCAAGAAACGTTGGTGTAAGTAACAGTGTACACCTTCCATTTCTTGACTTTCCCATGCTTATCTTGTGGCACTCCTCTTTCCCTGATCTGTGTCTGTCATCTGTCATGTTACACTGACCTCCAATGAACTGCATTTCTTTCTGCCATTCCCCCCTGTGATGTCTCCTATCTCCTACTCTATTCCTCCCCCTTATGTATCTCTTACACTACTCAGACTGTGCTCATTTTCTATGTGATTGTGGGATTCAGTATCCTAACCCTCATTTACATGAGATTGCCTACTAATGCTTAGTTACATGTCTTAGACTCAGCTTCCCCCCTTAGCAACCACTACACGGTGGCCATGTTGTTTTTGGTCTGCTGGTCCCTGCATTGTCATTCCATGTATTGCATAAAACCCACATTTGTGGGTTTATAACCTTCATTTTTATGTTTTATACAGCGCAGCCCATTTGCGCGGGGCTGCGCTGCATTTAAAAAAATTATATTTTTTTAATTTTTGCATCGAGTTACCTTGCCAATGGCCACATATTTGGCCATTGGCATGCTGCCTGACACATATGCACCCTTTATTTGGAGCTGACATGGCTCCGTTGTGATTTTTGCAGAAACGTACTCAGTTGTCAACTGAGTACATTTCTGCAGCTAAAACGTCTCTTACACGGGCTGGTTTCTGCTTCGTGGATTACTAATATACCTCATTTGCATACCTTTGAGTTGCAAGTGAGGTATTTAGCATATCCACGCCCAGTCCGTGTAAGAGACGTTTTAGCTGGTCTCTTACCCGGAGTTTCGGGCTGTTCCTGGATCGCGAGGCTTGCATGGAGTGTTACACGTCTCTTACACTCTGTGCAAGCCTTTGTGAATCCTGCCCGTAGTCTATCACCAGTATAAATAGCACTGGGATCAGATCTGAAACGTTATGCACATCCACTCCCAGCAGGAACCCCTCTGTGAGACCAAACATTGCACTAATTCTATCAGTGTATTTGGGACGTCAGACCACCACATGGATTGCCCATATCAGCTTTCTTTACACCTTGTCATATGCTTGTTCAGATCTAGGAATGCCCAGTTGCATCTTTCTTTGTGTGTAGCATGGGAGCAATGTTGCTACATCATATGTTCTGAATCCAAACAGCTCATCTCCCATCTTAAATTCTATCACTCTGCATATTCATTTACCAATCACCTTCTCCGGAGCATTCATGCAGTGTCATAGAGGTTTGTTATCTCTATACTGTCCATGATTGTGTATGTCCCCTTTGCTCTTTTACACTGGTAATAATGTGCCCCACAGCCGAATATTATTCAGTAATCTGGGATACACCTTTTTCTCTGTACTTTCTATCCAGACTGCAATGATTACATTCAAGAGATATTTCCTTCCTGTCTCACCCAACATTCTTTGCTTTATCACCCAAATCTAATTTTATAATGTACTCAACATGATATTTTTGCATACTGCATAAACTGTACCACATCTATTTGTGCTGAGCCTTCTTGTGATATTTTTCATGCTGAGGACCGTGTACTGCTATATGGTCATTTTTAACATGACCCTGAATTCTACAGTAAGAACAGAACTTGAGATGGCTAGCATGAAAGAATTGTCACTTTTCATAATCAGATGCAAAACCTTTATGCAAATCCTTTACAGTGCAATGCTTACATTCTAACATTACATTTGCTTTCCATCCACCTTACCAAAGTCCATCAGTATAAAAATTGGATTCAAGATCTGCCAGAATGTCACAGTAAGACTGAAAGCAGAGTCAAATATCAGCAGCTAATGCAGATACTAAATGCCATGAAATAGTTACCTGCTTTGTCATATTATCATGTACTAGATTAACCATACATGATAATAGGACTGTAGATCTTTTGCCATCTTGTATCCAGTAACCAGATCTATAAAAAATGTTTTAGAAACAGAAGTTTGAAGATATGAATAGCTATGGTCTACTAACAGATGTAAAACATAGTTTTCATAATAATTTAGCACACTGGCAACACAATATTGGGTTAGTCTAACACGAATTACGGCCTCCTTAATGATGGGGTCTTGTCAAGTTTTATAGATTCCGCCTTGTCTTATACAAGGATCTTTCACTGTGAAATACCCTACAATTTTTTTTTGGGGGGGTACATATATTACTCTCACATTTTCCCACCAATATTATATTAGACTTCCCTTTTCTAATATTAGCAATCTATGTAGATTATATTATGTTGTTTAATACAGACAAAAGGGAGCTGGAATTTACTGGAGGAAGCTGGCAAAGGGAAGACGGTATTGGGGACAAATAATTTGAGAAGTTAAGGTAATAGAATATGAAAAGGCAAAGAATGTATTTTGATCACAGGCTAATGATTGCCTTCTCTATCATGAACTGATATCAGAGTACAGACAAAGAAAAAGGGATAGGGGAATCCTAAATTAAAGGCCTGAGTTTTTAAGTGAATCTAGAGCAGAAGCTGCTGTTTAAAAAGGGATAATTAGTAGGTCATATCAAATATTGCACAATAACCATAGGAATTAATCAGAAGAGGTCAGAAAAGATTTGGAAGAGAGATTAGAAATGCAATTCACAAACAAACAATGAAAGGACATATGCAACAAAGTTTAGAAGACTTAGGACTTTCACCTAGAAATGTTTGCATTTATACTTTTATACACCAAACAGATTCCAAATAATTTTTCATCAGGTAGACAGCAAAATTTGGAGTTGTGATGGGGAAGAAAGAAGTAACTGTGGACATGTGTTTTGGGTGTGTAATGAGTTGGCAGTCTTTAAAAATTCCCTACAGAGTACTCTGTCAGGTATACTGGGGAGAAAATTTGTGTAACTAAAGACATTTTTTTGAGTGGGAATACAGGATCTGAATTGTCTAGACATAGTAATCCCTTGTTAAGTTTAATTCTCATGGCTCCCAAAAAGCCATTACTAGAAATTGTAAATCAAAATCTAAACCAACTATACTTGAAGTAGTGAATATTGTAACAGAAATAAAAGAATAGGAAGTGAGATCTTTAGTAAAGGGTAGGAGTAAATTACATAGGAATAAATAGCAATTGTGGGAACAATAAATGTAGAGAACTGTTTTGGAGGGGGAATATAGTTTATGAGAAGCCATGAATTGAACAATTTATGTAATGTTGGTTAGATTATGCATTGCATATATTTTTATATATATCCGATAATGTTTGTAAATGTGAACTTGCTAATATGGTTTGATTACTCTTATATAAATGTTTGTCTATGACACAAGTGATAACTCAATAAAGGTGTTTATAATAAAAAAATACAGTATTGAGCCTAAAGAAGAATTTGCACACAGATTTCACAAGCTTTTGTAACTGAATTTATATGACTAAGATTTTTATAAATACCAAAATGTCAGATGCAATGGTTGTTGCTACGCTGGACAGACTAATGGACCTGTGCTCACTGAGAATCCATGACACACATAACAATTCTACTTACAACTCACTAAGTACATCAGCAAATACCATCTACTTTCTAATAAGTAACATAGCCTCTGGTCTAGTTCTAGCACATACACCTTTCTCTGAATAATTACTGACAGCATTATCCTCAAAACAGATAAAGTTCTACTGAATGGTGACATCTTCACTAACCTCATTAGTGTGTTTGACCTTGTTAATCACACCATACGTCTTCACTACCTCATGGAAATAGGCATTAGCCACAATACTCCTCCCTGGTTAAGAACTATCTACATAACTGCCACTTATCCCTTCAATTCACTTCTGCCATGTCACCATCAATCCAACTAATAAAATGGATTCCTCATGTTCCAGTTCTAACACCTTTTCTTTTCTCAGTCTACATTAACAAACTTACATTTGATTTACCTCATGTTTTGGTTTTGCTTTATGCGCAAAAATCTTATACTGTTTTACCATTCTCTTCCCTCTCTTGAACTTGACCTCCATTCAGACTACTACTCCCTTACTCAGTAGGTCAATGATAAATAATTGTTACTTAACTTACCAATCCATGATCATATTAATACTACAACTGAAAATGTTAACACATTCAGATATCTAGGAATTTGGTTGGATCCTTCTCTAAACTTGCACATCCATCTCAAAAACACTCACAAGAAAATCAGCTATCTCTTATTGTGGGTTATTGAAAATATCTCCATTTATTTCCAGAGCCAGAGGAAATTCAGTAGGTAAAGGTATCCTACTACCTCTTTTGGGATATGGTCTCACTCTTATCACATCAGCCTCCAACTGAATACAGGTGCCATTCATGCCATATCCAGGTTAATAACTCTCTCTTTCTCCCAGGAATTAAAACCAAAACAAATCCATAGAAAATCTAGCTGGCTTCCAGTAAAACAAACTGCTGGCTTTCCATTTAGGTTCATAGGTTCAATGGCTCGCAAGGGCAGTTAGCCTAGTACTAACCTATGAACCAGACCATACATTTTCTGTCAATTGACTCAACGTATGGGACTCTCTCTCACCCAACATTAATTATCACCCTTCTTACCCCTTGTTCTAATCACAACTAAAGGCTAATTTCAAGCCACAAGTTCAATGCAAATGTTCTCTTTCTGGCCATATAACTCCCCTACCTATTCGCTATTCTGTATAACATACCCCTAAATCTCATAGTTAGTATAACTAGTCTCACTGTTGATATAATTGCTCATAATACTTCCTTCTGACGTACTTTCTCCCATTTTCTATCATTGTTACTCCTTATACAGGACAACTCTTTTGTTTTATTCCAATTTTATGCTTTGTATGTATTATCTTCTGTATGTTTCTCTGTACAAATTGTACATCTGATTCCCTTTTGTAATGTTTCTTTTCATTTATTGTCATGTGTGTGTGTGTGTGTGTGTGTGTGTGTGTGTGTGTGTGTGTGTGTGTGTGTGTGTGTGTGTGTGTGTGTGTGTGTGTGTGTGTGTGTGTGTGTGTGTGTGTGTGTGTGTGTGTGTGTGTGTGTGTGTGTGTGTGTGTGTGTGTGTGTGTGTGTGTGTGTGTGTGGTGTGAGTGTGCTAGTGTATTTATGTTGTTCTTGCAATCCTGGGCTGAAACCAAAATAAGTAATTTGTGATCATTGTGCTACCTGCCAACAAATGGAAATAAAAATAAATAAAAAATAAAGCTCACAAATAAAACTATGTCACAGTTTATCATAGCTGCTTCCTCTGGAAGGTAGCCAATCCCTAAGAAGAAAGCTATTAATCTTTTATCTCAAATACAGACTATGAATAATAGCTTACCTCTCTAATACTCTCGTTCACCTATTTCAAACTGCATACTGAAATAACAGTAAAAACATCAATCTCACAACTACAACTATGTCATAGATTATCACATCTGCTTGTTAGAGATAGTAAATGCACCCTGGCCAGATAGATGCATCTGTCCATGATAAGATGAGGGAGATACAAACAGTGATGTAAGAGCGTAAGTTTGTCATTGCTGGTATTACAGTAACAGGGACCTGAGAGCACTCTTGTGGCTCATGCAGTTAATACAGCCTTGTAGAGTGTATCTACACATTTAGACTGTGGTTTGAATCTGGGAATGTAGATGTCCAAAATGATGTGTACAGAAATTAGGAGCTTGGCCATCCAACATAGATATTGGACAGTTCACAATTATATGCACATTAACATAGCTACCTCCTTTCCCAATCCCTCAGAGCCACATGCTCCAGGGATCTAAACCTTGTCATTACAATAAACAAAACATGCTGGAGGGATAGGTTCCTGACCCAGAGACTCCCCAGAATCTGTAATAGATTGCCCATACATGTCAAGCTGAGGGCCTCTTTTGCCCTCTTCAAAAGGAACCTTGACGATTGGATGGGAGAAAGGAAATTCACCTCGGGGATCATGTCAGATGCCCTGCTAGACAGGGGTCCAGGGAAGTAAATAGTGTTGGGAAGAAATAGCCAGGGAATTGTTATGTCTAGGCTTGTATAGGCCCTAGGGCTGATAGCCTAGTACCAACCTATGACCTAGGAAAATGAGATGTCTATTTAAATAATGTTATGGAATAACAATGAAGGGATGGATGTGGAGTAGTGGGCTACATAAACAATAGCAACAAATGCACGATCAGAGAGGCAATATAACAATAAGGATGTAGATGAGGTCAAAGCTTTTGGAAAGCATTTTGTATGTTAAGGCAGAAGGGAGAATTCTGATAGATTGATACAGTATTTCCTCCCTCAGACTCATCATGGCAAGAGGATGAGAGGCTAAAAATAGAAATAAAGGAGTGTGTTAGGAGGGATGGCAAACATAATCATGAAGGATCTGAATCTTCAAAACTGGACTAGGAGACTCTAGTCTCCATATCATAAAAGACTTTGGAGAGAAACAAGATTTTGGACCTTTAGGAGCTCTTCCGACAGCTGTAGGACTGAATGTGAAATCATGTATGTTGTCCTAACCAGTGTGGGACTGAGTGTGAAATCATGTATGTTGTCCTAACTAGTGTGTGGTGGGAATCAACGATGTTCAGATGAACATAGTAATAGCCAACAATGATATTCCATTTCGCTGTTTCGAATGGGGGACAATGATAACCCAAGGTCAGAGATGACGGTAGGGTAGTGTGTAATAATGAGTTAGATAAATTACAAAAAATGTCAAATATAAATTGGACTGAATCAAGAATGCATTACTCAGAACAACTGAAAAAAGTTTGAAAAGATGGAAAAGATGAAGAGGAGAAGGTTAATATAGATACACAGCTAAAGGAGACTAGGGGATACTAGATACTAGGGCAAAGGACAGGGCATACAACATCTACACGAGGAGTAGTAGAATGGACAAGGCACACTGGAAGTACACAAGCAAGATCAACAAACAGGTGAGAGGAGGAAATACAGAGGCATAAAGAAAGTTACTAGAAAGGATCAAAAGTAAGAACAAAGTCTTTCTTCATTATATATAACAAAAAATGATGGAACAGAGAGACCTAGATAAACTGTAGAAAGGTAGGGGAGATCACATACTGGGAAAAAGATAAACAAATGCATTGCTTCAATCTTTATGAAAGAAAGGTAATGAAAGTTAAGATGCCGGAATTGAAGAAGGGTAGAATGAAGAATGCAGTGAACGTCCACCAGAATAGAAAGGGAGGAGGGTGACAGGAAAATGTTTTTCCTAACAGAAGTTAATGTACAGGAAATAAAATCTTCAGAATCTAGTCATTATGCTGAGAGCTGTCCTGATGGGGGTTCACAATATATCACTCACCATTGCAAAAGTACCTGAGGAAAGAAGACATATGTGGTACCATTATTTAACTGGGGAAGGAAGAATCACAGCAATGATAGGTATGTTAATCTAACAGTAGTGAGAGGGGAACATCACAACAAATACCAAGAGGAGAAGGGCTATTTGCTTTCCTAGAATACAATGACCAACATGTATTTATGGTTATGTGATGGTAGCAGTTGACAGATCCAGATTTATGACCAAGTTACAGTGGGATGTATTAGCAGATATGGCATTGATATATATCACCAAGGCCTTTAGACAGGTCCTTCACGGGAAGCTGCTAAGGAAACTGGAATGGTTAGGAATATTTATTTATGTATTTATTGACATTTGATTATTTAATTTATAGACTTTTAATTAGAATAGGAACACAAGCACTGATATGAACTGCTGCATTAGTAAGCGGCAGGATACATATGATTGTAGTAAGAGGAATAATATCATGACTAAGCCATTGACAATTGTAGTACAACAAGTGTCAGTCAAAGGACCAGTACTCTCCATTGTGTTTGTTTCTGACACATATAGGAGAAAAGAAAGTAGGATGACCCCTCCCCCCACTGATGTTGAAGGGAAGAGTGTAATGAGGTTATAGAAATGTTAATCAAGTGAGTAGTATGTGCTGTTTGGGGATAAGAGCAAACAAATTTAAAGCACTCCACCAGGGCTCTACTGATCCTGCTGTGAAATATCAGATGGCGGGAGACGAATCAACTGCAAAAGCCAAGGGAAAAGGTCAGAGGTGCTGACTGCACCGGGAATGGACCACCAGGAACAGAGTGAGAGGACAGTGACAACAGCAGAGAAAAAAAATAACCTCATCTTAAGGGAAATAGGTTTCAGAAGCACATGGGTAATCCTCACACTGTGCCAGTCTGACTTCAGGATGCAGTATGAGTCTTTTGTACAATTTGAGAGAGCACATAATGACAGAGAAATTAGCTTGCTGGAAAGAGTACAGATGAAATCCTCCAGAAGAATATGAGGAGTGGAGGAGGTAAAGATAAGACCAGAGACTTAATGACCTGAAGGTCATTTCACTGGAGACAGAAAAGACATAGGGATATAATATGGGTGCACATGTTCAGATCAGGGAGATGAGAATGTGTCATCCTTAATAAGAAGGACAGAAAGGGGAAGAGGGGACACAGGAAGCAGATTGCAGTGACCAGCTAATCTTATATCTGTCAAATTACTTATTCATAGAGGGGGTTGTATACTCATGAAGAAGACTCCAGGAATCATGAGTGAAGATGTAATCCATGGAGATATTCATGTCAGCATGCAACACATGGTAAAGATGTGAGGATAAAGCTAGGAAAGGATGGGACGTATATTATTAAGTGCACTTATACAATAAATTCCTTCTGCCATCAAGCAAATATAGTATAATATAAATAAATAGACAGAAAGGGAGAGAGAGACTTTCAAATTATTATGGAATTTCAGTACTACTTATTTTGCTTATGGAATATCTATGTTATTATTTACCTTCTTTTGAATATAGGAATTATATAAATCAAAATGTGTCTCATAGCTATACCTCTCAAATGCCCAGATTTTTGCCTCATATTTTTGGTCTGCTCCTCCTAACATTTATGTTTTTTTTCAAATCATTGAGCACTGAAGTCATTAAGTAATGACATACATTTGAGTTTCAGACTTCATATCACTCAGAAAATACATGTTAACATGAATCATGTTGTTATTCATCAGCTTTCTAAGTTTTAAGGGCAATATTTAAAATGTTTCCTATTTTTGGGCCTTTGACTCTCCATTATTTTGGCTTTGTCCAGATTTCTTGTGCTAAGAGGTTGAGAGGTATGCTCACAGCTGTTATTTCATAATTCATGCTTCATTGGTTTAGCTAGACTGGCAAAATTCAAAGCATTACATGTATACCTTGCTCCTGTTATACTTTAATGATAAAGTTATTTTCTTGCTTTGCAGATAATCTTTTTGTCATCAGCTTGGCTGTATCTGACATTTGTGTGGCAACATACTCATATCCAACAACTGTAATCAGCCTTCTTTATGATCGATGGATTCTGGGACACATTCATTGCATGGCTAGTGCATGTGTTGTAGTTCTATTCAACATTGCTTCTGTCTATAACATGACTGCAATAGCAATCAATAGATATTGTTGCATCTGCATTAGGCATCAGTATGACAAAATCTACAGTAAAAAGAACACATGTATTTACATCTGCATTGTGTGGACAATGGCAGTTTTGAGTTTAATGCCCATGATATTTCTTGGCATGTTGAAGTACGATCCAGTTGTATATTCCTGCACAGTCCTACGGCATGTAAATCCCCTGTGTACCCTCACTCTAGAGGGCATCCATTTCATATTACCTATCCTTATTGTGTCATTCTGTTACTTAAGTATCTGGATAGTGATTATTCAAGTGAAATATCGTCTCAGACAGGGCAGCAATGAGAAACTGAAAACAAATGAATTGCGTCAGTTTTTTTTAATGTTTCTAATTTTTGCAATCTATGGATTTTGTTGGGGTCCATATAGTATACTAGGACTCGGTACAGGTGTTAGTCCTGTCAGTGTCAGGAACTATATTCCTTGTTCTATTTTTACAGTAAGCTATTTTACTGCATACTTCCATAGTAGCGTCAATGGTGTTATCTATGGAATTTTTAACCAGAACTTTCGCAATGAATACAAAGCAATACTTTTTTCATTTTGTAAAATTAAATCAGTTATGGATGTATAATTTGCAAGACTAAAAATAACTGTATCAACAGAAGCTGAAATTTGTGTGATATACTCTCTCACTTTACTCTCTATAATCTCTCCTATTTCAAAAATTGTAGAAAAATGCATACATATTCAATTGCTAAAACACCTCACTGATAGCAACCTCCTTGCACCCACCCAACATGGCTTTTGCCCTGGTCACAGCACTACTGCAGCCTTACTTTCATTCACCAATGCTGTACTTTCATTCAGCAATGCTGTGAACAAAGTACTGGATGCAGGTCTACCAACCACAGTAATTTTGTTGGACCCATCCAAAGCTTTCGACATAGTATCATATCCTAAACTGCTGTAACAACTTGAGTCACTGGGATGCTCCTTCCATGCCCTAGCTTGGTTTTCCAGCTACCTGTGCAATAAAAAACAGTCAGATGACAAAACAGCCTATCTGAATACCCCCCCAGTAATACTGGAGTTTCCCAAAGGTCTATTCTCAGACCTCTACTTTTCAATATTTTCATTAATAATCCTTATACTCCATCCCAACATAGTACACTGATCCAATATGCAGATGATTCCGCTATCATCACCACTTCTAGCAACTTCACAAATCTCCTAAAGATAATGCAAGAAACTTTACATCTATGAAAACATGGCTAAACAATGCACAACTTCTACTTAATGCAAAAAATATCTAAACTCTTACTATTCTCAACTAAAGCTCCACCCACGACTTCAAGATATATTCACAAAACAATACTGTAATCGAATTAGTGAAAACAGCAAAACTAAAAATTATCCACTGCAAAATTCTATTAGCCATTATCTATGTGATTTTTGCCAATTCGTTTTATATTATAATCTAATCATCATAACCTTGTCTCTATTATTTTGAATATTATTTTTGTATTAATTCTGTATTTGTATTTGTATTTGGAGCTTTTCTCCCCGGGCCTAGACTGAAAATGGGTTTCTGACCAGTGGACTTTCCCGGTCATCAAATGTCAATCAATCAATCAATAAATAAATAAATTTGATAGACAATGGTTTTAAGATAAAATACATTTTATATGTGTAATATATTTCTTCTCTGGTGTATTTATTGGTATGAAAAATCAGCATTGTGTTTTAGATATTGAATCATTACAAATATTATGAAAATATTGCAATGTCCCTTTTCATATATGCCAGATATCCACAAATCTAAAAAAGAAAAGATTGTTATTAAAAAGATGCCTAGCTAAGAAGTTGAAATAGTATGCCAGAAAGTTATAGAAGAGAAAGCAATGAAAGAAACCAGGGAAGCTAGAAAAAGTGAATCTTGTAATGGACATAGTAGTACAAGAATGCTTTGATTTATTTGATATTGATGAACAAAAAAGTTTTATTGGGCAAGGCAGGGATTTTTATATATAAGGAAATAATGGCAGAAAAAAATCAAAAACAGTCAGAGATATCATTAGAAAAGGATCAAAGATGGATAAGATATTAAAACAAGTGCAGATGTCAATATAAGCTAAGATAGCAACAGCTGTGGAGGATACCTTGGGTCAGATTCAGAAAGGGCTTTTGCCAGAGATAAACCATAGCATGGACTGCTGCCACTGGTGGCAGCCTTTTCTTATTCAGAGACAGGTCCACCTCAGTCATACTAAGGGATGAGCTGTCTCCTCAGCTGAACTATATGCTAATGAGGCATTTTTGGGGGTGACTCATGCTAATAACATATGTGGTATTCCGTAAAATGCCTGTAGTAAGACAATTATGCTGCTACATTATTTGAATAATTGCTCATCTGCATAAATTAGCTCAGACAGCCAAATTAATAAACTCAGCCTAATGTTTCAATGGGTGAGGTGTGTCTACCTGGATAGTTTCAGTGAGAGGGGTTAATTATGGGACAAGTAGGGTAGAATTGTGTGTGTATAATTATTAATAGAATAACAGCTTTGAAGCACAAAAGATATATAGGGTAGGGCGAACACTGGACACTAGGGATGTGGAATATTGCCCTAAGTCACTTAAAAAGTTAGAACAGGGAAACAGCTTTGAACCCTGTACCCTCAGCACACAAAGCAACCTGTCAATAGTGCAGTGTCATATTCCTATGTACTATCACTATAAAGTAGGTTTATACTTTCAATATTATCTTAACTCACTTAAAAAAGGTAGTAGAAGAATAAGGAAAGAGGTTTTAACCCATTACCCTGGCACACAAAAGCATCTAAAGAATTGAGCTCTGTGTTGCACTACACATTAAGGATGTATTTTAAAATGGAAGAAAAAAAAATGTGGTCCCTTGGCACAAAAAACAGTTCAGTGGAAATACAGAGCCTAAGTCTTCAATGCTACCTGAAGATTGCTTACATACATATGTATTTTCTGAGCCTTATAAAGTATGAAATTCTTAATGGATGGCATTATTGACAGACTGCAATTGTGAGTTATAATGAATAGAGCATGGCAAAATCAGGAGCCGTTTTAATGGGTGTGGGTGTGTCCATGGAGTGCCACACCTCTAATCAGCCATGCTGCAGCCCTCTTGAGAAAGTCAGGAAGAGCATTAAACACCACCACAGATTATCAGTAAGAATACTAAAACTGTAAGGTCTGGTATTATTGACTGACTGTAATCATCTATCATTTATAATAATAGATCAGGGATATTCTGTAATCTAAGGGGCGGGTAAGAGGTATGTCAGCGTGTGTGTGTGTGTGTGTGTGTGTGTGTGTGTGTGTGTGTGTGTGTGTGTGTGTGTGTGTGTGTGTGTGTGCAGCTATGTATAAGAGAATGAATGGGGGGGGGGTGCTTGTGCCACCATGATATGAGTCACTAGCAGTGATTAGCACTAGCCACATAATTCAGAGTGATGCAAATTAGCTGATAATGAAGTCTTTCCTCTTTGCAGCTAACATGTCTGCTGTCTTCCATTGTGGGATTCTTTATGAATTCCAGGGCATGTCATGATACTGAAAGTCAGGACTTAGAAATTAATTCACTTTGGATGATTAATCCTTTTCAGACATGGATAGAAAAGCTTCATGTGCCATATGCAAGATGCTTTCCCTCACAACAAATTCAGGGCTTTACAAACCTACATATGTCAGATGAGTGCATGGCCATGTTGTGAAGGGTTTGCAGCAGTTCCTTATTGTTTTTGTCATAAAGAGTCCAGAACATAAAAAGCAAGTTGCAGGAACAGCATTTATTTTGGGATTATTTAAATCAGAATTTGGTTTCAAGGTAATGAGTACAAAGTATAGATACACTGCCTTTCATATATGAGAGACAAGATGCTAGTGAGAGATTCATGTCTATTCATCAAGACCAAATAGTTAAAATACCAACACACCAAAAATGCCATCAAAAAACACTTCCAGCAAACCTCAGAATAAGCTTTTTTTGCCTCCTTGTACCCTCATGTGGGGAGAACTCCCACTCCCAAAATTTAGCTACACCATCATCAAGATCAGACAGCAATGTAGAAAACTCCAATATCATTGAAAATGTTTTCTGTGATATTTCTCTGCATAACCAGTATTCACAGAAACTGCTGTCAATTGACAGGTCCCTATGCTGGAATAATTATTTGAACAGAATTTACATTCTTTTTTGTTAAAAGAAGAAGAGAAGCATACTAGCTTATTGGGGACATGCTGCGTTTATTATAATAAAGACAAGGAAAAACAGGTAGGGCCAGCTCTGAGGTTAACTGCCACTCCAGACACAAGATATTCACAAAGAACAAGATAAAGTCCAGTGATCAGAAATGCTAGGCAGGTAATAGTAACTAGCAAACTTGTTTATTTAGAATACACAAAGCCTTCAGGTCAATGCCCTTCCTCAGTGTGTTACATAACAAACTACTATTCACATACATTTACATTAAAACCTTAATGACAGAGCCCAATCAGAAGAAGAAAAACAATTAATAGCATTTCTGATCATCTGACTTTACCTTGTTCCTTGATTTTAATAAACCCTTTCAGTGTAGGTACAGGTCAGGTTATAAGTTTCAGACAGATCCTATGGCAGAAGATACAAGTAAGGTTTTCTGATTCTATAACAATGATGGCAAATTTAAAAATATACTGGAAATGTGGAGTTATGGACTGAAGGTAGGAGAACATTTTGAGCTTGAAAATAGAAGACATAAAACTAGTATGGATCCCACATGCAAATAATAGTTAGGGTGTATTAAATTATTCAGGGTATCTGATTGTGTATTATTTTTGTGGTGGTACAGGTCATTTGATTGCAGATTCTCTTAAAAAGCAGAGTTTTATGTACACTGAACCATATCATAATAATCAGGTTTGTGCCCCTACGGCTAAGTAATGTACTGTGCTTGATTACTTCAGTTTTGATTGTGGAATGAGGAATTGCATTATGGTATCTGGGATACTGCTAACGTTAATACTGAAATAAGAATGATTTCTATCATGGAAACCGATTTTAAGAAGCTTGAATCTGTCAGTCTATAGAATATAAAATATGAGATAGAAGAATACATTATTGGAATGTATTATTACATAAAGAAGATGACTGTCCAGGGATGGACAAGGCAAATTCATTGCAGTCATGTGTTAATAAACAAAAGTGAAAAGGGAGAAAACTGAAAGGCATGTAAACAATAAGCAGATGTAAAGCTATCTCCAAGGGCACTGGGTTGAAGCTCTGACTATGATCAAGATGGCCTGGAATTGACTAGTGACCTGGACATTGGAAGATATAATGAAGGAGGGTAGGAATGAGCCCGTGAGTCCAGCTCATGCATGCTTGGTGGGGGAATACTGTCTGGTCATCTACAATGTTGTTAAGAGAAAGGCGTAGGTCATTTCATGTGTAGGCTGTTGATCTGCACTTGCATTAGACAGCAACATCTCTATGGTAACCACCATGCAGTGCAGTAGGAATGCACACAGGTTCATAAGTTCATAGAAGGTTACAAGGCTAACGCCCCTAGAGCCCTTACAAGCCTATACATATTTATCTCGGGTTGCCTCAATTACTAGTGATTAGGTCAGTGAAGTTCACAGAGATAAGGGTCTATGATAGTTAATACTGACTTCTTCTGTCCAGGGGGGCCATAGGTATCATCCCGGGACTGAATTTGTAATCACCCATCCATTGATCTAGGTTGCATTTGAAGAGGGTCAGGGACAGGCTCTGTTTCATATGAACTGGAAGCTTGTTCCAGAGAAGATCCCAGGGCACTTCTATGGGCTAGGCTTGTAAAGGCTCCAGGGCCATTAGCCTGGTACACTCCTATGAACCTATGAAGTGGCAGTCTCTTGGAGATGTATCTATCTCTCCAACATGACCTGTTCATGTCAGAGGCTAGGTTAAGATCCTCGGAACTAGTGACCCTCGTGCAGTTTGATTTATGAATGTGTAGCATTTCTATCAAGGGTGGGTCAGAGACTGCTCTTTATGTAAGACTTGTTTTGTTTACTCTGTAATTTCTTGTTGAGAAACCTTTGTGGTGTTTCCAATTGTTGGAGGTTTGTGGTGAGGTACATGCAAAAGGGAGCATTGTACTCAATTTTTGTTGTGATGTGGGCAAATTATATTGTAATTATAACATCAAAGCTCACTCTGGAAGCTCCAAATGAGGGCTAAAGAACCACAGATATAAATCCATTGATGTAATTCCACAGATGTGAATCCAAGGTTAGTTGAAATGACCAGTAATGATTCCAAAATGCGAAATAACTCTTTAATATCGCTTGAAAAATCCAAACAAGTACGTTTTCGAACACCTTCTTCAGCAAAAGGCAATTACAACTTGCTAAAAATGCTGGCACTTTATATACAAGGGAACTGATTGTTAAATTGATTAATTAAATAATTAAACAATTTAATTGAATTTCAGTATGCCCTGATAAAAGTTTTAAACACAAAATATTCACTTGAAAGTTTTTACTTGATAGTAATAAAACCAAATAAATAACAAATGTTAAAAACAATCATTGTATTCATAGGAATGTTTGAATATATTTGTATAAAAATTATTTTAAAAACATTTTAAAATAAATTCCTTTTAACTTGTATATATTAAAATGTTACTATGTTAATGTGTAGTGTATATCACCATCTAGTGGCTAAAAATAATATTGTGGATTATAACTTGGCAGCTCTAAGCTTTAAAACTGGAATGATGGAAAGCATATCATTCATACCAGGTCGTTTGGTAGCATCCAGTGTTATCTGCCAAAATAATTCTCTATACTCAAGTTTGGTTTCCCACATGCCACCCCTGATTTCTTTTGGTACTACCTCTAAAACAAAAAAATTAAAATCTGCATTTTTACAGTACTGGGAATGACGAAATAAAGCATTATGTTCATTACTTTTTTTAATTTCATAGTAATGTTCATATATTCTAGATCTAAGCTTCCTTTCTGTTTTCCCTATATAAAATGAATCACAGGAGTGGCATGTGGCTATGTACACTACTCCCTGGGTATTGCAATTAGCAAATTTAGAACTGGAAATTGTCCTATTTCTGCTGGGAATGGAAATAGTAGTGCCTGTTTGAATGTATTGGCATTGAGAACAGGATCCACACCTAAATGTACCAACTCTGTGTGTTTGACCGTTCATATTTATAGTACCCCCTATTTCAAAAATATTTTTGAGGTTCATATCCTTCCTATATATGAATTGGAGGTGTTGATTTTTGATGTATTCTAGATCAGTGATATTCCTAAACCTATCCCATTCCTGTTTAATTTTGGTTTTTAATACCTTTGCATCACCAGTATAATCCATAACATAGGCCTTTGTAAAATTATTGCTGTTGGTATTAGTTCCATAGGAATTTTCTTCTGGTTCACTTTGGTTACATAATGGTTTGGAAACATCTTGTCCCAAAATTGGAGCAAATCTCCCCTTCCTTCCTTCTAATACTATCTGGTATATTTCTTCTATAAGGTAGTCTGGATATCCTCTATCTCTGAACATATTCATAACGTATTCACTGTCCCTAATAAAATCTGGATCTTCAGAGGTCATCCTGCTGGTCCTAATGATTTGCCCCTTGAAAATATTCCTTTTTTGACCAAAAGGGTGTCCACTAGAAAAATGGAGATAAGAATTGGAAAATGTTGGCTTCCTATATATTTTGGAGGTAAAATGATCATTACATTTACTTATTAAAACATCCAAGTAGACACACTCCTCAAAATCTATAGTATAAGTAAAATCTAAAAACGTGGTTGTGCTTTTGATGTAATCCAAAAATTCAAAAAACTTTTCCACAGTGTCAGTCCAAAAAATGACAATATCGTCAAGAAAACGTTTGTAAAAGCTCCAACATTTAACAAATTGACAATTGTTAATATATAATGTCTCCCACCAGGAAAGTATAATATTTGCGTAGGTTGGTGAACATTTTGCCCCCATGGCAACACCCCTTTCTTGCTTAAAAAATTCACCTTGGAAGTACATAAAATTATTCTTAAGAACCACCTCCATCAGTAAGAGACATGTTCTAAATATGTCTGTTGAAAAATTGCCATGTTGGGCCATACTTTCCTCAAGCCACCGGAGACCAATATCGTGTGGAATTGATCCAAATAAATCAATAATATCCAAAGTTATAAATATAACATTCTCAGAATACAAATGAGTTTTTATTTGTCTGAGGAAATCCCAAGACTCTTTCAACACTGTGATACCTTTATTGGATAGTCCCTTCAAATGTACGTCCACATATTTGGCTAAGGGGGTTGTGATAGAACCTTCAGAAGAGACAATCAGTCTTAACGGAGGATAATTTTGGTCTTTATGAACCTTGGAAATACCAAATACTGTATGAACTCTTGGATTTTTGTTCAATAAAAAATTGAAAGTTTCAAAATCTATGGAACCTTCCAATAATAAGTCGTTAATTATTAAATTGATTTTAGCTTTGGAAATATTGACTTCATTTATGGAGGCTCTAAAGTAATTAGTAGTATTTTGTAGATTTTCCTTCATTTTGGACTCATATGAAATATAGTCCATAATCACTGTACCCCCACCCTTGTCAGGTTGCATAATTCTATTAGTTTTGTTGGTTTTCAAAGATTCGAGTAAATTAGATTCCTTCTTAGAAAGATTAGAATACACATAATGTGTACTAATGGTATTTCGAATCTCTTTTTCCATCACTTTTTCAAAATTTCTTAACTGTGGATGGAGTGGGGGATTATAAATACTTCTTTTCCTTAAATTAGAATTTTCATTAGTATTGGAATGTAAACTATTACCAGTATCCGTTCCCTCAAACATAAGACCCAAATTCTGTTTTCTTAAAAATAACTTTAGGTCCACTACCGCCCTTGGAATACTGACCTTCCTGAGGGGAATGAATTTGAAACCTTTGACAAACAATGTGAAATAATCCAATGAAATTTCTAAAGAACTATAATTGAATATCTTATAGTGGTTGTATTCTAGGGTATTTCCGTTCACTTGAATGTGTTGATTTATCTCCTGAAATTGGCCCTGTGTTGGTTGTAATGGTTGTTGTAATGTACAGGTGACCGGTTGCGTAATCTGTCGGACCTGCGAAGGGGAGGGGGTACATAATCTAAAGGGATATCCCCATTATTGAACTCACCATCTTTATTAGGAAATACCTGGTCTTCCTCAAAATCCATATTTGGATTGATTGTTTTGTGTCCTTCAATGTCCCCCCGGTAGGTATTGTAGGTTCTGGGTTTGGGGTAAGCCGTACCCAATCTATAGGCTTTGATATCCCTATCTAATTTGTGTGCTTTCCTTTTCATATTGGTGATACATTCTTTCTCAATCTGGGAAAAAATATTTTTGTAGGAAAGTCTACCTGATTCTACTGTATACATAAGATCTTTAATAATGTTATTATTAATAGTATTCATTTTGGTCAGTAAATGTGTCCTAACCCTGTCATTCTCGGTAATGATAGCCCTAGTTATATCCAAACCACACTTATCAAATATATTTATAAGTTCTTTATGAAAGGCAGAGCCTTCTTCAACCCTGTTAGGGTACTTACAAACACGCAAGCCCTTAGGCACAATATCCTTTTCTATACATTCCTGTAAAAATGCTGAATCACATCCTAATCTTTTATATTTTTCTAACTAAAAATATAAAGCATCAAGGTTCTCATTGTAACTTCTGCTGTCAGTCTGATTAGATTCAGCATTAGAACCAAAAATATTTATAGAAAACTTTTTATCCAGAAATGCATTGAAATCAATTAAAGTATTAGATTGATTAATGTCACCTTGTGTACGAGGCACACGCTGAGTGCGCTGCTCTCGTGGTTCCTTTGGAAGGGAAGCATGTCCGTTTTGTGCAGTTCCTTTGTTGACAAGACCATTGTCATTGTTTGAACGTAGAAGTAAAGGAAACTCATCAAAGTCATCCAAATTGTTTAGTACACCCGACGGCCCTGCTACCTCCCCTCTGCGTCATTCCGTTGAACCAGGAAGTAAGTCACTAGATGGTAAGCAAGGGGGCGGATCTCTAGCAGGAAAACGCTGCTGGCTAAAGAACGAACGCTCTGAAACAAGAGACACAATGGATGCACACGCTGGTGTAAGGAGCTCCACAAGTTGGGAAAGTTGACCGATAACTTTCCTGAGTTCACCCTTTTCGTAAAGGGTTGATTCATTATTGTTCTCTGCCCCTGGTGCTTCCGACATCTCAAAACCTTTACAAATAACCAAAATAAAGAGATGTGAAGTGAGTGAACAACACGTTACCAAAAACACAATCAAAGCTCACTCTGGAAGCTCCAAATGAGGGCTAAAGAACCACAGATATAAATCCCTTGATGTAATTCCACAGATGTGAATCCAAGGTTAGTTGAAATGACCAGTAATGATTCCAAAATGCGAAATAACTCTTTAATAACGCTTGAAAAATCCAAACAAGTACGTTTTCGAACACCTTCTTCAGCAAAAGACAATTACAACTTGCTAAAAATGCTGGCACTTTATATACAACGTGTTGTTCACTCACTTCACATCTCTTTATTTTGGAATTATAACATCCTTAGATCTAGATGTGATGCCTTTACTTATAAGATGTGCCACACAGAAGGATTTCCTTACTAGTGTGGATATGTGATGGTCAAAGTTCAAGTTGCTATCAACCTGAATACCCAGATCACGTACCACTGGTCTACACTTAATGGTGTGTGTGTGTGTGTGGGGGGGGGGGTACTGTCTATGATCTAATTAGCATGGATGTCAGCTTTCTCAAAAATAATAATAATGCATTTAGCTCTAATCCATGGATTTCACACAAGTAATTTGTCTGTGTTAACCCTTTCAGCAGTATACTAACATCATTGGGGGACTCAGTGATTGCTCCAAATTTGCAATCATTAGCGAACTTAGTCAGCCATAAGCCGTCCAACTTTGCCTGGACTTCTGTGAAATAAATTTCGAACAGGAAGTGGCCCAGCACAGAACCACGTGGTATGCCACTGGTGACTGTCTTTTTGGAAGAGGTGACGTCACCCACTTTGATAATACAGGTATGTGTCCTGTTGGTGAGCCAGTTGGCTACCAATCTGGTAACATATGGGTTAATTCCTAATTGGGAGAGTTTTTCTATAACACCTGAGGGGGGGATTCTGTCAAATGCCTTGGCTAGGTTAAGCTGGGTGGTATGCACTGCCATTCCCTCGTTCAGGGCCTTGGTGACTTTCTCAAAGAAGTCAACCATGTTTAACAGGCATGCTCTACCTTTAACGAATCCAAACTGGGTTGGGTCCAGAGTTTGGAGATTACCTCTGTCATTCTTAATAAGGTCAATAATGATTCTTTCCATGGCCTCGCAGATGAGACTAGTCAAGCTTATGGGCCTATAATTCCCAGGGTCAGTTGATGGTACCCCTTTGTGCAAAGGGATTACTGTTGCTGTCCTCTATTTTGCCAGAACATATCCAGTTCGCAGACTGTTGTTAAAAAAGGATCCAAGTGGGTCTGCTAGGTCATATTTTAAGTTAACTAAAAGGTAATCTGAGAAGTCATCTGGTCCCATCGATGCCATGTGTTTGGTCTTGGAGAGCACCAAAATTACCTGTTGCCTTGAGATAATAGGCTGAAGAATGGTGGCACTTATACTTTGGGTGATGACTGGAGGGGACAGGGTTTGTTCCAAATCTGTCAGTGCTTCAAGGGAGTGCAGTTTCTTGTTTAGATTCCTAGCATTAAGCAGCAGTAATTTGAGTTTATATAGAGAGGATTTTGTTATGCTGGGAGACTTATTATTTGGCACTGCCTAAAAAGGCACAGTAGGGGTGGCTAAGGCCTTTGCCAGTATCTGAAAGCCTAGAAGATACAGGTACAGACTATCTCAGGCAAAGCAGCATGGCCTGTCTACCATGTCGTTTCAGGCTGACAGATATTAGATTCCCTTGGACTGACATCAGAAGCTAATCCAATTGTTGAAGTCAATCATTTTTTGTTTGTATTGTGGTCTCATCCTTGGAGAAGGTAGAATGCTACTTAAGGCTAGGCTTATACTGGCCTGAGACACATAATATGAAAGCTCAGTCATGTCTCTCTTCATATAGTCCAGTGAGATACATCTCAAATCATTGACCCCCACATGGACTATGACGGAGTCATACCTGTACTTATGGTTGAGTGACTTGAGCGCTTGGGTGACTTGACAGATCCTGACACCTGACAGGCAGCTAACTGTAACCAGTTCCATATCCAGCCTGGTGAGGGGAACATCCATGTGTCTCACAATGGAGTCACCTATGACCAATACACTAGGTTTTGTGATATTACTCCTTACAGGCTTATTTGTTGAGACACTGGTGTATGTTATTATGTGTTTTTTTTTTTTGTTACGTGTATAAGTGGTTTCCATTTGGGAGGCCTCTGATCTTTGCAAAGAAAGACGTAGCAGGCTTTTTCATCAATGAATGCACATTTCAGTCACTGGGGGAGGACTATGAAAAAAAACAGAAGAAATCCTTATACCTGACTGGATCATAATCTAATGTAATTGACTCTCACCCACAATAGAATGAATAGGCCAGTAAATTATTGAAGATTTGGTGGCTTGCAGGCAGTGAGAAATAAAACATTAAAAAACACAAGTGTCACAAGCTATCACCAGTTGGCCAACTAAAATCAGATTGACAGTGTATATCTATATACCTATATATATATATATATATATATATATATATATATATATATATATTTATATATCCCCTTCAGAAGACTGAAACATGATAAGCTCGAAACTCATAAGCCTGAAAATTCAAAAGCCTGAAAACACAAAAGCCTGAAACTCAAAAAACTGAAAACGCGCAGAATACAAATAATGCTAATATGCCAGTACAAAGACACACACAGAAACACATACAAAGCAAAGCATAGCAGTAGTCACCAAGTATGAGCAGGGGGGCAAGCCCCCCTGCACACCCCATGTGGGGGGCTAACCCCTCACACCCCCTCCTACTTAAATATATCAACTCTAAGATTGCACTTAAGTGCAATCTCGGAGTTGATATATTTAAGTAGCAGGGGGTGTGGAGGGCGCAGCCCCCCACATGGGGGTGCAGGGGGGCTTTCCCCCTGCTTATACTTAGTGGAAAGTAATATGGTTTATGTTGTATAAAGTCAGTATATGTATTTTGTGTGTTTTCATGCTTTTGGGTTTCAGGCTTTTGAGTTTTCAGGCTTTTGGTTTCAGGCTTATAAATTTCGAGCTTATGATGTTTCAGTCTTCTGAAGGGGAACTACATATATATATATATATATATATATATATATATATATACACATATATATATGTGTGTGTGTGTGTATGTATGTATATATATATATATATATATATATATATATATATATATATATATATATATATATATCTATACGGACCTACTTCATAACATCGCATTACCAAAATGTCAAAAGGTAGAATGTCGAGACCACAATATCAAAAATCCATATTGTCGGAATATTGAAATTTGAGTAAAAGCTGATAGGTAAGTGTTTGAGTGATGCCCTGTTACAGTAAGGGTTTGTATTTGGCTGGGATAAATATGATAGGTGGAGTTAATGTTGCTTGGTTTTGATGTGTTTGGAGAAGTCTGGGTACATGTTAGTTTAAAAACAAATAGAAGATGTTTGATTTTAGCCGTATATCTTAATTTATAACAGAGCTTCACAATAAAGGTATTACAGTTCTGTACGTAGTACGCATGTTATAATTGTGGTTGTTGGTTCTCAATCACAGGACTGTTTTCTTTTCTTTATAGTGTGATTTTGGAGTTGATGTACTCAATTTGCAGGGGGTATGGGACTATGCCCCCTTGCAAAAGAGATGGAGAATAGATATGCTATGTTTCCTGTGTTTCCCTGGTTTCTAAGAAGGTGTTCATCTTCTATATAATCAGAAAACACAAGATCTGGAGTTGACTATGGCTCAGACCATCAGCTTCTTCTAATAAAATTTAGAATTAAATTAAATAAAACAAGAAAATCATCAAAGCTAGTGAGATATAATCTCTTCAGTATTCCAGGTGAATACATAGTGGATCTGAACAGTAGATTTTAGGGGTTAGACCTCATGGACAGACAACTTGTTAGAGAAAAGTCTGTGATATTGCCAAGGAGGTGTTATCAAAAATATTCCAAACAAAAAGAAGACTAAGCATGCAAAATAACTGTCTCTAGAGACTATACAAATTGTTAGAATGAGTAAAAGATAATGAAGACAGGGAGAGATAAGGAGGAATATGTATTAGAACAGTACAAAGAAATGGAAGAACAGAGTAGAATTCAAAACATGGGATTTATTCAAGAACAACCATGAAACTCCCTGGTAAAAATGAGCATTATAAAAGAAACATATCTGAGGAATCTAAGAGAAACACATATTAAGAGTTAGTGGCAGGAATATGCAGATCTTTATAAGAATGATGCTAAAATTATTAACACAGACAATCGTATGTTCTCTGACCTAGACTGAGACATCCTGGAGAATGAAGTGAAAATGGACCTAGAAAGGACTGCTAATAGTACGGCAAATGGAAATAATAGCATTCCAGCTGAATTACTGAACTGAATATGTGCGTTGTTACATGTTCATGGTGGAAGGCAATCTGTGAGCTCCCTGTGGTCTCACTCTTCTTGGATAAAAAAAACAATGGAAAGATGGATTCTGTATGTTTCAAAGAGTTTTATTCAGTTAATTAACTTAATTTTGGTGCTTTTCTTCTGCTTTTCTGAGTGTTGTGTGATATGAAACAAGATGGTGCTGGCATCTGGGAATATTGCAGAGGATACATAAAATAATAATAAAAAGAAATGTGAGAAATGTTATCAAAGTTGTTCCAGAGCTCTGCCATTGAAATAAGTCACATAAAGAATACTGATACAAACTGTGAGTCTCAGAATAAACAACTGCACTCCCTTATAACATTATAACTGAAGAATTCAGATAATTAACATATTAAGCACAAATAAGAAACAGACACACACCAACTGCAACAAACTGTAAACATGATAACAGATTAGATGACATGGAAAATAGGCAAGGTACACAATCATTTAAGAATTTTGTATATCCATGAGGGTGCAAAATTGAAAAATATACTGGGTCTTGAGACTGTGCCTGTGATAGAACATGCTTACAGAATTACTCACAGAGTCTAATGCCAGCCAGGTAGCCAACGCAATTCATTTTACATGCCTTAATTATGTGGATAAAGAAATTACTATGGCATAAGTCAGAATGTTAGGCCATGATCTGAAAATGGTTGAAGTTGTTCTGCTTTTGGTATGAGTACTTCCTTATTTTTGAAGAGCAAAGCCTAGACATTTATCTCAGTTTTTTTTTTTTTTTTTTTTTGCTAAGAAAGAGCCTTTGCTGTATAGTTGAGATTTGAGATTCACAGCATGTTTATATTTAACAAAAAAAATAAATAAATCAAAGTTCATAATTTCACCTCTATATATGAAGTGGAAAAGTACATAGTGGCCACGCCTGATATGAATAAAAAGTTCAAGAAGTATGATGTAGAGCAGTATTCAACCAAAAAGAGAAAGGATGAGTCCATCCTGCACAAAAGGGACTGAACTTTAAAAAGGAAAGCTGCTAAAAGTTCTACCTAATGATATCTTAACAGGTAAAATTAATGGCACTCATCAGCTATGCAAACAGGTAGAGTAGACGCATCCTATCAATATGGGCCATTACCTATTTTACCCAGCTTGGAAGAAAAGTATCATTAGTTCAATACAGACTTTCAGTGCCCACAGATACAGGTCGCTGAAACACTTCGACCAATGTTAGATTCAGTACTCCGGTGAGTAAAAATGACTTAATTCTACTGCTAAACATATGAACTCTACAAAACTAGCATGCTGTGTTACAAATTCATGCTCATAGTATAGTGGAACCCAAAGGAACAGAAGAGCAGCTGGACTTCACTGAACTTTTTCATACATACAGTATAGATATATATTTTTATTAATGAAAATGATGTTATAAAAAAGCTAAACAGATGGGAACATAAATTAATCATGAGAAAAAAATTACCTTCTTAGAAACATATATCGTCAGATTATTGATGAGAAATGGGAGAAATAAAAAAGCTCTTATTGGTGAAAGGTATCACATCACAAAAAGTTATAGCAATCATGTTGAGGGAGAGATTGACAGAAATGGTGATAGTAGAATTAGGAAATAGTTCTGGTACAGTGGTTATTGACCCAGGTCATATTAATGAGATTTTTGTCAGTGGAATATGAGGCACAGTTCAGATTAGATATTAAGAGGGTGGTAAGAGGCTGGAAAAGTGATCAGATTTTGCAGGATCACTGCATCAGCCTAAGATTACCATGACAAGAGAAATGGAATAAGATATAACAGTCACTGAAGGGCTGACCCAGGGTAAAGCCCAGTGTTAGATAGGTAATGACATAATTCTACAAGAAAGATAAGCAGGCTCTGGCATCCCCATTGTTAAAATTATATGAGGAATGTGAAAGATCTTTTTGGGAGATACTAATAACCAAAATTTTGATATTCCTAAAACCGAACAAGGAAAAGGCTCAGCCAAGTAACTAAAGGCCGATATCACTACTGAAATGGTTCTAAAGGTATATGCTAAAGTCTTACTAAGTAGAATACTGTATCTGTTATCATGAACAGTGACTGAGCTGATACAGCAGAGAATTACCGAATGCCGAATGTGGGTCAGGTGGTCCAGACTTGGTGAGTCTGGCTAAAATTGCACTCTCTGAATACAGTACTCATACCTCTGAACTGTACAGAATTTTCCAGAATGTCCAGAATTTTGCTTTATATTTTTGGTCCGTTTTTCATAAAATTGGGATTTTCTGACAAATTAGTGGCAAATTATTAAAGACTGAAGTTACAAAATCATGACAGACATTTGAGTTTCAGCCTTCATACCCTTCAGAAAATTCATGATAATGCAAAGCCTATTATTCTATCTACTTTCTAAGTTTGTAACAGCAATATTTAAAAATTGTCCCTATTTTTGGGGCTTTGTCCCACTTTTTTTATTAATAGCTTTGTCCAGATTTCTTGCTCTAACAGGTTGAGAGGTATGAATAAATTTTAAAAAGGCATTTAATTCTGTTAAATGGCCCTGTATCTGTAATTTGTTGGAAATAATGATTTTTTTTCAGAAAAAAACTTACCTCTCAGTGACAGATGCTGTACAGTAATCCTAAAAAAATGTTTCTGCAAATGTATAATTACCCCAGACAATAGCCCTGACTAGAGGAATGAAGCAAGGATATCATCTTCCCTCTTATTATGTGTTATAGTGATGGAATTACTTACAAAACATTTGAACAAACATATCTGAAGTCTAAGTGTGCATATACATTACGTGGATCTCTTAAATTTAATTTGCTCCACAGATGACAGTGTAGTGTGATTTCTCACTCTGAGAATAATACCAAAATAGCTTTAGCTGTAATAAACATGCTAAAACAAAGAAAGGGTTCAAATGAATGAACATAAAATATTAATTTTCCCCCTGGCAAGCAATATGTAGAAAGAGGTTAAGAAGGTTAATGGAAAAAAGGAGGGAGATCTTGTGCTTTCATGAATATCTGTTAGCATGTGAGACAGATCAGTGTTATAAAACAAAGGAAGGGAAAAAGCAGAAAGGGTGGAGAAAAGACAGAGACAAAGGAAAATTTTTAGACATGTAAGATTATATGAAATAGAGGGGTGTTAGACTGAAACAGAGAAGTTGCAACAGAACTACTAAGACTAGTCTAAAAGAAAAGAAATGGTGATGCAGAAATGTTATTACGTTCAGGGATGAAAGGATTTCAGAAGTGAGCAGTAACTATGCATAAATATCTACTGCAAGTAAAGACAGATGTAGCGCTGAGGAGAATAAGATACAAATGGGTACTGCAGAATATGTATCAGTGAAAAATGGTGGGCTGGCAGAAGGTATGGCATATATGTACAGACTTAAGCAATTCACTAAATATTTTGAGATTAATATATGTTCATCTACTTGTCCACACCATTCAGATATGGAAGAAGAAGAAAACAGGTGAGCTCTGCAAGAAATAGGGAAATACAGAAGCAGAGATGATAAATGTTTCTTTTGCAAGGTAATATGGTAAGAGAATCCTGGAAATAAATAAGGAATAAAGAAAGAATTTGAAAGGATATTTGAGAAGTAACTGAAGGAATGTTGCTAGATGGGTTGCAAGTTACACTGAATGGGGCTGATAATCAGACTACATAAGCACGTGGAGAGAAATAGCAATGTAGTTGCTATATGGAAAGAGTTTTAGAAAAATAAAATGAAGAGGATGAATTGTTATGTCTGTACTTTTTTAAATAGCCTTGCATTGTTCACACTACCAATATGTATATCATGAAGTCTAGTATTCTGTGAATTGCTGTGCAGACTAAAAGTAAAGCTGATGAATGTGGCAGCACTAAATATCAATCTCCTTTTAACTTATACTTTTGAATACCCACTTTTGATATAGTTTCAAGAAAATCTCTCTTTCTCTCTCTCTCTCTCTCACTTCAACTAGAACAGCAACTAGAACAGCAGAGAATCCTCAAATGGTACAGGAACTGCACCCTAAATTTTATTTTGCATTTCAGTTTCAAGAGTGATACATGGAGGGAGAAACAGACAGACAGATATTCAGATGGAGATAGAATATTATAAAGATGGGGGCAGAAGGTTTTGCTTTATTGTATGCTGAGAAAAATCTACCATATGTCTTACATTTGTTTTTCACAAAATCGCGTACAAAGTATGAATGCTTGTTTTAACAGAGCTATAACCAAGACAGTCTGTTTACTGAAGTACATTATTCATTGATATAGAACAGAATTACATTATGCATGGACAACATAGTGAGCATGTAGCATGCAGATTTGCTGCAAGAAGCTGAATTAACTTTAAATAAAGTAATGTTTTGGAAGTGGTTAAAACTGGTAAATCCCAGCTAAGACATTAGAGCGGAATTAGAGGTATGTAAGGTTACATGTGGAAAATGAAACATAAAATTAATAAAGATGGACAAAAATGAGTGGTGACAGCCAAGAAAACCACAGAAACATGAGAATCTTGTCACTGGTAAGTTATATGATTTTGATTATAAGAATAATAGAAAGGAATGCACTGCAATTTATCATTTCTGTAGAAGGTGGGCATAAGAAATGATTATGCTATAACACTGTAATACGAGAAGAACTGCTTTTAATGGCAAATAGTGAATGCTGTAGAGCAATGGCATGAAAATGATTTACTTTAGGTAGCTAGATGTGCTGGCAGTGTGCGAAAGAGAATGAGAGAGAGAGAGAGAGAGAGAGATGGAGAGAGACTAACATTTACTTAAGCAAGAGAATCAGTTGCAGATCTTGAAACAAACTATGGAAGCAAATAATCAAAGTGTGATGTTTACACAGGCAAAGATACAAAGTCTTAATACAGTGAATGCTCACATATTAAAAGCAGTGAATACGAATGACGGAAAACTAGTGTCTTCTGTTTCAAAGCTGCTTAATTATTCAAGTCACAAAGAGAAGCTGTGTGACCAGAAAACATTTACATACAAATATATTACTAAGAAACAACAGATTCCATTTTACACAGCTGAGATAGAACTTCTAACCAGAGGTTACCCTACCTCAATTTTAGTTAAGAACAGGAAAAATAATCAATAAAAATAAAAAAATAAGTTCCCTTTCTCTCACTTGAGGAGCAAAAGCAGTTAATACTACACATATTGAGTGTTGCAGTACTTCTGTCCACAAATGTCACACCAGCATTTACTTCTAAAAGCTGATATGCACTGAAGATTGATTGGGATCTGCAAATCGCACCCCTTAACACATTGCTTCCAGTTCATCTGCCCCCTTCACCTCATCGTAACTACACTTCTGCCTTGAACTACAGTTATCAGAAGGTTGACGTGGAGAAAAACGAGAATGGCTCATATAAAGGCAATATGAATTGTTTTGTACATATGTAGAATAGAAGATGAGCATAATACAAAACATGGGTCTGATGAAGAAATAGCCTGAGCCTGCCAAATGGGTGACTATTATGGTTACTATTGAAAAGCGTGTCAAAATTCACATATACATAGATGTGCAAGATCTTCATAAAATTATACAAAGGAATATTATTCTCTTTCTACAAATTAAACAAGTTTTCTCTTTGCCAGATGCAAAACATTTTTGTAGTTAATGACAATCATGGCTTTTAGTAAATTAAGCTTGTGGAAAAAAAGATGTAAGACATGTACATATAACATGGCGATACAGAAAGTATACAATCTTTATATTTCCACTTAGCATGTTTTCAATATCTAATGTATTCACAAAGCTGCTGTGAAGATGTTTAAGGGATTGAAAGTGCTGTTAATATAACCGGTTATATACTTGTATGGGGGGGGGGGCAAACATACTCATAAAAAAAGCCTGACTGAGTTATTGAACTGACTGAAACAGCAAGGTGAAGTCCAAATTCAGAGTTCATGACCTTGAAATAAATCAGTTTTAGTTTTCCTTCAAAGGTCATGAAACCAGATGACAAGAAAGTCAGAATGTTTCAGATGGCACTGACAGAAAATAAGCGATTACTTATGAAATTTCTAGGTTTCATTTAGTATTTTTCAACCTTCATTCCAAATATGTCAGAAATAAGGATACCATTAAGGAATTACTGAAACAAGACAAAAAATTTAATTTCATATAGCAATGATAAAAGAAGCACCTCAAAGGAAGTGGTATTGTGATTTTGCAAGAATATAAATTATTTGACTGTGCATCAGAAGCCTTTATCTACTCTGAGAATAGATGTGTCCAGGTATAGAAAGAAATGCTAGCCATAGTGTAAGGCTGTGAAAACTTTCATGGACATATGCATGGGAGATTATTGCTACAAGAAAGTTATTATAATCCTGTGCACAGTAAACTCAAGATGTTTGGTACAAGATGTTACTGAGATAAAACTTCATTAAGCTGCTATTAAGGAAAAGAAATGTGTATAGCAGATGTACTTAGTCATTCTTATTTAGGATGGAAGCGACATGATCTATGTGGAGATAAAATCAAAGTTTAGCAGGGTGTAAAAAGTTATCCATGACAGAAATAAGACATATCAGATATATGAAGAATATATATGAAGAATACAAGAAAAAAAGATTTCACTTTAATAAACATGCTAGATCTTCTAATCTCTATAATGCGAATTTGGCAGAATTCCAGTGAAAAACCACAAGAGTTGTTCTTAAGAATACATGCTCAAACTTTAGCTGGCAAAGTGAAGAAAAGAAACAGAAAATATCTGTTTGAGACAAATGTCCTAAAATTACTGCTTTGGCTAAGCCTATGGTTCATTAAGCTTTACTGCTAGAAATAGTCTATTGAACCTATCTGCTTGCTACTGGTTGGAAGCCAGAGAAACTAAGACATATCAGCTGAGTGAAACAGATTGTGATCTGCACATTGCAGAAGTGAGTAGTACTAGAACACAATATTTGCTGCACTGTATACTGTGCAATGGGTCACTACTCAAGATACCAAATTAGAAATAAATGACACTGTCCTTTTAAACGATTCTGTAGCTTAGTTGAGAAGGATGTAATAACACTGACGGTTTTAATGCAAGGGTCAACTGCTCTTCTAATGATGTTCGCTGTTTCCATGAGAATAAAAGTTATGGAATTTGTTCAAAAGATAGTACCATTGAAAGTAACAAATGCGGGTTGCAGAAATGAGGACGACATTCTAAAACCAGAATAATCCATGTTTGAAAGATAACCATAAAGTGAAATACTTGGAGTTTTCAATGTACTACTTCTTCTGAAATCCAGTTATATCACAGTTACCTTTGAAAATATGCTGAAGTCCAGTGCTAGAAAACTAACTCCAGAAAACTCAAAGAATACCACAGCATGTTAAGATTGTCAGGAAAGGTCTATAGGTCTTAACGTTAAAGAGAAGGGAAGGGAGTGTCTTAAAAATGGGAGATTAGTGCAAAAATCAATAGAAAAATCAAGTAGAATTCCTTTGAAGGCAACAGTATTGTGGCAATATCACGTGTGTGTTTGATTTTTTGTGTGTGTGTGTGTGTGTGTGTGTGTGTGTGTGTGTGTGTGTGTGTGTGTGTGTGTGTGTGTGTGTGTGAGTGTGTGTGTGTGTGTGTGTGCGTGTCCGTGTACATGCAAGTAAGTGTGTATGTATATGTATGTGTGTGTTGGGTAGTTGAAAACCTATTCAAGCACCAGTGTAGTTTCATACTCTATTTTCTGTTTTGTGCAGATAAGAGAATGGCATGCTTGATGAAACTTTAGTTGCTTTGACTCTGTTCCAGCCACTTGTCTGAAGTAAAGTCTCAGAAAAGGAATGATGAGTAATGATGCAGCTGAATTCAATGGATGATTTGTTTTTCTTTGACAGGAGAACTAGAAGAGAACAGTACTCACCAAAACTATTTGCTTAAAAGACTGGATATACTTTTCATCTTCAGCATGTATTTAGGATGTATTTTTGGGGAAGGAGTAGCCAGTTACTGGCTGATTATTCAAGGGACTGGTCAATCAAGAAGAAGGGGACACAATGTAGGGAAGACGATAATTGGGAAAAATATACAGTATGATATCCAATCATGCCAAAATCACAAGAGAAGTTGCTATACACAGGAGAATAATGGCTGTAACTGACCTCCATATATATGGTAGTCTCAGTTTTGGGAATTTAAAAGATTTTTAGAGGTGCAATGGCAAGCAGTTAGTTACTGTGAATAGATGAAAGGCAGAAAAGGCTATTGCACCAAGTTGTTTAGTAGGACCTAACCTTGGTAGCACTGAGTATAACTTGAGCTATTTACTGTCATTGATTTCCCCTTTCACAAGCAAAAATGAGATCTATTATAAACACCTAGTATGCTATGGAATAAACAAGGTGTGGCAACCAATGAGTATGGACATCCAATATACTTGAGAGTGATTCAGGTAAAGAAGATCAGACAAGAAGGCTAGAAAGTGGGGGATAATGGCAAAGAGCATAACTACACATAGTCCTGACAGAACAGCAAAATTTAGATAAATATTTGAATGCTGAAACTTGAAGAAAATAGTGTTGGTTCTGTGATGGACAGTTGTAAGACTACTCAATAGATGTTCCTAATCAATAAATATATAGCTATTAAGTCAAGACTTGAAGAAGATTTTTTTTTCTGGATGGGAGAATCTGTGGTCAATGAGGGTTAAAACGGTTAATGCAAATACGATGAAACCCAGGAAGATTCCTAAAGCCAAGCGCTAACAGATACATACAAATCTATCAAAAATGCCATTTCTGGCAAAATGGACCAAACTCCAAATAACTAAATTAGATATCACCCTAAATAAATAAATTAATTAAGAAAAAAACATACAAAATTAACATACTCCAATATAACACATATCACATTTGTAAAATAAAACAAAAATAGCTGAAGTTTTACAGTATATGTGTTAAAAATTGCCCAGGAAAGTAGAAATCTTGCCATGACATGGGCCACTCATAAAAATTAATGAAAACCATACTTCTCAAGTGTACCTCATTATGAGGAACGTACCTCATTTGGGGTCTTAAAAAGTTCATGTTCCTCAAATTCCACATTTAAAGGGTATGTCCTACATTCAGTGTTAGGAAAATTTTAACTGATATCCATGGTAACAACTGTAAATAATCAAATGATGGTACAATGCTTAAAAAGCCTCTAAAACCACATAAATGTATAGTATCATAACTGCCAACCAAATAGATCACCATGGACTTAAAAACAAAAAACTTTATTACACCAATAATGAAGAATTAAGTGCTTTTGTCTGATATAACCTGGACTTCATCAGAATCTGAATCACCAAGAAATGATGCATTTTTATAAAAACAGAAAGACCCACCAAATTCTAATTCACCAATCATTCTATTAAAAAAATAGACATTTGTTAAAGAGACTATCAAAGGCAGATTCACTCAATAAATGTGCAAAGCAATAAAACATGTTATAAAATCCATAGCATTAAAACCTTTTAAAACTGGCATATAAAACACTTGTTTGAAATGTATATATGGTCTTTCTGACCTTAGTTTTAGAATAAGCTGAACGGAAATAGTCTCATTTATTCTTGGCTGTTGAGATACATTCAGCCTAAGCTGCTACCTTATCTCTTTTTCTTCCAAAAGGGTTTTCTCATCACTAGCCCTAGGATTAACCTGAATTTGATCTAATATTGCAAAATTAAACTTTGAACAATTTGGACTAAGAGATGTTTAGATAGGGCATTGTTGTCATTCTTCTTACTTATACTGTATACATTTTCATAAATAGGACTTTTAAAAGCCCTATCAGTTTTCCTGACATAAAATGCCGGGCAGTCAAGACACTTGGCTAAATAGACCACCCCTTTGGAAAGACAATCTACTCTCTGAAAAAGACCTTCATCCTAGAGATGTTATGTAAAATCAAATATTTTCCATTCAGAATGTAGGGGCACTGCTTACAAAAAACATATCTTTTTGTCCCCTCTCTCCTTGACTTTGAATAATCAATTTTTTTGAATAATCAATGTTTTCCAAGTTGACTTTTATATTGTAGTCCGGTGGTCCATTTGGTTGGCAGTTATGATATTATATATCCATAGTAAAAAGAAATGAATCATATTAATTCATTAAAAGATCCTCTTTATAAGTAAAACCAGCATATTTTAACCATCCTATGACCTTCCTAGTTGAAGTTGTTAGTAAACCATAAGTATGTGTTCCACATTTTCCCCATTTGTTCCACATTATCCTCATTTTGGAGATGGAAGGTTGAGAGCTATGATGAAAACAACTTGAAGCACCAGCCAGCATATTGTATTTTACTGGGGTATAATACTGATCACAGATGACTAATTTCAGTCTCAGCCTGTCATATGGTTATTGGAGTATAAAGCAATAATATGTACAACAGTAAAAGGAAATTAAAAATACAAAACATGAGTTTTTAATTAGACACAGTAAAATAACGTGCAAATTGCATATACAGCAGAAGTGCACAGCATGAGTTTCATGTGAACCTAGTATAAAATAAACTGTAAAAAATCATACCATAAAGATTAATATGTTTGATAGAGGACAATGTGCTAGTTGTAACAATTAGTACATTACATTTGTAGTGCAGAGGGTAAGATTTATCATAAATCACTATATCAATGGGTAATGTAAAGGGAGGTAGGTGGAATTAGAAGAGCAGAAGGGAACAGGGCAAAACATTAAAGCTTTATAAGTAATGGAGAGAAAGGTGAGGGTATCTGGCAATGTGACTAGATGAGTGGCATTGGAATGTGGGAAATGTCTAAGGATAGGATTTTGGACTGGAATACAGGTAACACCTATTATCTTTGATTTAGACTGGGATAGATTCCCATGATATGGGGACCAATAGGGAAAAAACAGTGCTTTTTACAGAGAAAGTTTATTTTTAGGTGGTTGCTTTGATTTCTGAAACTGAATGAGAGTAATTGTCTTACTAATTTTGCAGCAGTTTGGTTGTTAATAATTCTGAAAAATTATGAATTTAGATGAAGGTCTTGTTTTTGTTTCAGATGCAGTCAGTATGTAATTTATACAAATGTGCCCTGTTTAACATTTCCCATTGAAAAGAACGGAAAGCGATTATTCAGAACAAAAGTGTTGAATAAAAAGTTAACTGGAACCTGTGGGGTGCTGTTCATGTGTTATGTGAAATATTAAACTTGGAATAACTCAAATTAAAGACCTATGGCTTTGCTAACCACCTTGAAACTCATCCCAAATCTTACAAGTGACTCCCCTGCATGCAATTCTATATATTACCTAATACACACATGCACTCACACACACACACACACACACACACACACACACACACACACTATTACACTTACATTCACTGGTCGCCAACTACTCATTAAATATACCCATTCAAAGATTGCACAATACTGGAGAAAGGGCATATTTCCCAAACCCAATACTATGCTGATCTTGAAAACATGTCAGTCAGCTTTAGGGACAATCAAATACAACATGCAGAAAAGCTGTTGACTAAAACAGCAGTCAAGTAAGTTTAGGGTTACCACATATATATGCATGTATGTGTGTGTGTATATATATATATATATATATATATATATATATATATATATATATATATTTTTTTTTTTTTGCATGTATGGCTCCTTATCAGAAGGATGAAAGCTCACAAGAGAGAACATCAAAGGACCGAACAAGGAACATCAAACTCAGTATCATTGATTTATGGAAAACAGTGGGTGGAAAGGGTACATAAATAGCTTGCACAACAGAAAATAGTAATAAAAGAAGGGGGAGGGGCATTGCAAATCTGATTACCACAAGATGTGGAGGTCAGAGATCCAATCTTATAAAACCAAGGGTTGGGAAAATTTTTGAGGCACAAGCAAGCTAGCTAGGGAAGCATAACATCAAGTAAAGCCAAAAACTGGAGCTCTTTCTGAAACTTTAGCTTAATGTTTTATTAGGAGATGGGGCATATACATTATGTAACTTTAAACAGGTAAATGATAACCAGAATATGAAACCACTGAAGCACAAACTGGATCAGAGACAATTCTCTCACTATTGAACTTACAGTTTAAGGCACCAGTAACACTGTTTATGGAAAAAAGTGCAGTGATAAATGGCTAAGGTTCAAATCTTTCAGTGGTACAAAGTCCTGCCAAAACTATGACTTAAACAACAAAACTATGGACAGCAGGGTTTAAATTCCCATACTTTCATAAAATGTCTTTTAAAAGTTTTGTTTCTAATTTTCTTTTATGTTACATCTCCAATTTAGCAAACAAGATTTGCAGTAGTTGTGATGAACTTGAATTTGTTGTCTTTTCTCTACTTTCCTGATAACTCCATATCCTGATGTTCAAACTATACATAAGCTGATAGATATAAGAATGAAATCATATTCAGACTTGAATCCTTCTGAATCTTTTATGTTCATGTTCCATGGAGATAAAGACTTTAACTTACCACTGTGAGGTATTGTTTGCGTGTGTGTGTGTGTGGGGGGGGGGGGTCTATGTGTGTGATCCTGATTATAAATATGATTCCCATATATGACATAGGCTTGCCCCATATGTCAACTTTTAGCATGGTGATTACCCAGATGGTCATCTAGATGATAGGGCTATCACACTTTGTTGAATAAATCACGCCATATATTGAATACATGCACTGTTCATTTTACTAATATCCTCCCTCCAAAAAAAAAAAAAATGTTGCATTTTACTTTTCAAGTAATGCTGGCCACCTCATTAAACTCTAGCTTGTAACAGGTGTACAAACTGAAAAATATGACAGAAATAAGTTATAACACTGCCCATGTCTGGATACTTCTGGTTGTGCTGATGAAGGCACAGAGTAATTGCTGGAACACATCTGGTGGGTGCCTGCAGAATTCCTTTGAGTCAGGCAGCAAAATGTTTGCAACATGTGCCATACTTCATAAATTGATTAGCTGCGAGCAGGGTCAAAAAATCTAGCAGCAAGGCTGCATTATACAGTCTGCTAGACACCCAGCAGGAACAAAATATGATTGCAGTTAGAAATAAAATGCATGATGAAGAGGTTTAGTGCACAAAAGCAATGGCAAGAGAGTAACATATGGTCAACAACTATATGCCATGATATTGATAAAGTGGAAATGTTACATAGAGTAAACATGATGCATGCAATGCTCCTACTAAGCTTTTCTGGTCAGTGCATACCATACTTCCACTCTGCATCAAACATTACCTCATTACAATACAAGATGGAAGGTGTTGTCAGTCACAGCTATCATCATTTACACAGGGGGCAGTGGACAATAACACAAGACTATCAAAGGTAACAGGGAGGGGAAAACACATCACAGGGTTGCATGTGGGAGTTGCATTAAGTGTGAGAAGAAATGGTGTCAGGGATTATTTCTTGCTGTGCTAGGTAAGGAGAAAAACTGCACGACCTTGATCCAGTGTTACTCTGCCTATGAGAGGGGTCAAGGTTAAAGACTTCTCATTGCAGTGATGGTGAGATACTTCATGACATGAGCCCTGATGGAGTCCACTGTTGAGGGCTTCTGCTCATGGAGGCAGGCACATATCACTGTTCAAGACAAGGTGTGACAGACCTTCTGGCAATGACAGACACAACTGCTTCATGTGCTCCTCCATCTAGGTCCACAGGCAAACAAGATAACAGTAGCAATCCTACATATTGGGGTGGGCATTCAGGCAGTCTGTGCAAATATAAACCATTCATTTCACGATGTCTGAGTTACTGGTTCATACCTGATGCACAGTGGAATGCAGCAGGATCCTCAAGAATCGAATATAGGAACATACCAGGCAAGCAGTTAAGGGTGCCATAAGATTCCTACCCATATGCACCTTTAAGCAGACAAAATTGGAAGTTCTTGCCACAGCTTTCAAGCCCTTAATAGTGCTCACTTCCCAGATTGAACAGGGCAGTACATGATAATAGTGGTGAAAATGTATGTCTATCCTTCCAGTCATCACGTTTAGCCTTAAAGGTAGTCAAAGCAGTACTTTGTTTAAACTGTAGTAGCAACCTATTCCATAGGATAGGACGAATACATTGAGTCAGGAACTTATTTTTCCACTCTGTCTTCTTTATTTGGTTGATGTGGGTGTTTGTAGAGTCAAAGGTTTTTTGAAGAAAAAGGAGGTCAAACCAGGACTGGGTCTTTAATGCCATGTAACACACTTGCCATCTTTACTGCAGATGGCTCATTGCATAATGCCTGAATGATTCTTCTGCACACCCATTTGTCACTGCCACAGTTCAGGGCAGGCATGAGCTGTGGTTGTGCTTGGTAGCCCTGTGTTCCTGGCCTACTGTGTGTATCCCTCAGAGGGAGTGTCACACTCTGAACCTGCTGTTTTAGAAATGAGGGAGCAATTATAAGACACTCAGTTAGTGACATTCCTTCTCTGATAGGGGACAGTGTGTGCTGAATCAGTCACAGGGTCTTCAGCAAATTCATTTGTACGTGCATTCTCTAGGAAGGCTAACTCCCTACCCTGGAGAGAGACAGACAAAGACAAGCTTTTTATGTCCTCTGCCTCTGACATTAGCCCACATATCTCATTACTTTAAGCAGACTCTGAAGAGGTGCTGACTGCATCATCTTGTACAGTCTCATGAATTTCTTCCTTTTGACCATCACTGTTTCTACCTGTGAATGCATAACATAAAGAGCAACATAGTAAATACATTAACATGTGCTACAAGGGTGCCAATGTGGTGTGCAGGGCAAGGCTATAAATGCATGAAATTCCATGAAACTCATCCTTAACAACCTGGGGGTAGCACCTGGTGTACTCTTGCTGTACTTATGAAAAGAAAAATGCATTGTGCCTGCTTTGCTAGGAGAGACCTAGTATGTGCAACAACTCTGTGACATACTACTGACCTACTCTGTCACCTACTGATACATGAGTAGGATGGGACAAACTACACTGACATCCACACCACCATTACCGCTGGGAATACGTGCTGCTGCTGCATCTCATCCTCTCAGTGACACAAGAAACTCCTCAACATGTTATTATGGAGAGCTGACCACTGTGGAGGATCTTTCAGTCACAATCTTCTCTGTTATCAATTAGAATATATACATGTATATATCTATATATATATATATATATATATATATATATATATATATATATATATATATATAAAGGCCACTATGTTATCAGTGATCTCCATGCATCAAGTTCTGTCATTATTATATGAAAATGAATATTATGAAAAGTCAGTTTATTACAGTGCCTTGTCTCATTTCTAATAATTAAGTATTTTTAAGGAAATAAAGGCAATTAAAAACTGCTCTTAGAGAGGCAGAATAATAGCTGTCTGCACTGCTGTTAATGAAGTAAAAATTTAAGGAGGTACGTTATACCTACTTATTTACCCCACCATAATAATGGGAATGCCATTAGAAATAATAACAAAAACAAAAAAAAAATGTGAACATGCTTTTGCTTTGATTCCCTTGTTGGCATTAAGAATATTTTAAAGAAAAATGTGTTACAGCACAGAGACACTGCTGGGAAATACAAGTAATGAATTGAGGCTTTATTGCGAGAACAAAAAAGGGAACGGTAAGTGCTTTCACACTATACAAAAGTGCTTCTTCTGATCGTATGAACTAATGCAATCCAACACCATTAAAACACAAATACAGTGCAAGCAAACTTCCAATCAGATAAAACAACAAATTAATAAGCAACTCAAACCAGCCATACAATACTGATGCCCAATTAATAATTACAGTTACCTAAAATGGTCCCTTGCTTTCAGAACGGGTCTTAAAGAGACCCATCCATTTAACCATGGTGATTTGTCAGCTTGCAATTTAATGATCCAATGCAGCTCATGGTTTACAGTAAAACTCTTACAGTCACCCATTCTAATACTTCTAAACACTCTCTCTATAACTATGAAAACAAAAGAGTGACTCAAACCTCTCTCTTATACATGCCTCGCAAGCGCATTTCTAGTATCTCCAATACAAATGCAATATAAATGTTCCCTGATTCATTCCATTAAGGAATAGTTCTTCTTCCCTACAAAAAAACCTGTACAGCTTTCACATCTAGCCAGATAAATGACATCCATGGTACTGCAATCAGCACTAACATTAAACCTAAAGATAACCTCTGTCAACTGATGAATGAAAACATTGGACTTATCTATAGCGATGTAAAAATTGCAACTATTGCAACAATGCATACCCAATATAGTTACATCATTCAACTTCTCCTGATGATAGTTCCTATAGCATAACTGCCTTTTTAATGGCTTCTTATTCTTAAACATAGAGCTCATTTGATCCCCTATTAAACCAGTAATGTGTTCCTCTGTAAAACTGGCCAATTAGTTCTAATAATATTGCAGATAGTACTAATATCACTAGCGTAGCTTAAAAGAAACAAGACCCCTCTAATTCTATAAGGTTCACTTCCAGAGGCATGACTTGAATAAAGACTAGTAAAGCTTATTCCTTGTGAAAAATATGGCTGAGCTCTATCTTTCCTTAAAGTAGATGTGATGTAACACATCTCATTAACTTCCCTCATAGTACACCCTCTCTCTATCAATTCACTCCTCAAAGTCTGTAAATTCCTCTGAAAAGCAGTTTCCGAACTACTCGGTCTAGAGGCCCGCATCCCGATCCTTAAAAATATAACTAGGATGCATGCTGTTACACTGTAACATTGTATTCCTCCTAAAAGGTTTTCTGTGCAGATCCATCATAAATGTGGAACCCAACCCCTTGGAAACTGTTACATCCAAAAAATCAATGGAATTCCAGGAGTATTAATATGTGAACTCCAAGAAACAATGTAGAGAAGAAACTGAGACTTTTGTTTTTGATGACTAATTTTCTTCAGAAAGCTGGCTTTGCTATGGGCACATGATGTGCTAATAGCTATGCCAACATGGTACCTGTTCAGTGGGAATTAGAGCATGTGTTGGGTCCCACAGAATTTTCTATGTATGTTAAGTTCTATAGAAGATCCGTACATGACATGTTTTTGCTGTGGGATGGGTCCCTTCAGCAGCTTAAGTGTTTCATAGATTACCTACACACCATCACTTCTTTCTTTAGGTTCATGTGTCAGTGCTCCTGGGATTCTGTTGATTGTTTGGATGTTATAGTTTTCCAGGGGATAGGTTCCACGTGTATGAGAGATCTTATGATGGACTATGAGGGAAGTTAATGAGATATGTTGCGTCACATCTACTTTAAGGAAAGAGAGCTCAGCCATACTTTTCACAAGGAATAAGTTTTACTAGTCCCTATTCTGGTCATGCCTCTGGAAGTGAATATTATAGTTAAAGTTAGCTTTACAAAGTGGGGATCAAACCTATGTAATAACGAACGCATACTTTTAAAGCCATGTTATTATTTCTCAATCTGCTACAGGAGAACTCCCTTTCAATCCTGGTCATTACAGATATAGTGCATTCAGTATGAATAGAGATATATTTTGCATAGGCCTGCATGTGAGTGACTTTGAGAACTTCTTGGCACTGCATTCTCATTCATAAGGTGATTAATACAGATTGGAGTATGGTACATACATACTTCATAACACATACTGTCCTAAACACATAGTTTGGCTATGTAAGGAGTCAAGAAAATTTTAACATGAGTATTCTGCCCAGCATAGATATGCACGTGGATTTTTCAGTAATTATTGTAATTGTTATGCTTAAACAACTAAACATACAATCAAATGGGTTTCATAATTAAGTCATTAAAGATATATGCTACCTAGAAAACTGTGGCTATGAAAGCATTACTAGGCATTTCTTGCAATCAGTCTTCTTATGATAGCCATTTGTATGTAGTGTTACCTTCTTAATCAAAGTGTTGTTAGAAATTGCATTCTGACATTCTTTGTAAAGAACAAGTGCTAGTTGGATTTGAATCCTGGATCACTTGTGTAGTGTTTTTAAAGTCACTGCACTTACACCTTGTGCTAGAGTCTATTATATGGTAAGTGAATGTTGTTCACTCAGTACTGTCCAAAGTGTCGATGACTGTGCAATGCAGCTAAGCCTGCTTGCAATAAGGAAGGCTGCCTAAATAAAAATTTTCAATTCTTTTCCTTATGCAGATAAACATGATTGTGCACTGCTCAGCAGTGAGTAACTGCAAAAGGCAAGAAACAGGAAAAAAAAAACAGCATATGAAGTTGTGATGAATGTAAGTCATAACTATTGAGTAATACTTTCCGCATTCTCTTCACACAGTATGAATTTGACCCCCAAAGCAACTCTGTTATGTCCCAACGTCACTGCAGCATGTGCCACAGACAGAGACATATATCAGGTGCACATCACTCATTCATTACAAATACAGTGCAACAGTGTCAGGAGTGTCTACACTATTGAATACTATGGGTATGAACATTTTTTCCTTTTTGCTCAACTGTGAGACCTGCATGCACTCTGTGAAGCAGCACACAAAATTTCAAAATAAAAACAAAAAATATAACCCTTTATATTCCAGACCACAAAACACAAGGAGAAACATGACTTGCCTTTCTATTCGTCAGTAGTTACACCATTAAAAAGACACATGCTGCATTTTCACATCTGCTGCTGACATTGCAAACAGCATGTGGCCTACAAATCATCAGCATGTCATATAGTGTTAATGTTTTGGAAAGGGGACATACAGACAATGACAGCAGGTCACGCTTGGCAGATTATATACAATTAGTCAGGGCACAAAGTATAACATGAAGAAGTACTTCCTACTCTGATGAGGTATGATTGTGAGGGTTTATACAGCATGCCACTCATTTTTCCGTAGTACTCATGTTAATCCTTTTGTTCTATAATACTGTATATCCTGTTGTATAATATACCATCCCTTGCTAATAATTGTATTAATGAGGACAGCAAGAGACTAGACAAAAGCAACACCTTTGCAACCTCACATGAACTACTGTTAAGATATGGAATGTTTACAAAATACATCAGCATATGCATTTCATGCACCATTTAAAAATTAAAATAACTGCAAGCTGCATTCAAAGGCTGCATTATTTGTCCTGTTTATGTCAACTTATTTTATTTACAAAGTGTACTACATTGATACTTATTTGCATTGCAGAATTTCTTCTCTTCTCACTTCTGTTCAAAGTGCTTTAGCAAAGCCCACCTGTGCCACTCTAAAATGCACTAATGATGCCATTCCAAATTAAATTTCTCAATTTGTACCTTGGGCAGTGGACTCTAGTTCACTGGCATGAAACACTGCTAGTCCAAAATGAACTCATTCAAAATGAGTGCAAATGATGAACACAATAAAAGAAAACAAAATGTCAGTAGTGCAAATATCAGGGAATAATAATGAAAATGCATGATTGTGAGGTTTCATTACTCTGCCCATATTACAACCTGACCATGTGCTCAAGAAATATACACGGACTCTTTCAAACAGTACAGCATCTGGATATGAGCCATCATTTCAGTGCAATAACAAACACTCAGTTGTGTTTCTTATCCATCTTTCCATCAACATGGGTTTTGAATAGTAATCAGGAAATGTACATACCTTACAGATCTGACTTAAAAACATCAGATTACAAGGCTGCCAAACAAAAGATCAGAAAATGGTCCTTTCCCATCTGGTTGAACAGGTCTAGATGAATGTGATACTGACAACAAATAAAGGTTAATAATAGCCCACACCGATTGTCGAAGCCCGGGTTAACAACAACCGCCACCAGTACTGTTGGCCAACAGGGTGCTGGTGGAAATTGGGCTACTGTTGGCTGAAGGAGGAGAAAAGGGGGAAGGCATGCCCGAAGGCAGGTAAAGGCTAGGACTGTGGTAGTGAGGGTCGGAACTTTGAATGTTGGCAGTATGACTGGTATAGACAGAGAGCTAGCTGATATGATGGACAGAAGGAAGGTTGGTATGTTGTGTGTGCAAGAGACCAGGTGGGAGGGGAGCAAGGCTGGGTGTATCGGAGGTGGGTTCAAATTGTTTTATCATGGTGTGGATGGGAGGAGAAATAGCGTAGGGGATATCCTGAAGGAACAGTATGCTAAGAGTGTTTTAGAGGTGAAAAGAGTGTCGGAGAGAGTGATGTTTATGAAGCTGGAAATTGATGGTGTAATGATGAATGTTGTTAGTGCATATGCTCCACAAGTTGGGTGTGCAATGGATAAGAAAGAAAAATTTTGGAGTGAGTTGGATGAAGTGGTGATGACTGTACCCAAGGGTGAGAGAGTGTTGATTGGAGCAGATTTCAATGGGCATGTTGGTGAAGGGAACAGAGGGGATGAGGAAGTGATGGGTAGGTATGGTGTTAAGCAAAGGAATGCAAAAGGTCAGATGGTAGTGGATTTTGCGAAAAGGATGGACATGGCTGTGGTGAATACATATATTAACAAGAGGGAGGAGCATAGGGTGACATACAAGAGTGGAGGGAGATGCACACAGGTGGATTATATCTTATGTAGAAGGGCCAGTCTGAAGGAGATTGGAGACTGTAAAGTGGTGGCAGGGCAAAGTGTAGTTAGGCAGCATGGGATGGTGGTTTGTGGGATGACATTGGTAATCAAGAAGAGGAGGAGGAGTGAGAGGACAACACCAAGGATCAAATGGTGGAAATTGAAAAAGGGTAATTGTGAGGTAGAGTTCAGGGAAGAGTTAAGACAGGCACTGGGTGGCAATGAAGAGTTACCGAATAGCTGGGTAACTACAGCAGAGCTAGTAAGGGAGATGGCTAGAAAGGTGCTTGTTGTGCCATCTAGAAAGAGGATGGAGGACAAGGAGACCTGGTTTTGGAATGAGGAAGTACAGGAGAGTACACAGAGAAAGAGGTTGGGGAAGAAGAAGTGGGATTGTCAGTGAGATGAAGAAAGTAGACAAGAGTATAAGGAGATGAGGAGCATGGCAAAGAGAGAGGTGGTGAAGGCTAAGGATAAGGCGTATGAAGAGTTGTATGAAAGGTTGGACACTAAAGAGGGAGAAAAGGACCTGTACCAATTGGCTAGACAGAGGGACCGAGCTAGTAAAGATGTGCAGCAGGTAAGGGTGATAAAGGATAATGAGAGGAAGCAAGGAGAGTGTGTTCAGCAGATGGAAAGAGTACTTTGAGGGGCTGATGAATGAAGAGAATGAGAGGGAGAGAAGGTTGGATGATGTGCAGATAGTGAATTATGGAGTGCAGTGGATTAGCAAGGAGGAAGTAAGGATAGCTATGAAGAGGCTAAAGAATGGGAAGGCTGTTGGTCCAGATGACATACATGTGGAAGCATGGAGGTGTTTAGGTGAAATGGCAGTAGAGTTTTTATCTAGATTGTTTAATGAAATCTTGGAAAGTGAGAGGATGCCTGAGGAATGGAGAAAAAGTGTTTTGGTACCGATTTTTAAAAATAAGGGTGATGTACAGAGCTGTAGTAACTACAGAGGGATAAAACTGATCAGTCACAGCATGAAGTTATGGGAAAGAGTAGTGGAAGCTAGGTTAAGAAGGGAGGTGATGATTAGTGATCAGCAGTATGGTTTCATGTCAGGAAAGACCACTACAGATGCAATGTTTGCTCTGAGAGTGTTGGAGAAGTACAGAGAAAGTCAGAAGGAGTTGCATTGTGTCTTTGTGGATTTAGAGAAAGCATATGACAGGAGGAGTTGTGGTATTGTATGAGGAAGTCGGGAGTGTCAGAAAAGTATGTAAGAGTGGTACAGGATATGAACAAGGGTAGTGTGACAGTGGTGAGGTGTGCAGTGGGAGTGACAGATGCTTTTAAGGTGGAGTTGGGATTACATCAAGGATCAGCTCTGAGCCCTTTCTTATTTGCAATGGTGATGGACAGGTTGACAGACGAGATCTGACAGGAGTCCCCGTGGACTATGATGTTTGCAGATGACATTGTGATCTGTGGTGAGAGTAGGGAACAGGTGGAGGAGACCCTGGAGAGGTGGAGATATGCTCTAGAGAGAAGAGGAATGAAGGTCAGCAGACAGATTATATGTGTGTGAATGAGAGGGAGGATAGAGGAATGGTGAGGATGCAGGGAGTAGAGGTGGCAAAGGTGGATGAGTTTAAACACTTGAGATCAACAGTTCAGAGTAATGGTGAGTGTGGAAGAGAGGTGAAGAAGAGAGTACAGGCAGGATGGAGTGGGTGGAGAAGAGTGTTAGGAGTGATTTGTGATAGACGAATACCAGTAAGAGTGAAAGGGAAGGTCTACAAGAGAGTAGTAAGAACAACTATGCTATATGGGTTGGAGACAGTGGCACTGACAAAAAGGCAGGAGTCAAAGCTGGACATGGCAGAGTTAAAGATGTTAACATTTGCACTGGGTGTGACGAGGGTGGACAGGATTAGGAATAAGTATATTAGAGGGTCAGCCCAGGATGGAAGGTTTGTTGACAAAGCCAGTGAGGCAAGATTACATTGGTTTGGACATGTGCTGAGGAGGGATACAGAGTATATTAGGAAAAAGATACTAAGGATCAAACTGCCAGGTAACAGGAAAAGAGGAAGGTCTAAGATAAGGTTTATGGATGTGGTGAGAGAGGACATGCAGGTGGTTGGTGTGACAGAGCAAGATACAGAGGACAGGAAGAAATGGAAACAGATGATCCACTGTGGAGACCCCTAACGGGCGCAGCTGAAAGAAGAAGAATAGCCCACACCATATTAATGAAAAGTTGCCAACAATGTCAAGCTATTTCTTCTCTTTATTTTCTGAGCATCTTCCCCTTCTCTCAGTTTAACTAGTAGAAATGCAATGTCTTGGGCATTTCTTTGCATCTTTATTTCAATGTGTAATATAGCTGATTATTATTACAGAATAATTTGTAAGCAGAGGATGGAGAGTGTGCTATAAGAATATAGATCAGTGTTGTTAAGGTTCTTCTCATGGCTCTCAAGGTGTTTCCACATTTTTCTTAAGAGCACTCTGCATGATACACACACTTCAGAGAGACAGCCTCCTCAGTATTGCTTGTTGCTTTAGTCAGAGTAACCATTAAAAGTTGCAAGCCATTAGCAGCTAACAGTTGTCATTGTTCCTTCCTGCAGTCCTAGGGTGTGTGCATGCAGTCATGTAGATACTAACACACTGTCTGCCTCCACTACAGCAAGTGACATTTTTGTATTCAGGAATGCAAATGATTTAACAACTCATTTGCTTCTTCAGAATTCTCAGAGTATTGAATCTACACTATAAAAAGGTAATGGTGTAGATATGGAAGGGGAAAGAAGGGAGACTGATTGATAGAGACAGACTGTTACTGGTATTTACTTTGATGAGATGTGTCTACAAATTACTGCATTATTTCATAAGGTATATTTGTCCTCTTCATAAACTGCTTTCATTTTCATATTTGGAATGTATTTTAATATGAAATAGATTTTTTTATCTGTATGCATTTTTTGCATTCGCAGTTGGTGCTGTCACTTGGGTTAGGAGGGTGGCCTAGTGGTTAAGGTGTTTGCCTTTGAAGCACAAGGTGCAGGGTTTGAGTCTCACAAGGGATAATTGGCTAGGCTTGCAAGGGTAATTAGCCTACTACTAATCTATGTGTACTACAGACATGTTATTTTTTTCTGTGCTTTCAAGGTTTGTCAATGAGTGGTATGGTTACATTACAGTATTGTGTTACCATTTGCTCTTGGAATTTCACCAGTTACTGCAGACATTAGCCTGACGAGCCTGGTCTGCAAGGCTATGGAATGTATCATCGTGGAACTTATAACAATGACATTGGTAATCCCCAAAATCTGGAACCCACCCAGTTCGGGTTTGTAAAAGGCAGATCATGTCTCCTAAACCTGATAGACTTCTTTAAAGTGGTCACCAAAGCCATAGATGAGGGTAAGGCTGTTCACACAGCCTATCTAGATCTCGCCAAGGCTTTTGACACCCCCCCCCACTCTGGAATTATAGATAAACTCACTAAACTAGGTATAAATGCCTATGTCACAAGATGGGTTGCTAACTGGCTCACTGACAGAACCCACACTGTGAAAGTAGCAGACTCCAAATCCAACTTTAAACCAGTGACAAGTGGAGTACCACAGGGTTCATTCCTGGGTCCTGTCCTGTTTGGTATCTACTTCTCTGAAGTACAGTCTAACACAGAAGGTCTTTGGCTAATGAAGTTCGCAGATGACTGCAAACTAGGAGCCATAATCAAAACTCCAAAAGATGTGGACATCCTACAAAAGGGCCTCGCTGAGACATATGCCTGGAGTCAAAGCCATGGCCTCAAGCTCAATGCCAAAAAGTACATTGTCATCCCTTTTGGTAAAAACTCTGTAGCCATGAACTACCACATAGGCAGTAGTCTACTTAACACCAAAAGTGTGATAAGAGACCTTGGGACACAGGTGGTCAGTAGTCTTTCCTTTGATAATCACATCGCCAAAGTAGTCAGGAAATCCTTCTACGTGGCACACCTCATCACAAAAGGTTTCTCATCCAGGAAAAAAGAGGTCATTGTTCCTCTCTACTCATGACTCATTAGACCCATTATAGAGTACAAAGCCCCTTTTGGTATTTACCTCACAAGGCATCTACAACAACTGGAAAGGCCACAGAAATACCTCACAAAGAGGATTACCTGCCTCAAACAGATGCCCTACACAGACCGTCTCAAAAAACTGCAGCTTTACTCCATCACATATCACTTACTCAGAGGTGATCTCTGCCTAACATACAAAGCTATGTCAAACCCAGAGCTGTTGGACATGCTCCACTTAAAGAAACCCCAATCCCTCTGAGCTACACACTCTAGGGCCTTGTCACCACAATATACAGAACATGTTGGAGGGATAGATTCCTGTCCCAGAGACTTCCCATACTCTGAAACAAACCACCTATCTATACCAGACAAAGCTCCTCATTAGCACTCTTCAAGAAAAATCTTGATGATTTGATGGGAGATAGGAAACTGACCTCGGGGATCAGTTCTGTGGCTCTGCTCGACAGTGGCACAGGAAAATAATTTTCTTGGGTGGTGAAAGCCAGGGTACCTTTTGGTCTGGCTTATATAGGCCCTAAGGCCAATAGCCTAGTACCTACCTATGAAACTATGAACCTATGAAGTATATTGTGTTTATTATCAACTTCATGGGGTTGTGCTTGTGTAGCTAACAGGGGTGTTAGGCTTCACAGATGTCCTGTGGCAACCTGCACAACAGTGGAAAGACCAAGGAAAATTTTCGTGCCATTTCTACTTTTTGAGCTTTTACCTATTTATTGATAATACCGTCATCCAGTAGTCAGTTGCACAACTGCTATCCTCATTACAGAAATGTTAATAGAATGAATGTTACACAAACGTATTATCAATTTTTTTTGGGGGGAAGGGCTTCTTTAGCTTGTGTGTAGTCCGAAATAAGCATTGTGCAGTCACTTGTTTTCTTCTCAGGGTGGGTGCATAGCTTTTACTTGAGGAGAATGATTTCTGTATGTGCTACAAATGTATTTTGTCTTTTTTATGTCATACAGTGTTATGGCATCCAAACCATCTGCTTCACACTATCTGCCATTCAGTGATGCAGAGAATGAGATCACCATCAAAGCCTTACACTGCCATGGATCCTTCTTACTTGATAGAGGCAGAGGTGATATGTTGGCCAAAGAAAGCATATGGCAGCAGGTGGTCACTGACATTAATGCAGTGGGCGGCCATGTCAGAAACTATAACCGAGTGTAGCACTGTGCCACCAATATGATTACTACAGCACACAGGAGGGGAGCAGCAGTGCATGAGAAGAAATGGCTACTGGGGTTTGGTCCTGCTACCAGACCACTTCCCACTGAAATTGAGAAGTTCTTGTTGACTGTCAGAGATCCTGACAGCTGAACAGAGGGTTCACACAGACTCCTTGATGTTGGTGCTGATGTGGATGACCCGCCAAGTGTGTGCCAAGAAAAACTAGATATGCTATATCTAAGGCATTTACTGCCATTATAGACATTTGTATGTGCTAATACTTGTATATTTCTCATATATCTGGGCACATTGAGATGTGTAGCTTAGAAGAGACAGAGTGCAACAGAGACTGTGTTTTCTTTGGAGGGGGGTTGTCCATCTGATTCTGAGATACTTCTCAAGGGAAAGGTGGACAGAGTATTATTCTCTTGTACTTGTGTCACTTGCATTGTGAAATACTTATTATCCTCCTTTCCACTGCCTTCCTCTTTTTCCAAGGACATTAGACTTACCATCTAAAAGTCCACCTGCGCATGGTAAGAACAAACTTTTTAAATTAGTAATAACCATTAGTCACATATAATTCTGAGGAGAGAGTAACTGTTGTATTCCTTTAGCATCTGAAATTGCTTAGCATGAGTGGTTAGAACATGGTTTGGATCACTTCTGGTCACTATATCTCTCTTTCTTGTGTTTTTGCTTATTGTCATAGGAAATCCTGACAATGACAGTGTACTACTTGTTGTCAGAGTATTGGTAACATCTTATGATGATATTGGTGATATGGAGGCACAGTCAAAGAGTGAAGAGGTTCAGTCTGACACTGAGGTTGTGTCTCACACATCTCCAGGTATTGTTTTGAACACAGTCAGTATGCCTATGCATACCCATTCCAGTGAACCCTTAGACATAGGCTAGGCTGAGGGTGACACAGTTGATTGGGATAGTGTGGCTACTCCAGTTGCAGAGCTGGTTGAGTCTGTCCATAGCCATTGTGAGGGCATGGCACCACACAGGAGGGCTACTAGAGGTGTTTGGAGGAGGCCTACTGTCCACGCTCATCCTAATGCTGGTGTGTCATTATGTGCCACCTAACATATGTATAGGGCCATCATGGAGGCACTGGCATGTTTCACTAGGGCCCCAGAAGAGATAGCGTGAGTCTTACATGTGGCATATTTTGATGTGTGTGACTGGCTCAGGGTCTATATTACCAGATTGTATGTTTAGGTTATTGAACACCTAAATATTGAACTGGTAATATCAAAAGCAAAAAAATGCGAATGGCTGATATAGCACAGGGAAAGAATTTCCTTGGCTGTTAGTCGGATATTGCCATTTTGTCTACTGTAGCATGGTCTCTGAGTTGGTATATTTAGTTGGGAAGGTGGGGGGCACAGCCCCCCATGTTGGGGATGTGGAGGCAAAGCCCCCCACTTCATTTGGGTTTAATGTTGTTTTTTTTTTTTTTTTTGTGGCCAAAAGAAGTCTTTCCCTACGCTGTTCAATATTACCAGTTCGATGTTTAGGTGTTCAATAACCTAAACATTCAATCTGGTAATACAGACCCACTGTCTCAATCATGTGTGTGACTCCTTGGATTGGATGATGATACACTAAATCGGACAGTGTCTGTGATAGAACATCTGCTGGTGGAGGGTTGCTAAGACTAAATGCTGTAGCTAGCTGAGCTGGGTTTAGGTGCTTGAATTATATTTAATCCTGATGTATGCAGGAAAGCATGTATTTGTCCAAGCTTCAGTCTGCAATTTTCTTGTAAAAAGATTTCTTTGCACAACATCCAATGGTCCACCAAAGAACAGTCTAACAACATTGTAAATTGCAATTTTAGAGGATTTACTTTTACCAGCTCTGTTGACAATGTCAACAAATTATTTAGGTCATGTTTTCAGTATTTCCCACAGTAATCCAGCCTCAAGCACTATTTTCTTATCCTGCTTAAAACAATTTATGACTTGAGCATCCAGCCCAATCTCATCAAATATACTAGGCATTCACACAAAACCATCACAAACTTCACACCTGATGTTTCTTCAGCACAGTAAATTCCATTTTCCATGGCAAAGCACATCATGACTAATATATATGTTGCCTAACCCACGAAATAACATATTTTCATTCACTGGAGTACTGCAGCAGGTTCAGGAGGGTCCAACTATAACTCATAGTACCTGTAATGGATATCAGATAACTGATTACAATCTCACTTAAAAAATCCATCATCCTAGAGAGTGTGCCGCCAAAGGAACGTTTCTCCAAAGGAACATCAGGACTAATAGATTCCTCCTCTGTCCAAAGGAGAAGGAATTTGAGTAGAATAAGTTAGGGATTCATCAGCAGAATCCAGGTCATCCTCAGTAGAATCCTGGTCTCTAGGCCTTGTAAGAGAAGTAGAGGATCAAGGAGGAGTAGAAACTGAAACCCCATGAGGAGGTTTTAAGGACATTAAGGCAGAAAATAATCCCTGAGTAAAGGCCTGACATTAACTTTGTGAATCTCTAGAAGCATAAGAAACATGTCTTTTTTTATTTTTTTTTTAAGGGAACATCCTGAGAAGGCTCAGATCCAGGACGACAGTTAAGAACCATAGGAGGAACATCTTCCTCAGATAGAAACTGAGGAACTCCCCTAGGCCCCTCAGGAAAAAAAAATCAACTGTGGTTCCCTCTGAATGTCTGAGATGAAACTGAGGAACTCCCCTAGGCCCATCAAGAAAAAAAATCAACTGTGGTTCCCTCTGAATGTCTGAGATGATGCCTGCAAAGCCTCTTCAGACATGCTGCCAGCTGGATCCTCACTGGCCTCAAACATGGTAGCAACAGAGAAATCTGACAATACAGCCAGGTGAGTCTCCATTTTTGTAACAACCTCAGAAGAAACACATGGCAGAGGCTGAACAGTGGAAGATTCTGTTTGTACTTTTTTCACCTTTTTTTCCCTAACGGCTGACACTCAGGGTCGGTGAGTCATTCCATAATATCTTTGGCGAGTAGCCTAAGATGCTGGCTCTCAAATATAAGGAAAGGGAAGAAAATCTATTGCAAAGGGTTTTCGGAACAAACGCCTAACAAATAAAACAAGACGTGTGGTCATGAGAAGCACCTAAGCAAAAAACACACTTATCGTGGCAGTGTGTATGAGGAATCTGTCTCCTACACTGGCATTTACCCTCCTGGTTGACACTAACCTCAAGGAACACAAAAAAAAAAAACAAGAAAAAAACAAAACCTCCAACAGGGCACTTATTTTGCAAAAACAGCAAACAGAAGGAGGAAGTCCCTGGAGAAGGAAAATGTGTTCAACTGGCAGAAAACGGATGCAGGTAAACAGACTACTGGTGCAAAAGATGTGTTCAGGCAGGTGGCAAAGAAGTTTTATTTTTGGTAAGCCTGAACATTACCTTTATGCCCAATATTATGCAGGGAAAGTATGGTGATGTTCAGCATACCTTTTAAATTCAGAAGTCTTTGGAAGACTGGCCGAACGTTGTGCTTCTGTGGCAGTGAATCCCATATAGTTAAGAATACTGCAGCAGTGAATGTAAGGACATCTAGTTCTTAAGTTGTCTGAATGTCATAGTTTGTCAGTTTCTAGCAGCCATTTTAATCTTAGTTTGATTTTACCAATGAATATCAATACATCTAAATAGGTTTTACATTTTCTTATAGCATTTTCTGGAAGACAACTAAATATTTTAACTCATGCAACCCAGTGGTAGTCTAACTGCATAAGTATTCACCATAATCTGAAATGAATGCATAGGAGTCTACATGAGTAAATATGTGTTTTCTGCTATCATACTTGAAATGACAGAGAATATTGTATTATTTTAGTCTTATTTGATAACAACATAATAAGGATATGATTTTGATATTAACCAACATCAACCAGAACAAATATCACATGTATGTGTTTGTTTTCAACACAATGACTATGTAAGTGTACTGGTATCATGTTGCTCTATAAGATCATATATCTATAGCTGTTTGAAATGTTCAGACAAATTCCTCAGGAGCTATGTCATGTAGGTGCAGAATATACACAGCTGCTATTTTCTGATATAAAGTCAATATACATAACTTTGTTTTGATGTAATGTGTATACCTGTATTTGACTCTAACTTGTTGTATAATCAAGAGAACTATGAATGTTTAAATCTGAAGCAATAAGTCATTACAGATATATTCTGTACATGCAGTGGAATCAGCATCCTGAAATGATGTCATACATCGACCTTAATTAAAACTAAATGCACTGCAGTATAAATGTGGGAACTATGAATGCATATAAGACCCTGCATGTGGTAGCTAAGTGTAAAAGACCTTATGCTGTTTCCCTTTTATAATAATTAAAACATTTAAGGTTTTATACCGTGACACTCAGGTTCAAAATGTATCAAAGACTTATATGCTTTTATTAAGATTTTAAATGGAGTTAATTCTTAAAAGTGCCTATACTACATTGCTACACTTAGTAGTGTAAGTTGATGGATGGATCTATGTTGTGAAAGAAACTCACCTTTCTAGAAAAATGTATAAGACATTCACTTTGCATACAATAGCATATGTTTAACTATATAGTCTAGACATCTACTGTGTTCCATATTGGCAGCCATTTAAACATTATAATAAATTTGTAGACTTCTTGTCTGTGTCTGTAAATAGGTTTATATATATATATATATATATATATATATATATATATATATATATATATATATATATGACGTTTTCTAGATAAATCTATAAATCTTTAGAAAACAAATTTGGATAGTCAGTTATAAACATAATTAACATGATCTTTTTGGTGCATAAGTAATGAAATAAATGCATGTTGATTTTCTGTTTAAACACTTCAAGTTCATTTATATGCTCTTCTTCATATCGTGTTATATCTAGGTTAAGTTTGTCTCCACTAAGGTTACTAAGTCATTGCAGAGTTCTAGCAGATAATACCTTTTGTCATCTTTTTTGGTCTTAGGTTGGGTAGGTAATGATAGATAGCCTGATATAATTTTATTTATTTACTGGACTAGGGATTTTAATAATTTCAAGTTGGTAATTAATATTTATTACTTACAATTTAATTATCAATTTTCTTATTTCTCCTTTTTCTTTTGGCCTGAATTACTAGATTTTATGTTCCAAAACTATGTGAGGTGTTTATTAATCTAATAGTTTCACTCTTACTTCTCCCTCTTTTTAAGGGTGATGAGAATAGTAAAAAGATGATTATTTTCACCATATAGATGGATTTAACATTGGTATCTTTAAATGTTAATGGTTTAAATAATCCAAGTAAAAGATCAAATCTGGTAAAATATCTAAGTCATTTTTCTTCAAGAAACACACATTAAACAGATGGAAAATAATATTTGAAATCCTAGTAACTTAATAGTTCTTGCTCAATCTTCTTTTAAATTTAAGACAATGGGGAGTCATGATACTTTAGAAGAAAAAAATAGGTATTTTGTTGATGGTTTAGACATCAGTGTACTTTTTTGATACATTAGCTACTCAGAAAGTGTAAGTTTTCTGAAGTAACATATGCATGCATATATAGATAGATCTATGGATAGATAGAGATACAGATATAGATATAGATATAGAAATAAAGGTGTGTGTGTGTGTGTGTGTGTGTGTGTGTGTGTGTGTGTGTGTGTGGATACTGATATATATAGGAACATCTATATAAAATATGTAAAATGTCTAATATCTTTAAACATTTTCATTGCTTATACTATTGTGTCCTGTTATATAATTTCAGGACTACTCATTAACTTATCCATTATTTATCTCTAGTTTTTAATACAGGCATCTTACAAATCCAAAATATATCTTAGAGCTCACATTTGTACTGCACTGATATAGAATGACTGGCAAAACCCAAGGAATTTCTTGAATATTATGATGGTTCCTATGCCCTAATGTGTTATTTTATAGCTGAATACTAATGTAGCTTGCTTTACAGATCATCTGTTTGTTATCAGCTTGGCTGTATCTGAAATATGTGTAGCAGCATACCCATACCCAAGAACAATGCTCAGCCTTTTTTTTATTATCAGTGGTTACTGGGACACATTCACTGCAAGGCCAGTACCTGCAATGTGGCTTTGTTCAATATTGCTTCTGACGACATGACTGCAATTGCAATCAAGAAATATTGTTGAATTTGCTATATTCACACATATGACAAACTGTACTGCATCTAGAAAAAAGGAGGTCATTGTCCCACTGTACTCATCCCTCATTAGACCTATTATAGAATACAACACCCTATTTGGTATGTACCTCTCAAGACATCTGCAACAACTGGAAAGGCCTCAGAAATACCTCTCTAAAAGAATCACAGGGCTAAAGCAGATACCTTATGCTGACCATCTAAAAAAACTCCAGCTATACTCTGTCGCATATCATCTACTCAGAGGCGATCTCTGCTTAACATACAAGGCCATGTCAAACCCAGAGCTGTTGGACATGCTACACTTAAAGAAATCCCAATCTCCCAGAGCCACATGCTCCAGGGATCTAAACCTTCTCATCACAATGAACAAAACATGCTAGAGGGATAGGTTCCTGACCCAGAGACTCCCCAGACTCTGGAATAGATTGCCCATACATGTCAAGCAGAGCGCCTCTTTGGCCCTCTTCAAAAGGAATCTTGATGATTGGATGGGAGATAGGAAATTCACCCTGGAGATCATGTCTGTCACCTTGCTAGACAGGGGTCTAGGGAAGTAAATATTGTGGGAAGAAATAACCAGGGAATTGTTATGGCTAGGCTTGTATAGACCCTATGGCTGATAGCCTAGTACCAACCTATGAACCTATGAACACATGCATTTACATTTGCATTTTGAGGACAGTTTACACTTTCAAGTTTAATGCCCATGATATTCCATGACATGCTGCAGTATGATCCAGTTGTATATTCCTCCACAGTCCTATGGCATGTGGATCCCCTGTGTGCCCTTATTTCAGATAACATCCATTTAATTTTACCAACACTAATTGTGTCATTCTGTTATTTAAGTATTTGGATAGTGATTATTCAAATTAAATATTGCCTCAGACAAGGCAGCAAGGAGAAACTGAAAACAAGTTAATTGGGTCAGTTCTTTTAACATTTCTAATTTTTCCAATCTGTGCATTTTGTGTGGGTCCATCCAGCATACTAGGACTTGGTACTGGTATCAGCCCCATCAGAGTCAGAAACTATATCCCCTGTTGTACTTTTGAAGTGAATTATTTAATTCCCCGGGATTCATGAAGCTTGCGCCAGGCGCAGGCGTAGCGTAGGCGGTATAACGCCAAATATGGCCGTCGAGTGATTCAGGTACGATCCAATTCCACATGCACTACCGGCGTATGCCAGATCTGCACAGCCCTCGGCTTAGGTATGCTAATCACCCCATGCACAGTGCCGCACCATGCAAATGAAGGTACATAGCAATACATGAGGTGGTGCAGGTGTAGCGTACGTCCACAGAAATGTAAACCAAAAAACACGGTTTACATTTTTCCAAACAGAACATCGGAGCTATGAAAGTGGACCAGACTCATGTATTACAAAGTTAACATATGCCAATGGCTAAATATACAGCCGATGGCATAAGAAAAGATGCACAACACCTAAATAACAATATTTAATGTCATGTCTACAGTAACGCAAAGTACAACTGCAGGGCATGTGTGCGCAAATGGGAACACAAAGAAAATATATACAAATGTCATAAAATCGCAATGTAATACAAATCATGATTTCACCATAATACTCAATGGTATGCATGGTACACCACAACCAAGCTGCAAGGGTTGCTAAGGGTCTGTGACAGTGTTTGGCGCGGTAACTAGGAATTAGTAGTCAATGCCATGCAAATGAGGCAGGTAATAGTGAATCGCAAACGTCCCGCCGGACTAAGGATGTACCATACGGCACAGCGCTACAACACCGAGGAGTGGCTCAGAGGTATACATGACATCAGCAGTGGGGTGTGCCACCATAGCTGTAAGCACATTGGAGAAATGCAAATCCGGCCTTCCCATTGCTAAGCAAAGCCGCAGGACAGGGGTGGGGAGGTAGGTATAGCATCGTTTAGCTGAGAGCACATATGGTGCCCAAAAGCGCATGTGTACGGGGATGAAAACATGCCCGAAACCCGGTAAGTGGATGCACGAGCCGCGCACCATAGCTCAAACAGGAAGGTCAGGGGAAGAAAATAAGGAAATACCGCAGTAGGGTAATTGGAGTACAACTGTGCAATTAACACCTATTAACCCACAGCGGGCAATCGACGGCAGCTGACAAGTCTGCTGGCAGAAACCTGCAAAACAGGATAGGGGAAGTGTCGGATTGCAAAGAAAAGAGAACTGTCATAGCAGAGCAAAGCAAACCTGCAGTAGACCGGCAATAGAACACATTACGCAAGATAAGCCAGGTCTAGGAAAGTACAAATGAAAGCAGGCTGCTGGATGCATGCCAGAAAATGGGAGGTGAAACGTGAAGAAATGTAAAGGGAAGGACAAGAGGTAATCCACGGCAGCCAAATATAATTCAACACCAAAGGCACCACAATAGTAGTTCCTGTCATAAAACACATAAGATATCCTGTAGCTATGATCGTACATACACACCCTATGACATCATCGGTGTTCACAGCACAATAGTATAAAGTGTGAAAGCACCCCACACACACCTGTGTATTCCCAAACACTGCACCATAGGTATAAACATATGGGGAACTTTTACAATGTACATGTTGGGAGCTGCCATAGCTGTGATTCATCACCATGTGTTAGAGACTGACGGTGTTGTGGAGGATGATGCTGACAACCACTGCAGGCCCCGGAGGAGGAGAAGAGTGTTCAGACCAAGGGTAACCTACCAGTGGCTACATAATCTGGAGATAGTAGAGCGTTACAGGGTGGACAGGGACATCTTACAGCAAATAGTTGAGCTGTGCCGGCCACACCTGAGATCCAGAAACAACAGAGGGGAACCCATCCCAGTGGACACGAATGTATGTGTAAGCTTGTGAATACTAGCCACAGGTACCTTTCAAAGGCCAACTGGAGATATAATGGGGATCTCACAGGCATCAGCATCCAGGGTACTACACCAGTTCCTGGATGCCATGTTACCACATGCCAATGAGCATATATACTTCCCCCGAACTCAGGAGGAGTTGGCCAGCAATATGCATCTCTTCCACCATGTGGCACACTACCTGGAGGTACTGGGTGGGATAGACTGCACGCACATACATATCAAGTCACCACCTGGTGAGCATAGTAGGCGCTACATAAACCGCAAGAGATACCACTCCATCAACTGCCAGGTCATGTTCAATGCCAAGGGCATTATCGTGGATGTGTGTGCTGGCAGCCCTGGAAGCTACCATGACTCCCACATCTGGCATGCCTCACAGATGTATCAGGTATTTGTCAGGGGGGACATCCCAAATGGCCACCTTGTGGGGGATGGAGGCTATGCACTGGAGCCGTGGATGATGACTCCCATCAGAAATGCACACACACCCATGCAAGAATGCCATAATGAGGCACACACACAAACCAGAATCATCATAGAGTGTGTGTTTGGGATGCTGAAATCATGGTTTTGTTGCTTGGACATATCTGGTGGAGCCTTGCAGTACTCTCCAGGCATGTGTTCCCACATCCTCATAGTATGTGCCATGCTACATAATATGATCCTGCGGAAACAGCTGCAGCAGGGACAAAATGGTGAAGGCCTTCACAGCCCACCGCAATTGCCAAGGCCATCACAGGCACAGAGGGATTCAGACCACGAACACCCTGTGCCAGCCCCAGTAGGCAGACGGAGGTGTTCCCAATATGCCTATGCCTTGGCAAAGAGGGAATGTATAACACATACTCTGACAGTGTAGGCCCCTACGGACTGACACACCTCTCCACCTGCACACACAGTAAAAGGGATGGCACACACACACACGACCACCTGTAAATTGTAATGTGTAGGTGGCCTACTGTATGAATCCTACATAGGCATCCCTCAACCATTGTACACACAACAGCTATTGGAACAAGGAATGTCAACACCTGAACAGTAAACGCACCTATCAGCATATGTCGGTACTGTGTGTATAGGTTCCTAGGTACATCGATAGGTACACGCCCGATTGTCAGAGGCCATTCATCAATCGAGGCAAACAGTGTCTGCTGTTGCCACCACATCGAGTAACCAACTGTCGCTCAGTGGAGCAGAGCCAATTGCGGGATCCATGTGTGTAATCACTGTTCCCCACACACTCTGCATGGATTCCCTAGTGTGTTAATGAGGGGCTCCATATAATGTAATCATGGATGTCGTGGCAATGCATGGGGTGTACCCATGACAGGCATCTGTCACCCCAGCATGCTCCACCTACGGTTGTGTGAAGGTGTAGCACATTATAGTGTGTGGCTCACTGTGATATACATACCCAATGCTGGAGCACATCCATTAAACATCACTTGGACATACCATTAATAGGACTCATTCATATGTAAACTAACTGAGTTACCCATTTGATTGCAGTATGGAGTAACAGCCATAGTATAGTCCAGATACAAAATGCCATAACACGTGTACAAATCCCAGATGCCCAAGTGTTAAATGCAGTGACTGTCGTGCATATTCCCGGTCCTACGTCCTGCAAGGGATGTAACGTAATCCCGAAGGCACGAATAATGCATGTTGGATGCAGGTCATCAGATCATGTTTAGCACATGTTAGAGGGAATATGCGTTGCCCAGTGCTGGTAAGCGTCGTTTAAATATGACTATACGGATATGCGCGAAACAGGGCTAAACTTCTCTGAATATCGCGCAGATCACGGTCAGTGATGTCCAGAGCAGGTGAAACCAGCATTAGTCACCCCTGTACTAATAGTGCCTGCTCTGAAGGGTAAAACGACCACTGCCAGGAGTAGAACACGCAATCATGTACACAATCACCTAACACTAAGCTACCCAAGATGTACCTACGGCAGGTGTGCAATGTGGCAGGTTCAAACACAAACGTGTGGAGTCCAGGAAACAGTATACACCGACATGTACACAATGAAAGGTGTATTCTGCCTGTCATTCTCTCTGTCAGATATATATATATATATATATATATATATATATATATATATATATATATATATATATATATATATATATACATATATATAATACAGATAGAAAGGGTGATAGAGAGATATATGTTGATATATACGGATTCACCTATATCTGCAAATATATAGATAGGTCAACAACATGTACACAACCATGGAGGTACAAATAAATAGGATACTGACAACTATGGAATGTGTCACATACCGACACACGTAATCACAAGGCTGAAAGACCGAAAGAACACAGTACTGGAACCCCAGAACAGCGTGTAATATTATCACGATATTAAGGGACATTTAGTTACCACTGCCGGTGTTGCAGTCCACGTAGGTACTGTGTTCAACTGTGTTTGTGATTGCCGTAGTCTGTGTATGTGTGTTGAGGGTGCCGTGTGAGTTTCCGTGTGACTGTAATGTGTGTGTGTGTGTGTTTGCATCGTGTGTCTGTTAGTGCTAACTCGGAGGTAGATCATTATGGAAAGTGTGGTTATAGCTGGCCGTAGGCATACGGTTACCACCTGTCCCACTTTAGGAGGGACAGCCCCTCCCTGGGCAGTTGTGTTCTGACAAAAAATATTAAAAAGGGCAAATGTCCGAGATTGTAGGACATAGTTATGTCCCATATATTATGTAACAGTTGCATTAAATAGTTATGCCTATATCTAAGAAACGTAAATGTTACATGAAACATGATAAGTAGCTAAAGTGCTACAAGAATAAGTATGTATTCAGGATAAAAGTATGTGCTATCCTGTGTACTGACCGTGGGTATGTGTCAGCCTGTAAACACCGATGTGTGTCCTGCAAATGTCTCACTATGGCCATTTGAAAAGGTGGCAACCCATGCCAAAGAGGTTCAGTGACCAACACAACTGCAATGAGTGCAAATATCTGTGACAGAAATACACAGGACAGCTGTCATTTAGTAACATTGCTTTACATATCGCTGCATTTCCAGAGGTATGGAAGTATCAACCTCACCTGCATACTATATAAGAAACCAGTTAACAATGGCCCAATGTATATGCCCGTAACAACCATAGTTTCAGTCTACTAACTGATAGGTCTTTAATTAGGGAAGGAGCCCACACACATATATGGAATATGTAGAAATGCAAGCCCCACAATCCTGTATATGCTATATACACCCACCTACATCACCCACACATGAAACAATAGCAATACAGACTGTAATAACATCACAAACATCCACTCACTCAATTACATCTGCAGAAGCGTTAACATACCTTGTGAGAGATAAATTTTTAAAGGCGCCATGTGAAATCGTAGCCATTGTATAATGGAACAGACGGCGATGTTATCGGTTTTGTTTGCAATAGTCCCTTATCAGATGGTTGAGAGGACAGGTACACTCACATGTAGAACCACATACTCTAGCTGTCACACACAATCCACAGGGGACATGAATCCAAAATATCCGTGTCTCTACTAATAGCAGTTGCAATTCCACACAATAAAACACATACAGGCCATCTCCCTGAAGGTAGGGCAAAAGGGCAATGCCCAAGTGGAGAATTCAATTATACCCCACTGTTGCCACGTAATTGGTGAATGGAGTAGCTGCACAGCTGATGTGCATGTAATAATTTACTCAGGAACACCAATTGGCGCCAGGAAACCACATGTTACAGGTATCGATGTATATAAGGATGACTTGCCAGACATTCAAACCGTATGCTCATACCATAGAACCGTTTAAACAGTAAAGGTGTAAGAGAGATATTTACGAAAGTTTGGAACGCTAACAAGGTATGTAGAACACTCAGTATGTAAGTGTATGTATAGCCTATTTTGTATTAATTAAAAGTGTCTGCAATGCATAAAGTGGGAAAAGGTATTATGTAGTGATGTTTTGCTGAGCGTAGTAACGCTAGTAGAAATTGTGTGTCCTGCTATGGGCCACAAGGTAAACATCACAGACACCACAAGGGATGCTACATGAGGGCTTTAAACAGAACAATTCCACACCACCCGCCGTCAGTGGTAGGGTATGTCCAACAAGTACGTGCCATAGCAGGGGATAGTATATGTTGATATACTGTCACAGTAGGCATGTGTATGGGCATATAACGACAATGACATGCTTAAGGTGGTCCTGCTGTGCAAGTATGCCTTGCATTATGGGATAATATGTAAAATATGTGTAATGTACAGTATTGTAGGTAGATATGTCAGATATTCTACACAGCATAACAGTTATATCATGCAAACAAAAGGTATCGTCTATTGGCATGTACAATACACAATAAAAGGATACATATGGCTTGTAGTCATGGGACACTGTAACAGCATGATAGCTAATCGAAATGGAAGAGCTACTCAATTAACCATGCACAAAGGACATGTAATAGCTTCACAGGTTCATAGTGGGGTACTATGCTGTCTGGCAAGTCTATGTGTAAGCCCACCTACAGTGTTTACACTGGCGGCACCTCTCTAGGGTAGTGTCCTGTCTGTGAACAGCAGAGCCATATGTTACCTGCACCTCTGCACAGTACAGCCACTGCAGTGATCCCTGGCGTACATGTGTGTCTCCCATCCACCAAGTGAGGTATCACATGAACAGTGCCTGAGTGTCCCTGCATGATGTACATAGGAATCATGTTCCAAAGCATGGTGAGTGCCTGGTTTGGGAATGTAACCCTCAAGGACATCCCACTCATCATTGCGTTTGTGCACATATCCATGAGCATGTTGCTCTCAGTGGCTTTTGCTTATGTTGCTTATGTGGAGTATATCCATGAATAATGTTGTGGACATGGGCCCTGTATGTTCAGCAGAGGTTCACCCCTGCGTATGCAGTATGCAAATGTGTACAGTCGTGGTGTCCATAGTTCATAGGTTCATAGGTTCATAGGTTCATACTAGGCTATCTGCCCAAGGGCATTTACAAGCCTAGCCCATAGTTTTGTGGCTTATGCCACCCCTTTAGTATGGGGAACTATACCCATTATTTTGCTGTGCCTCTGTCGAGCAGTGACACTGAGGTAATCCCTGGGGTATATCTGCGATCTCCCATCCATTGGTCAAGATTTCTCTTGAACAAGGCCAGCGAGGTGCTCTGCCTCACATATACCGGGATTTTGTTCCACAGCATAGGGAGTCTTTGGGTGATGAATCTATCCCTCCAGCACGTCCTATTAATAGCCGTGTCGAGGTTTAAGTCTCCGCCCTTGTGGCTCTGATGGATCTAGATTTTTGAGGTGAAGCATATTCATCAAATCTGGGTTTGACATGGCCTTGTATGTTAGGCAAAGGTCACCTCTGAGCAAGTGGCGACTGAATAGAGCTGGAGGTCTTTCAGTCGGGCAGCATAGGACAGATTTTGAGACCCTTTATCCTTTTGGTGAGGAACTTTTGTGGCCTCTCCAGCTGCTGCAAGTGTCGGGTCAGATACATTCGAATGGGGCATTGTACTCAATCATTGGTCTGATGAGTGATGAGTAGAGGGAGACAATGACCTCCCTTGATCTAGATGAGAATCCCTTCATGATAAGGTGGGCAATGTAGAAGGTCTTCCTAACTACTTTAGCTACATGGGTGTCGAATGACAGACTACTATCAACCTGGGTCCCCAGGTCCCTGATAACTTCTTCTGTGCTCAGTGGATTGCCACCTATTTGGTAGCTAGGGGTAACCTTGTTTTTCCCAAAGGGTATGACTATGCATTTTTTGGCATTTAACTTTAGGCCATGGCTCTGGCACCAGTTATCCATTTCTGTGAGACCCTTCTGAAGGATATCTGTGTCAGATGTGTTTTCTACTATGGCCCAGTTTGCAGTCATCTGCAAACTTTGTCAGCCATAACCCTCCTGTGTTTGCTTGTACTTCGGAGAAGTAGATGCCAAACAAGAGTGGGCCTAGGACTGAGCCCTGTGGGACACCACTAGTGACAGGCTTTGAGTCTGACATGGCGCCAGCAACTCTGACCCTGTGGGTTCTGTCACTCAGCCAGTTTGCAACCCATCTTGTGATGTATGGGTTAATATTTAAGCTGATGAGTTTTTCAATGATACCCGAGTGGGGTATTGTATCGAAGGCCTTCGCCAGATCGAGGTAGGCTGTATGGACTGCCTTTCCCTCATCAATGGCTTTGGTGACTGTTTGAAAAAGTCAACCAAGTTTAAAAGGCATGATCTGCCTTTGACAAAGCCAAACTGGGTTGGATCCAAAGTCTGCAAATTCCTATGTCTTTATTTATGAGGTCCATTATGATCCTCTCCATGGCTTTGCAGATAAGGCTTGTCAAGCTAATGGGCGGTAATTTCCAGGGTCGGTGGAGGCACTGCCTTTGTGAAGTGGGACCACAGTTGCAGTCGCCACTCCTGGACGTATCCAGAGGTAAGGCTCTGATTAAACAGCTGTCCTAGCTGTGGGTTTAATTCCTCATTGAGTTCGTGGAGCACACAGCTGGGGACACCATCAGGTCCCATGGATGCTGTGTTTTTTGCTTTGGAGAGAGCAGTTCTCACTTGGGCGTTGGAGATGTTTGGGGGGCTGCAATCATTTGGTATAGATATCTCTCCTTTTGGGGAGGTGAGAAGTTTGCACTGAACCTGTCAGCCAGTATGTTGGCAATGTCCGTAGGATCAGTAATCTTCACATCGTTTTGAACTAGTTCTGAGCATATCTGGGAGTTTCCTCCCAGGTTTCTAACATAGCTAAAGAAGGCCTTATGATTGTCTTTTGAGTCTTTAGCTATTTTTCTCTCAAAATTTGCTTTGGATGATTTTTATGAGAGCTCTTAGTTTTTTACTTATAGTGATCAAGGGTGTCTTACCTTTTAAGGATTTTGCTCTATCTTGTAGTAGCTTCCTCCTTTTGTTGTAGAGTTTGTTTATGGCTGGGGTCCACCAGACTGGACGCTTGCCTTTGGTACAGAGAGTCTTTGTTTTGCTTGGGATTGCCTTATCCATGCAGTCCTGCAGGTGCTGGTAGAAGGCATTTGTAAGTGATTCAGCGGCATGTGTACTGTTTTCCTTGCGGCTCGGGGCCTTAAAGGAGACCACACTAGTCTTTAGAAGTGTGAAGTCGGCTTCGAGAAGTTCTTTACTGTGGTCTTTTTATTTCAGGTGGGGGTGGGATGAGGACCTCCAGCGAGATTAGTTGTGATCTGATCTCACCAGTGAGGGTATACTTCGGTGTTGAACATTGTGCTCCCATGTTCGTGATGATGAGGTCAAGTATGTTATCTCCTCTTGTGGGGATGGTAACTAGTTGTTCCATGGCATTTGAGTTTATGAATTCCAGGAACTTTTGGGCTAGGGTGTTTGGGCTTGAGTAGTGTTCCCAGTCTATATTAGGGTAGTTGAAGTCACCTAGTATGATGGTGTTTGGTGATACATTTATCCCCTCTAGTGTTTTCAGGAAGGCCATGTGAGGTTCCTGAGTTTGTGAGGGTGGCCTGTAACATGCTACAATTTGCAGAGCAGTCTTGCCTATGGTTAATTGCACCTGGATGGTCTCCGATGCATCGTGCGTTGCAACCAGTCTTGAGGTGTGGGAGTCCTTGATGAATATGGATACACCCTCCTTTCTTGGTATTGTCCGGATTTTGGGGCGGAACGCATGATATGAGGTAAAACCTGATAGTGCTGGGGTGCTCTCAGGAGCCTTGAACCAGGTTTCTGTCACAGCACAGACATCGATGTTCTCCATACTGAGAAGGGCCTCAGTGCGTGCATTTTGAGATTCAGACTTCTGGCATTGAGCAGCATTACCCTTAGTTTATTTCCTTTTTGTGTTCTAGGGTGGTAGGTTTAGAATTTGAGCCTTGCCTAAAAAGGCACTATGGGGTGGCAAGAGCCTTTGCCAATATCCGGAATCCCAGGGTGACAGGTGCAAGCCGTCCCTTGCGAAGCAGCGTGGCTTGTCCAGCATGTCATCCCAGGCAGACAGACACTGGATCCCCTTTGAATGACACCAGTGTTTAAGCCAATTGTTAAAGCTGATCATCTTATCTCTGTATTGTGGCATCATTCTTGGTGAAGGTAGGATACTGCTCAAGGTCAGGGTCATACCTGCCTGGGCTACATAATCAGAGAGCTCCTCGATGTCTCTTTTCATGTAGTCCAAGGAGGTACGTCTCAGGTCGTTTACACCAGCGTGGACAATGACTGAGTCGTATTTGTACCTGCTGTTGAGAGACCTGAGTGCTTGCGTTATGTGGCGGATTCTAGCGCCCGACAGGCAGCTTACTGTGACCTTCTCCTTACTCAGTCTGGTGAGCGGGACGTCAGTGTGTCTGACTATGGAGTCACCAATGACTAGTGTGTCTGGCATTTTGTTTGGCCTTAAGGGCTGTGACTGTTTGACACTCTGAGTGTGAGGTCTATGTGTTGCAGGTGATGTGTTCTGAGGTGGTGGTTGTTTGGGTGTCTGCTTTGGTGGCATCTGCTGTTTTGGTAGATTTTTGATCAGAGCCTCCGAGTATGTCTTTGTGTGTTTATGTGTATGATTTGAGGTTGTGATGGTACTATGTGAGACTGGGTCTATAGTGTGTGTGGTAACCTTCTCCTCCTGACTGGTCTTGCCAGTCCTATGTTGAGAGAGCTCAGCCTCCAGTTTGGCTGTATAGTTGCATCTCGCATGTATTTGTGTTTTGTGGGAGGAGGAGAGGGTTGTCTGTGTACATGAGGCAATTGTAACATTGCCTCAATATTCCCAGGTTCACCAGCTGAGCAGGAGAGGACACTAGCAACTGATCCCTCGACATGCTAGAAGGAATAGACAAAAAAAAACTTTAAAGAAGATTCCGGGGGGACGTGGATGACCGAGAAATGGGGGTTTGCCTTTTTGGGGTACTATCTATGACAACAGCACCGTATCAAGGTAATAAGTACTGTAGGAGCAAGTGCTAGGCTTAACAGATAGAGAAAAGTCTACATGGAGTCAAGTAGAGATGATCTTTTTAGTTATAGTATACGCTGATTAGATCAGTAGTATAGTTCGAGGAAGGTAGCTTTAAGGGAAAATTTGAAGAGTGGAATTTAGGTAGCCCAAATAGTTTAAATCTGCTTAACCGGCGCTGCCCTAGTGTGCAACGGTAGCAGCTCCGCGCTAAACCACTCTAAACCGCGCAAACGCGCGTTTAGCGTTTTTTATATCAGGGGGCTGAAAGAAGCTAGGAACTGGCCCAAAACGACCAATAAACTACAAGTTGCTGGCTGAAACCTCACAAAACTGGACCAACAGGCAGCACAATGCTTCCCACTCCCACTGGTAAGCAAGGGAACTTCCTCTGTTCCAAATTAGGTAAAGATTCAGTAACAGGAACTGCAAACAAAGCCCAGGGATCAGCAAGCTCTGAAACTGGACTATTCTAGCTTAGTAAGGCGGGAAAACAAGAGATATTTTTTTTTTTTTTTTTTTTCAGAAAACAAGCAGAAACAGATACAGTAAACACTTATAAATGCTATAAATCGGCTATCACAGCCTACACAAACAATTTGCAACAGTTACAGATTTTAAAAGTAACAAATTGAGAAAACAAGTGCAAAAACAGAATAAATGCAGAAAAACAGTAACAATGTATCAGCAAGCAGGCGAAATACAGTTGCTAGATAAATAGAAGTGGAAAGCCACAAAATTATACTTAAATCAGGTAAAGTCGCTTTTTTAGCTCTCTGAAGCTTGGATTACTCTGCTGGCCACCACGAGTATCTGTGCTGAGTAGGTACAAGCCAAAAAATGTGCGTTTAGCGTTTTTTATATCAGGGGGCTGAAAGAAGCTAGGAACTGGCCCAAAACGACCAATAAACTACAAGTTGCTGGCTGAAACCTCACAAAACTGGACCAACAGGCAGCTCAATGCTTCCCACTCCCACTGGTAAGCAAGGGAACTTCCTCTGTTCCAAATTAGGTAAAGATTCAGTAACAGGAACTGCAAACAAAGCCCAGGGATCAGCAAGCTCTGAAACTGGACTATTCTAGCTTAGTAAGGCGGGAAAACAAGAGATATTTTTGTTTTTTTTTTTTTCAGAAAACAAGCAGAAACAGATACAGTAAACACTTATAAATGCTATAAATCGGCTATCACAGCCTACACAAACAATTTGCAACAGTTACAGATTTTAAAAGTAACAAATTGAGAAAACAAGTGCAAAAACAGAATAAATGCAGAAAAACAGTAACAATGTATCAGCAAGCAGGTGAAATACAGTTGCTAGATAAATAGAAGTGGAAAGCCACAAAAATTATACTTAAATCAGGTAAAGTCGCTTTTTTAGCTCTCTGAAGCTTGGATTACTCTGCTGGCCACCACGAGGATCTGTGCTGAGTAGGTACAAGCCAAAAAACGCGCATTTAGCGTTTTTTATATCAGGGGGCTTAAAGAAGCTAGGAACTGGCCCAAAACGACCAATAAACTACAAGTTGCTGGCTGAAACCTCACAAAACTGGACCAACAGGCAGCTCAATGCTTCCCACTCCCACTGGTAAGCAAGGGAACTTCCTCTGTTCCAAATTAGGTAAAGGTTCAGTAACAGGAACTGCAAACAAAGCCCAGGGATCAGCAAGCTCTGAAACTGGACTATTCTAGCTTAGTAAGGCGGGAAAATAAGAGATATTTTTTTTTTGTTTTTCAGTATACAAACACAAACAGATACAGTAAACACTTATAATGCTATA